>NC_028645.1:67688982-67766389 GCF_001406875.1 Solanum pennellii
CCCCCCCCCCCCCCCCATACTCCCATCTAATCTCTACCAGCAACAACAAATTCAGCTACTGCTACTATAGACTATAAATATTGATAATAGACTACAATAATCACTTGATAAGTCTTTAAAGTAACTATTTTTCCAACTATCCGAAGAAACCCATGTATGATTTAATATATGTATTAATTATTCAATTTTAAAGCAATGAAATACTTTTATTAAAGTGAAAAGTATTGCATCTTGAGATAAATATTGATAAGATATTGAGTTAAGTCCAATCAATTTAAGGTCTAAGATATTTTTATATGGTAAGAAGGGTAATAAATCATGTTTGAGTCCTAGTGCACTTTTGTGATGAAAGACATCAGGTTCAAATCTTGTTGCACCTTGATGAAGGATGTTGGATTTATGTCCTATCTATTTATGGCCTAAGACACCTTTATATGGATAAGACATTGAATTTGAGTCTCGATAGACCATATTGATGAAATAATGATGATTAAGACAGTGTTTTAAAAGGCAGAGCGTGAGACAAGACGTTTTACACTGTACGGGGTGAGATGTAAGTCTCGCACGGGGCGTAAGTCTCATGAATTTATGGAGTGTAGTCTCATGTATATTCAATTTTATAATTTTATTACTAATAAAATAAACAAAAGTAAACCGTTTAATGACAGTACAAAGACATTTTACAAATAACCTATAATATAGAGAAATTTTATTATGATTTTTATTTGAGATAAGTATTAATAATCAATAATGAAAAAAATATTATAATTACTATTTGAAAATTTTCATTACACCAATAATAAGAAATATGAATTAAAGCAAAACAGATTCAAAAAGAAAAATTTAAAATGCCTGGGTCTGTGTTTTTACGTTAGGACTTACGTTTCTATGCTCAAGGCTTATGCCTCAAATTTTAGAAATTACGCCTTATACGACTTTAATTTATGATCTGTAGCGTTTTTGGTACGCCTCACCTCGAAACTCGCCCAAAAATACTTTTGAAAATACTGTTTAATACAAAAATAATGTGTTTTTGATAAAAACTAATCATCAAATTTGTATCAATTTAGCAGATTCATTCCCTAAAGTAATTTTTGTAGTAATGCATAATATGTCTGAAAGAAGACACGTAATTGAATAATACACAAAAATGTAGAATAAGGTACAAATTTATCATAATTTGATATGCTCACATGATATGTTTCATTCATGAAAAATTAGAGCTTTTCATAAATGCTACATATATAGATTCATTCTCTAAAGTGAATGAGGTGTAAGTACAAATGCTAGGCGTGGAAAAGGTTGCGACCTTGAGGTGGACATGGTATCACCAAGAATGTCCCCGGACAGACATATTTCATAAAAAAGTTTCCTACTTTATTATTTGGTTTATATTGAACAAAAATTAGTGCAACCGAGACACATTTTATAGTAAATCAAAAGTTTACTAATTCCAATACTCAGATTGTTGGGAACATCTTGGTCTATAATAATGAAATAAATTATAAAAAATTCAAATAGACATACATTAAGGAATCTAAAGATTCTTTTAAATGATTAATTTTCTTGTATTGTTTGTTATCAAGACAAGTTAATGATGAAATCATCATCAATAGAAGTTGAAATTGAATTCACTACATTCTTAAAACGTATACACAAGGATATAGTGGACCTACTCACCCACCCAATGAGTTGTTTAGATACTTCATGGTCTTAAATGATGTTTTTCTAAATGGTCTCATGTATTCTTATTGTCATCTCGCAATTTGAAATTTGTAATATTATTGGCACAAATAATATGATTATGTGCACAATTTTCTGATAATCAGATTAAGTCCATTTGTCTTGATAAATGATTGTTGCATATCAAGTGAAATTGAATAAACTCAATACTAAAGTAAATGTGATAGTGTAAAACAAAATTATCAATACAGATATGCACTTTATAACTCACCTCCACAAGAGGTAGAGTAATTGAGAAGAAACAACTCATAATTTACTCCAAGAGTAGTAAATCTGAAATTGTTCATGTAATAAATAGTAAATCAAAAAATTTACTTAAGCATAGGGTACATATAATGATAAACTTGGAGGTTACTAGTACAAATAATTTTATTTGTTGGAATGAAAGAATTTAGCCATTCAAAAGATGTGCGCATATAAATATTCAACATATATTGAAGAAGTACAAAATTCTTCAAGAATTTTTTTGTTGCGTGTTTTAATGATAAGTTGATTGAATCAACTAAAGTTGGGATTGAATTTCTGATTTCTAAATGTATAAAAGGTGAATATGTGATATGATCAATAGATGTATCTATAAGATAATCACATATGCATATATTGTCAACATGCAGTTTGACATTAGCAAAATCATTTGTGCAACATAATTGAGTTAAAAGCACAACTTTCAAAACATGTAATCAAGATAATTCATCTTGATAATATTGATAAATATCCAAGATGATGTGACACTAAAATGTCTTAGATAAATAGTTGAATCATTCCTTATGAGAACAAAAGTTCATGTAATGATCTGAAATACGATATTATATTCAAAAGTAATTGTATGCATTAGACTATTAATTTATTGATCAATTTTTCTCTCATTTATTTTATGGTCAGGGACCAAATATTTTTCATCTATTAATTTTGATGTTGTAACACCTCAGATTTAGAAAAGAAGGAAAAAATAATTTTGAGTTGGTGATTTCATCTACGGCTTCCATGTATGGACTGAAGAAACTTTTACGGGACGTAGGTGACAACCGTAGGTAGTGAAAAAATAAAAATTGCAAAATAAGTTCCAGTACGTTTTTTACAGTTCAATAGGATGATCCATCATTGCATGTACGAGTCCTAGATAGGTGTCGTAGTGACCCAAAACTTAGTGAAAACTTAAAGCTTAAAGTTGGTTTATATATTTGGTATGTACGCTCCGTAGAAATACCTACGACCATACATAATCCCGTCAAATGTTGGTCAAATTTAAACACTCTGGCCAGTTTCTATGGTTGACTAGTACGGTTTGTGGAAGGATATTATTATTATTATTATTATTATTATTATTATTATTTATTATTATTATATATTATTATTATTTATTATTATTGTTAATATTTTATATTATTATTATTAATATTATTTATTTTATTATTATTTATTATTATTGTTATTATATATTATTATTATTATTATTATTACGGACACGGGCCTAAAATGCCCTTAAAGTATTGAAAATGGTACAAAATTACCCTTCATCCACCTATTGGCTCCAAAATGTCCTTTTGATCCACCCATTGGCTCCAAAATACCCTTGTCATCCACCTTTGGGTTCAAAAGTGACCATTTTTTAATTGTTTTAAAATTTAACTCTTTAAATATTTTTTTTAAATACTTGGCGTTCAACTATTAATTATAATTTTAATTTATTAATATAATTTATAAACCAATCCACTACCCACTCATTACTAACTAAACCTCACTCAATTAATAATTCAATTATAATATCAAAATCGTCATAAACACTATTAAAACACGATGAAATTATAGATTACTGAAAATGACATTCAAAATTATTCGAGTCTGAATCGAAGCCCCAATTAAATTTAGGTTGAGCCGCTTATTTAGGAGGACACTTTCTTTCAAAATTGAATTAGAAAATTATGATTAAAGGCAAAGAACTAATACATCCCGAATTAATTCATGCATTTTTTTAAATATAATTTTATAAATATTTATGATTTATTTTAAAACCTTTAATATATTATTTTGAAAAAGAGTTACTTATGAAGTAACATCACATAATTGAGACGTAAGAATAATTAAGATGAACATAGTCAGACTTTTAAGTTTATCGGTGATTTTTATGTAGCCACTTGAATGTATGATAATTTACTTCTATATTTTTTAAAAACATTCAATTGGCAGTAGTTTGCATTAATATTGTGACGGGTTCATTAATTTAGAGGGATTTAATTAGTAATGGGTGGTAGTGTATTGATTTATAAATTACACTAATAAGTTAAATTATAACAAATAGTTGAGCGCCACGTATTTTAAAAAAATATTTAAATAGTTTAAATATAATACCGTTAAATAAGTGGTCAATTTTGAACCAAAAGGTGGATGACAAGGGTATTTTGGACCCTTTAGGTGGGTGGGAAGGGCATTTTGGAGCCAATAGGTGAATGAAGGGTAATTTAGTACCATTTTCAATACTTTGAGGGTATTTTAGGCCCTTTTCCGTTATTATTATTATTATTATTATTATTATTATTATTATTGTTATTATTGTTATTTTCATATTGTTATATTATTATTGTTATAATTTATTATTATTATTTATATTTAATTATTTTGATTATTATTTTTATTATTTATTTTATTATTTATTATTATTATTATTATTATATATTATTATTATTTTTTTTTATTATTTTCATATCGTAGTATTATTATTGTTATCATTTATTATTATTATTTATATTTAATTATTTTGATTATTATTATTATGATTATTATTTATTTTAGTATTTATTATTATTATTATTATATATTATTATTATATATTTATTATTAATATTATATTATTATTATTTTTTTTCTTATTCTTTATTATTATTATATATTATTATTATTATTATTATATATTATACATTATTATTATATTGTTATAATAATAATAATAATAATAATAATAATTATTATTATTATTATTTTCATATTATTATTATTATTATTATTATATATTATATATTATATATTGTTATTATTATTAAATTAATCAACTTTATCATGTTAACAGTTTTTAATGGTATTTCAGACATTTTGATTAAAAAAAGTATTTATCAGTACTTATTTGCTTAACACATCAATAATTTTTTTTTAACTTCTACACTTTTATCCAAACACATAACTACTTATTTTAAAAATAAGTTTCAGCACTTCAAAAAACTTTTTAAAAGCTATTTTTTTAAGCCCATCCAAATGGGCTCAGTATCTCACGAAAAAATAGTTTAAAATAAGAATAGTTATATTATCAATTGAAAACTAAAAGAAATCAATTATATAAAAATTTTTAACAATTTAAGTTTAAAGCCTCATTTAATTTTTGCTTTAGACCACTAATATGTTTGAGTCGCTCCTGCTCGACATAAGTTTCGTAAGAATTAAAATTATGTCTATAACATATATAGTTAATTTGTGGGTTTTGAAATTTAACTTTAATTTGATACGAAACTTTTATCTTTCACGATACAAATTTTGTAAGAATCAAGCTGTACACTACGACATAACGTGTTATATCTTCTACAACCTAACTTGTGGAATGATAGTTTATTATTTTCTTCTCTTTCTATTAATTTGGTTCCATAATACCAATCACTAATAGTTATCTTCAAATGTTATGTGATCATCAGCATAAAGCTTAAAATGTCATTTTTTTAATATTAATTATTAAATATCAAAACAAGTAAATCTGTAAATGCCACACCTCTATTCTACATTTTTATGCATATAATAAAGGCATAATTGTATATATGGAGTCGGTCAAAATTCGATTTTGACATTTGAATAAACATATTAAAAATTGATACGTTGTATTCAAATTTTATTTCGAACAAAATTTATCAACAATGGTCACATCCATCATGGCCTCAAGTTGTACTATCCATTGAAGGTTCCAAGTAACGAGTCATATTCATCTAGCTTTGGAGCAATTAGTCTGAAAGTAATATTCATTAATTTTCAAATAAGGTAAACTTTACTGTAAATATTTCTTGAGAATTTTGAACTCTCTCCGGTAGATGAACATAACGGTTTCAATCAATAAATAATGTTCATTATGATAACGAAATAATACATGCAAGACTTTACGTAGGGTTATAAATACTTTCATTCCCCTCACTTATATTTTATCTAATTTTTATCCTAATAACTCTATTATATCCACTTATATTTTTTTTTGGCCTAACCAATAGGTGACCTCCTAAACTTGACATCAATTTTCACTTAGACACCTTAACTATGTTTTGTTCATTTTAGACACCTCATGTCATTCTGTATTGTGTCATTTTAGCATTTTTTGAACATTCAGCTAAATATACGAGGTGTGTGTAATACACTCGCCGATGACGTGTCAAAGACAAATTAAATCAGTGGCATGTATATTAAAAATATTTTTTAAATAATAATATTTTAGTAGAACAAAGATGTAGCCAATGACGTAATGACATGTGGAATTTTTTACACAAAAAATAATTAAAAAAAAATAAATCTACCAAGGTCATTTCTCTGCCCACCCACTCCAACCCCTACCTACCCACCACCCACCCAAATCGTCTCCTTCACTATTCTCCCACCTACCCACCCACCTAATGTCTTCTACACCTTTGTCCATCCTAACTCCAACCCATTTCCCACCCACATCGTCTTCTCTATCCCTCTCCCACCCCATCCATCGTCTTTCAAGATTTTTCGCTGCCCTTCAGCTTCTTTGCGACAATATAAATTGTAATTCTTTTAATGGGTTAAAATTTATTTTTTTGTGAAATTTCTTTGTATTAAAGTTCATTTTTTTTGTCCATAGCATCGTCAAAACTATTTCTCCATGGAAGTAGTTCAAGTTTTTAGAGACGATGACTAAAAGATGAGAAAGAAAATGAAAAAAATAAAATAAAAATGATTAAATGAGTCTTTCACGCGCTGGTATTGAGAGTGTTATTCTCACTATGCCATGTAAGTAAAAAGTGTTAAATGACACAACAAAACATGACATCAAATGTCTAAAATGAACAAAACTTAGTTAAAATGTCTAAATAAAAATTAGTGCCAAATTTAAGCCAGGACCACCAATGGGTTAGCCATTTCTTTTTTGGTGATGCTTCATTGTTTCTAGGCAATTAATTTGTTTTTATTTAGTAAGATAAATTAATAGTATCACGAATATTTTGTTTATTCTTTATAATTCACATATCCTTCCTTTCCCAAATTCAATTATCATTTTGAATAATTGATTTGGCAAACAACAATTTATTTGGAGATTCCTTTTAAAATATACTATATTACGTTAAATTTGATACGATCATACTATATTTATTATATGGTTTCAATCTTTTCAAATCTTGCACTTTTTGTCCCTATAAAGACCACAAACATCAAATTTTCTGTTTATAAATTAAATATCTCAATCAAGGTTTAGAAGTGGCAAATTAGTTTTATTTTTTGCTTTTACCACTTCATTATGACTCATTCTTTTCTTCTTTTTTATTTCGTTATGATCATTTTTTATTTGAAATAATCTTCAAAGATTGATAATGATAAAATATATTATGGTGCAATCCACAAATGACTTTTAAGAAAATTATATAGTTTTAAATGGGTAATCAGATAATTTGAAAAGACCATACTTATATAAAATTCAATGAATGAGAAAATAAATTGTGGTAGATGAAATAGTCTTGGAGTAGTTAAATTAATGTCACACTCACTATTTTTTTGTTTTCACACTACAAACAATACTCAAGGTTCTAATATTGAGTAAGTCGCTTTTGTTAGGAAGTAAATTTTTAATTTTAATATTTTAATATAAATTTAAATTTAATCGAATTTTAATAAAAATGTCAGACACTGAGTGTGAAAAAATGTTTCTATCCTTTGGTGGGTATAACTCATCAATCAAGTTTGCTTTCCTTTGCAAAACTAAGTTCTTAATCTCTTCTAGAATAAATGAACAAATTTGATTTAGACACAATTGAAATAAATATGGGTATTTTATTAAACCAAAATTATTCTGAATTAAAAGTGAATTGAATTGTCAGATGAAGTGTGATTGATTTAAATTGATCATAACCTACGAATCAGTTGTGATTGGGTTGAGGTTTTATTTATTTTTAATATGAAATATAGTCCATTTCTCTCAAATTATCGATCATTATTTTCGAAAATAGTTATATCAATTGTTATCATTTTTAGTAGAAATTGTTTTGAAAGACTACAAACACTATAAATATTTAGTAAAGAGAAGTTATATCTTAAAATATAAATAAAGTTTCCGAATATTTTCTTTACACCAACAGATAATTTGAGACGGAGGGAATACCTATCATACGTGTAAAAAGATTGACTAATTCAATCCCCTGTTGGAATATTCAATCAATTAGTTCACTCTTAGATACATGAATTTGCAGGTACCAAATCTTTTTAGCTACTTTGATATCTTAATTAAATTAAAGTTGATTCAACATAAATAAAATCAAATTTAGAATTTTTTCTTTATTTATTTAAATTGAGTCTTGTCAAGTTGATGACTATTATTGGAGTAGAGGTCCTTATTAAAAAATTATAGTCGTAAAGAATTAATTAAATTAAATGTTCTTTGACATACTTTTACCTAACATTTATTTGATGTGTAAAGATTTAACTGTAACCGATATTTTTACCCAATCTGAAGTGTTTCCAAAATAAAATTGAAAAAAAAAATAATCTGCCATATTTTATTTTGCATTTTCCTTATAAAAAGAAAATATTAACTAGGGATTTATTGCTTTGAATAAAGTATTGCTATTTATTATACTTCTTTTAATTTACTACATCTGTCTTTTGCACCGCATTAATATTTGTTCATATTTATGATTAACGATAAGATAAAAACAAATAATTATTGTAAAGAAAACTCAGAATATAAGAAGAAAAAGACAAGAAGTATAAGATAGAGGAGAAAATTTTCTTATTCAAGTGTATCATACAATGGTGAATGATATCTCTATTTATAATGTTGAGATATCATAGTCAAAGGTCACCTTGGAATTATACATAGTTATCATCAAGGTTCATATCACCTTGAAATCTTATCACATTGGAAACACTAATACATGAATCCAATTAATTGTTGGATAACTCTAATGGATCATCCACATATACAATGGATTTACAACACTCCTCCTTGGATATCCATAGATTATGTGCATCGTTAAAACCTTACTAGGAAAAACCCAGTGGGAAAAAGCCTAGTGAAGGAAAAAGAGTACACATATCTCATAATACGCTTTGAATGTTGCCTCGTTAAAAACCTTACCAGGAAAATCCAATTTGGGACAAAACCATAGTTAAGGAAAAGAGTACAACGCTTATTTCGCTCCCCATTATGAAAACTTTACTTGATATCTTGGAGACGGGGCATTCCAATCTTGTATCTCAACTTCTCAAACGTTGATGTTGGCAATGCCTTAGTGAATAAATCAGCAAGATTATCACTTGACCGAATTTGTTGAACTTCTATCTCACCATTTTGTTGAAGATCATGCGTGAAAAAGAACTTTTGTGAGATATGCTTTGTCCGATCTCCTTTGATGTATCCTCCTCTCAATTGAGCTATACATGCAGCATTATCTTCGTACATTGTGGTTGGTATATTCTTTTTCAAAGAAAAAACCACACATTTTCTGAATATGATGGGTCATTGATCTCAACCAGACGCACTCTGGACTTGCTTCATGGATGGCTATTATTTCTGCATGATTTGAATAAGTGGCTACCAACGTTTGCTTCATTGATCGCCAAGATATTGTCGTGTCTCCACATGTAAACAAATAGCCTGTTTGTGATCGAGCTTTATGCAGATCAGATAAATACCCTGCATCTGCCTAACCAATCAGTTCTGACTTGAATTCATTGGAATAGAATAAACCCATGTCCATGGTCCCCCGAAGATATCGAAGTATGTTTTTAACACCATTTCAATGTCTTTTTGTTGGGGAGGAACTGAATCTTGGCAGTAGACTTACTGCAAACAGATATCTGGTCGAGTATTGTTAGCAAGGTACATTAGTGCCTCGATCGCACTAAGATAAGGAGTTTCATCACCAAGAAGCTCTTCATCATTCTCTTGAGGTCGAAATTGATCTATATTGATGTCAAGCGATCTTACCACCATTGGAGTACTCAATGGATGTGAGTTATCCATGTAAAAACGCTTTAGTATCTTTCTGTGTACGTTGATTGATGAACAAGTATTCCATTTGACAAACTCTCAATTTGTAGGCCAAGACAAAATTTTGTCTTGCCGAGATCTTTCATTTCAAATTCTTTTTTCATACACTCAACAACTTCTAACAGCACTTTATGAGTGCCAATGATGTTCAAATCATCAACATACACAGCTATTATTACAAATTCAGACCCCGACCGTTTAATGAAAATGCAGGGACAAATCGGGTAATTTTTATACTCTTTCTTTAACAAATATTCACTCACACGATTGTACCACATCCTTCTTGATTGTTTCAATCCATACAGAGATTTCTGAAGATTTATTGAACAAGTTTCTCTTGAATCTTTGTATGCTTCAGACACTTTGAATGCTTCAGGAATTTTCATGAAAATGTTGTGGTCCAATGATCCATATAGATAGGCTGTGACAACGTCCATTAGACGCATTTCAAGTTTTTCATGAACTGCCAGATTTATGAGATATCTGAAGGTGATTGCATCTACCACTGGAGAATATGTCTCCATATAATCAATGCCAGGTCTTTGAGATAAACCTTGAGCAACGAGTCGGGCCTTATATCTCATGACTTCACCTTTCTCATTTCTTTTTCGTACAAAAACCCATTTGTACCCCACTGGCTTGATACCTTCAGGTGTTCGAATTATTGATCCAAAAACTTTACGTTTTTCTAGTGAAGCCAATTCAGCTTGAATTGCATCCTTCCATTTTGGCCATTTATTTCTCTGTCTACATTCGTGAACAGATTTTGGCTCAAAATCTTCATCTTGTTGCATTATTTCAATAGCAACATTATAGGCAAATAGTTATGACTTGGGTCTCATCTTGAGAAATTTCTTTCAACCCATGATCATCTTGATCATTTATTCCTTTTCTCTTTCGAGGATTTTTATCCTTGGAACCAATTTGTCTACCACGCTTCAAATGTGGTCTAGACTCATTTGGCTTAACAGTTTGTCCCGTCGGGATATCAACTCGAACTGGAGCATTAACAGCTGGAATATGCGATTTAGTAATCCTTGGAAGATTAGTAAATGCATCTGGGTAGCTGATTTGCAATGTTCTACAAATAAATTATTCTTTGAACTTCTTGCTCACATTGGTTTGTTCGAGGATCCAGATGAGATAGAGATGATGAATTCCAATCTATCTCTTTTCCCAACGACTTATGTTCTCCCCCTAATGTTGGGTATACTGATTCATCAAAATGACAATCAACAAATCTTGCCTTAAATAAATCTTCAGTCATAAGCTACAAATATTTTATGATTGAAGGAGATTCATACCCAACATATATCCCCAACCTTCTTTGGGGCCCCATCTTTGTGCGTTGTGGTGGAGCAATTGGGACATACACCGCACATCCAAAAACTCTAAGATGGGAAATGTTTGTCTCTTGACCAAAAATCAATTGTAATGGGGAGAACTCATGATAATTGGTCGGCCTTATGCACACAAGTGCTGCTGCATGCAAAATAGCATGCCCCCACATAGACACAGATAACTTTGTTCTCATTAGTAATAGTCTAGCTATCAACTGCAGATGTTTAATCAATGATTCTGCTAGACCGTTTTGAGTGTGAACATGCGCAACTGGATGTTCAACTGTTATACCAGTAGACATACAATAATCATTAAATGCCTGAGATGTAAACTCACCAGCATTATCTAGACGGATTGTCTTTATTGTATAGTCTGGAAATTGTGATTTCAATCTTATTATTTGAGCCAGCAATCTTGCAAAAGCCATGTTGCGAGTTGAATAAACACACATCTGACCATCTTGTAGAAGCATCTATCAAGACCATATAATATTTAAAGGGTCCACATGCAGGTTGAATTGGTCCACATAAATCACCCTGTATAAGTTCCAGAAATGCAGGGGATTCAATTCCAACCTTAACGGTTGATGGTTTAATGATCAACTTTCCTTGAGAACAAGCAGCACAAGAGAATTCCTTTGATTGAAGGATATTTGGGCTCTTTAAGGTGTGCCCATGTGAATTCTCAATGATTTTGCGCATCATATTGAATCCGGGTGGCCCAACCGGTCATGCCAAATGATAAAATCATAAAAATTAGTAAACCTTTTGTTTACTACGGCATGTGATTCAACTGTACTTATACTTGTATAGTACAACCCATAAGAAAATGCAGGTAATTTTTCATGCACAATTTTCTTCTCTACATTAATTGTAGTAATGTAAAGGTATTCAACCTTTCCTTCATTAGCCATCTCAACATGATAGCCATTTTGGCGAATAACTTTGAAACTTAATAAGTTTCTTTAAGACTTACTACAATATAATGCATTAACAATGCTTAATATTGTCCCCCCAGGTAGTAATAAGGTCGCTCTTCTAGAGCCCTCAATTAATTTTGTACTACCTGATATTGTGTTGACATATGCCATTTTCATAACCAAATTAGAAAGTATTTCTTTTCTTTTAATATTGTATGCGTTGTACCACTATCAAGAAGGCATACATCTCCATTACTCATCTTGAATCCAACTGACAACTGGGGATTTCTATTAATTTTCATTAAAATAAAATACATTAAAAGAAGGAAGAAACAAAATTAACAACGAAAATTTAAATACTTCAACATGAATAACATAATAATTAAAAATACATAAGTAAAATATTATGTAAAATATTAACAAACTTCATTCCCCAGCTAAAAGATCAAACATCAGTTTCGATCTCCAAAGAAGTCATCAACTTCCATATGAGTAATGTCACCAAGGCCATCAAAAACATCATCCTTTAAAGCCAAATTTGCTTCAACATCCTTATCATATTTCTGAGATGTTCCCGGCTTATCATCATCTTTAAGAGTCATATGTGACTCAGCTCGAGCATTGGAAGAGGAAGCACCACTTTTATTTCCTTTCTTTTTAAAGGAATTTTGATAGAGCCTTACAAAATGCTCATGTGTGCGACATTCATTCTTCCAATGGCCTTTCATGCCACAACGACGACAATTACTTTTTGAGGGGTTATTTTGAGAACTCATGTTGTTCTCCCTTTTATTATGACCACCACCTTGACAATTAGTGTATCGTCTTTTATCTTTGCCACGTCCCCATGCATTATTATATCCCCGATGATCATCTCTTTTTACTTCAGATTGATCACGTGCTTCCACCACATTTGCCTCCGGTAATGGAGCAGCTCCAGTGGGACGAGCTTCATGATTTTTCATTAAAAGAGCATTATGTTTCTCAGCCACCAAAAGACATGAGATTAGTTCAGAATATTTCTGAAAATCCTTTTCACGATATTGCTGCTGCAATATCACATTTGAGGCATGGAAAGTAGTAAGTGTCTTTTCCAACATGTCCTCATCTTTTATAGTCTTCCCACATAATTTTAACTGGGAGGTTATCCTGAATACAGCAAAGTTGTATTCAATTACGGTCTTAAAATCTTGAAACCATAAATGCATCCACTCATAGCAAGCTCTTGGCAACACTGTTGCCTTTAGGTGGTCATATCTCCCCTTTAAATCAGTCCACAATTCAAGTGGATCTTTTATCGTCAGATATTCAATCTTCAGGCCCTCATCAAGATGATGACGAAGGAAAATCATAGCCTTCACCTTATCTTTACTCGATGCTTCATTTCCCTGAGTAATAGTGGCATCAAGACCTTTAGCAACCAA
Organism: Solanum pennellii; assembly: GCF_001406875.1. Taxonomy (NCBI): domain Eukaryota; kingdom Viridiplantae; phylum Streptophyta; class Magnoliopsida; order Solanales; family Solanaceae; genus Solanum; species Solanum pennellii. Next base: position 67,702,658 of record NC_028645.1, read on the forward strand.
GTGAATCTCAGCATCGAGTACCCATGAAAGATAATTCTTTCCAGAAATATCTAATGCCACAAACTCAAGTTTGAATAATTTCAACATAATGAAATTATGAGAGAATATGTAAATTAAATAAAAATATTTATATAATACATTTGCAAGTAGCAACTTCGTGCTACTAAAGTATTGTAAAGAAAGCTCAGAATATAAGAAGAAAAAGACAAGAAGTATAAGATAGAGGAGATAATTTTCTTATTCAAGTGTATCATACAATGGTGAGTGATATCTCTATTTATAGTGTTGAGATATCATAGTCAAAGGTCACCTTGGAATTATACATAGTTATCATCAAGGTTCATATCACCTTGAAATCTTATCACATTGGAAACACTAATACATGAATCCAATTAATTGTTGGATAACTCTAATGGATCATCCACATATACAATGGATTTACAAAAATAATTAAATTATACTCTCTTCATCAAATTTGCTTGTCGCTATTTGACTAGACACATTTAAAAAAATAATTATTAATATATGTAATTTATGATACTATTCCTCTTAAATTATGTATGATGTTAGATCTTAAAAATTGATCTGGAGTCTATGAATTTAATATTGAGGGTAAAACATAATAAAATTTTTTATCTTTTCTTGATATATTAAAAGTAACAAGTAAAAATAAAAATATATTTTAAAATAAGTCATAGGTAAAAGTGAACAGAGGGTGTATCTTATTTTATTTTTTACAATAATACTCCCTCTAACTATATTGAGTAAATTTGTGAGACAATGCACACTCACTATGTAAAAAAAGTTAGAATATAAATTGAATACCACTTTTCACTTTTGTATGTTTAATTATTCACAAATTATTATTGAAAATAGAAATAATTCAAAGTTAATCATGAATATGATCTATTAAACCTCTTGAACTTATCACCTAAAAAATGTAAATGGAGAGCAAAAATGGAAGAAATTTCTAACTCCTTTGAACATCGAACAATTAACTTACTCTCCTAGTTTTACTTGTCACATTAGATTTGACATGCTCATTAAAAAAAAGTAATGATTGATACATCTATTTTATCATACTATCTCTATAATTGATGTTTAGTATCATATTTTATAAAATAATTTTGAAAATAAGTAAAAATTAATGCGAAGGATAAAATATAAAAAGAAGAAATTATTTTTTTAATATATAAAAATAACAAATAAAATAAAATTCTATTTTAAAAATAGCGAATTAGTAAAAGTGAATAAAAAGAGTATTTCAAACATAGGAAAATGGCTAAAAAATTCAATTATTATAAACTGGAGGAAGTAACTATTTGGAAAAATTACATAAATTAATACATTTTAAAAAATAATTACAGATTTTAGCGATACTTTTTGTTTATTACCATTTATAGCAATACTATGATAAATCTGTAATATGTATTAAAATTGTATTATAAATGAATTAAAAGCGATCAAGTGAAAAAAAAAATATTGTTTGCTATAAATGGTAAATATTTTATTATTATAGCACATTTATGTAAGTTTCCCTAACTATTTTATAGCATCTACTTATAGTAAGGACAATAAGTAAAGAGGCCCAAAGGAAGTATTACGTTAGAACTGTCAAATTAATCATTAAAGAAAATGATCATTTTAGCGTGATGGAAAACATTAGTAGTATATTAGTCAATGAAGCTATAGTTTTACAAAATTAGGATTCTCCGATATAATTTAATAAAATTTGCTATTAATTACGTGACCCGTAGGCGGGTTGTATATGGAAACAAAAGATACATTTGGTGCATCTGTAAACATTTTTATACAAATATAATCTCCTGAAATCTTTCATTCATATCAATCTTGAGTTTTGAATATAATTTTTTCCCTCGTAGTTGTGACATCACAATTTAAGGTAACTTTCAAAACATGTTTCAACTTTTTTTTTGTTGCTTTTTTCCCCATTTGTTTAGGGTTTGTGTTTGCCTAATCTTTTATAAAATAACATCTTGAATCTTCATTTTTCAGTAAAAGAAAAGACACTAAACTCCATCAAAGAGGATTACGAAAATTATATCATTACCTGACAAACTTTTTGACGATCCAGAGTTTTTTTCTTTGGGTTCAACCCAAGATTTCAAAGTGATTTCGGGGCCAATTGCAAATTCGAAAGTAATCGAAGGGAAGAAACTTTTCATAAAAGAACAAAGAAGAAATAGAAGTTTGATAAATTACGAGTACTAAGTCTCAAAAAAGATTAAATAATTAGTTATAATAAGCTTTATAATAAAATATTCAAATTTAAGACTTCCATTAGAATTTAACTTTAGACCATCAATTTATTAAAGCTGCCCCTCGAATCAAGAGTTTAGATCCAAACACGGAAACGAATCTATTGTTATGCGACGAATTATCCAATCAAGAACTTAGATCCAAGTAAAGAAAATTGCTTCTAATAGCAATGAGTCCAAAACAAATGATGATGTCGTTTCTGATTTGATGGAGCAAAATGAATCTGAAGAATCTCATATATTTGTATAGATCTTATTATTAAAAAATAATTTGTATATAATTCTTTTTAGGAAAAAGGGTCAAATATGTCTCTAAACTATTCAAAAAGGTTTAGATATACCCTCCGTTTAAAGTTTGGTTCACTCATGCCCTCGCCGTCCAAATTTTGGTCCAAATATGCCCTTATGGGCGTTAGTTGCCATGTTGGACATATCCAACTCATTTTTTATTTCTTTAAATGCCACATGGAATTGCCATCACATTTTGACATTACCACATGACATTTATATGAAAATGGAAAGATATTCGAACTCATAAACATCTAATCCGACCCATAAATCAACCCCCTTTTAAATAAATTATTCGACCGATTTTCAACAATTTTGTGTAATTTTTATTTTTTTCGATAAATTTCGAAAATGAGTTATTGATTAATAATAAAAATAGGAAGAACATGAAAAAAATATAAAATTAACGCCAAAATTCAAAAATAATTATAATAACCTTAAATTCAATTTCAACACTTTTATAAAATTTTATTTTTTTCGATAAATCTCGAAAACGAGTAATTGATTAATAAAAAATATGAAAAAATATAAAATTAACGCCAAAAATTAAAAAATAAATACAGTAACCTTAAAATCAACAATTTCAACATTTTTTTTATTATTAATTTTTTCTGCTAATCCCAAAATGAGTATATTAACAAAAAATATGAAAAAAATATAAAACTTACGCAAAAATTCGCAAATAAAAAATAGAAAAATGTGAAAAAAATATAAAATAAAAAAATTATTGAAATTTTTGAATTTAAGGTTACTATATTTATTTGTGAATTTTGACGTAAATTTTTTATTTTGTTTTGATATTTTCCCCCTTTTTATTGATAAATTACTCATTTTCGAGATTTGTCGAAAAAAATAAAAATTAAAAAAAAATTGTAGAGTGAAATGTTAGTATATTTATTTGTGAACTTTTGGCGTTAATTTATACTTTTTTTTTCATGCTTTTCATAATTTATACTTTTTTTTCATGCTTTTCATACTTTTTATTAATCAATTACTCATTTTCGAGATTTACCGAAAAAATAATTTTTTTTACAAAATATTGAAATGTTAGATTTAAGGTCACTATATTTATTTGTGAATTTTTGGCGTTAATTTTATATTTTTTTTCATATTCTTCCTATTTTTTTATTAATCAATTACTCATTTTCGGAATTTACCGAAAAAATAATTTTTTTTACAAAATATTGAAATGTTAGATTTAAGGTCACTATATTTATTTGTGAATTTTTGGCGTTAATTTTATATTTTATTTCATATTCTTCCTATTTTTTTATTAATCAATTACTCATTTTCGAGATTTACCGAAAAAATAATTTTTTTTACAAAATATTGAAATGTTAGATTTAAGGTCACTATATTTATTTGTGAATTTTTGGCGTTAATTTTATATTTTATTTCATATTCTTCCTATTTTTTTATTAATCAATTACTCATTTTCGAGATTTACCGAAAAAATAATTTTTTTTACAAAATATTGAAATGTTAGATTTAAGGTCACTATATTTATTTGTGAATTTTTGGCGTTAATTTTATATTTTATTTCATATTCTTCCTATTTTTTTATTAATCAATTACTCATTTTCGAGATTTACCGAAAAAATAATTTTTTTTACAAAATATTGAAATGTTAGATTTAAGGTCACTATATTTATTTGTGAATTTTTGGCGTTAATTTTATATTTTATTTCATATTCTTCCTATTTTTTTATTAATCAATTACTCATTTTCGAGATTTACCGAAAAAATAATTTTTTTTACAAAATATTGAAATGTTAGATTTAAGGTCACTATATTTATTTGTGAATTTTTGGCGTTAATTTTATATTTTATTTCATATTCTTCCTATTTTTTTATTAATCAATTACTCATTTTCGAGATTTACCGAAAAAATAATTTTTTTTACAAAATATTGAAATGTTAGATTTAAGGTCACTATATTTATTTGTGAATTTTTGGCGTTAATTTTATATTTTATTTCATATTCTTCCTATTTTTTTATTAATCAATTACTCATTTTCGAGATTTACCGAAAAAATAATTTTTTTTACAAAATATTGAAATGTTAGATTTAAGGTCACTATATTTATTTGTGAATTTTTGGCGTTAATTTTATATTTTATTTCATATTCTTCCTATTTTTTTATTAATCAATTACTCATTTTCGAGATTTACCGAAAAAATAATTTTTTTTACAAAATATTGAAATGTTAGATTTAAGGTCACTATATTTATTTGTGAATTTTTGGCGTTAATTTTATATTTTATTTCATATTCTTCCTATTTTTTTATTAATCAATTACTCATTTTCGAGATTTACCGAAAAAATAATTTTTTTTACAAAATATTGAAATGTTAGATTTAAGGTCACTATATTTATTTGTGAATTTTTGGCGTTAATTTTATATTTTATTTCATATTCTTCCTATTTTTTTATTAATCAATTACTCATTTTCGAGATTTACCGAAAAAATAATTTTTTTTACAAAATATTGAAATGTTAGATTTAAGGTCACTATATTTATTTGTGAATTTTTGGCGTTAATTTTATATTTTATTTCATATTCTTCCTATTTTTTTATTAATCAATTACTCATTTTCGAGATTTACCGAAAAAATAATTTTTTTTACAAAATATTGAAATGTTAGATTTAAGGTCACTATATTTATTTGTGAATTTTTGGCGTTAATTTTATATTTTATTTCATATTCTTCCTATTTTTTTATTAATCAATTACTCATTTTCGAGATTTACCGAAAAAATAATTTTTTTTACAAAATATTGAAATGTTAGATTTAAGGTCACTATATTTATTTGTGAATTTTTGGCGTTAATTTTATATTTTATTTCATATTCTTCCTATTTTTTTATTAATCAATTACTCATTTTCGAGATTTACCGAAAAAATAATTTTTTTTACAAAATATTGAAATGTTAGATTTAAGGTCACTATATTTATTTGTGAATTTTTGGCGTTAATTTTATATTTTTTTTTCATATTCTTCCTATTTTTTTATTAATCAATTACTCATTTTCGGAATTTATCGAAAAAATAAAAATTAAACATAAATGTTGAAAATCGGTCGGATAATTTATTTAAAAGGAGGTTGATTCATGGGTCGGATTAGGTGTTTATGAGTCCGAATATCATTCCATTTTCATATAAATGTCATGTGGTAAGGTCAAAATGACAGGACAATTTCCATGTGGCATTTAAAGAAATGAAAAATGAGTTGGATATGTCCAACATGACAACTAACGCCCATAAGGTCATATTTGGACCAGAAGTTGGACGGCGAGGACATGAGTGAACCAAACTTTAAATGGTGGGTATATCTAGACCTTTTCAAATAGTTTAGGGGCATATTTGACCCTTTATCCTTTTTTTATGTACTAATCAAAGTGTATTCGTATATATATAAAAAATATCATTATTAGTTCTATATTTTTTGTTTGTATATTTTATTCTCATGTATATTATCATCCATCAGGGGCGGACCCACATGCATCTGGTATAATTGTGCACCCTTATGACTAAAAGGTGTTTGAGAAAATTGGTTGAAGTCGCTTAGTCAAAGAGTGTCTGTGTGAGTACGATTCCACAGGAGTCAACATTTTTTTAACTTTAAAATCAACTTTTACTTTAGAGTTAAATCTTTTTTAAAATGTTTTTATTAAAACTCATTTTTCCCTAGCACAATTCTAATAAAATATAATACTGCTAGAAAATCTACAACTTGCGCAATTCTAATCAGAATACAACACTGCTAGAAAATCTCCAGCTTACAAGTATTCTTGACTACATAATTGAAGTCCTACTCCTATTATCTCTACGTAAATGGGTAAGTTCTTCTACTTAAGCTTCTTTTTTTTCTTCTTGTGTGTGTGTGAGAATTTGTTGTTAATTCTTGTGATTTGAGATTGATATACTTGTGTAAAAAGAAATGCGGTGATTTTTTCATGAAAACTGTTTGGAATCATTATTTGGAACGACTCAATTAATTACATGTTGGTGAAGTAAATAACGTCCACAAGAGGTGTTTCAACCAGATACTAAATTTTGAGAATCAATTTCACTCCATTCAAGTTGTTTGTAACAAGTCATCTGTTGCGGTCAAATCGCACACGCAAGTGCACGTGATCGTTCAAGCGATAAAGTGACTCTTGTTAGAGAGCCGGGCATCGTACCCACAGGGACTTAAGACTATATTCTATCAATTTCTCCGACTCTTAACTCAACACAAGTGAAATTTTCAGATTTTATAAAGATTGTTACACCTAATTTTATGTAAACTTAAGTGTACTATTGTAATTCGATAGTTTTGAACAATGATGTGGAAAAGATACATGGCTGCAACTTTTACTAGGAATCATGTAATCAATCATTTGATAAAGGTTCTCTTGAAATTATCTCATCGTTGAACCACAGGGTTTGATGTATGATCATGATCTCTCGACCTCTGATCGGCTTCAATAGATATCACGCTAACTACATAGTTGAGAGGGGATAGAGTGAATAAAAATTTAGCATTAAGATATAATCTTCTTGTATGGTTGTCCAAGAAATTTTTCTAGGTATATCTCTATCCTAGAAACGAGCTATTTAGAGTAAACCAAACTTCTTATATTCCACGTTCTATCTTCTTATTCTTCTCTCGAGTTAAATTTGGACAATATGTTTAATTTCCATGGTGATCAAATATAAAATACTAAGATCAAGAACATAAGAACGATTCATAGATAACTCATAATAAAACCCTAAACAAATTCAACAGATTCCATTCATCCTGTAGCCACAACCCTAGAACTAGAGTGTTTAGCTACTCATAATCATCAAATCAATCTTACAATGTATATGGATCATTAAAAGATGATTGAGACTTAAAGAGAAAGAGTATAACCCTTAAAACTTCAAAGTGTCGTTCTTCCCGTATCCATGTTCGAAATTAGAAAGAATAATCATAAAACTAAAATAAAATCCTATTTACTCGCAGTGCCCAATTCTGGGCGTCAGGTGCGCGACGCGCAACCTCATTTAAAATCTTGGATCGAACAGGGAAGCCTTCTGCGTGACGCGGAGGCTACACGAGGTATCCTGCCTCAAAACTAATTTGATACTTGATATTTAGCTCCCTGCGCGCGACCCGGGGACAACACAACTTTGTTTTTTTAAGTATTTCTTCAGCTTGTTCCTTGCTTTTTTTTTTTGCCTTTAATCTCCCTCTTGCTTCCTTAGCCCATTTTTGGGTATATTTCTTCCAAATAGTCTCCCTACACAACTAATAATGTTGGTAAGCTCATAAACACAAAATTTACTCAATACGACTCTTAAACATAACTTGACGACTCCAAACTAAGCATAAATATAGGCATAATTAGCATTATGGGCATATAAATATGCCCATGATCACCATATGAGAAAGCAAGAATGAGCATCAAATTTGTTTAGAGGCTTCTACTAATGTGACAAGGTTTCTCTTGGAATTTGGATTGTTTTTTCGAGGTTATGATGAATGTGAGTCTTCAAAAAAATAAAGGTTTTTTTTTAGGTTTTTTTGGATTGGCATAAAAAAATGCTTTCGGATATAAATAATATTGTTTTAAACATGCTCTAAAAAGTGCTATGATGATAACTTCTCCAAAAAATTTTAACTTACCCTTGTGTGTCACTCTAGACCTTACCCTTGAATCACTCTTAGAGTCTTAGTAGTGCCCCTGTCTTCAAATCTCGATTTTGCCTATGTTTATATTAAAAATTATTGTGCATGTTCTCTAAATGTTCATTAATAGAGCTTCCTAGCTATTTCTTATAGGGGGAAGCTAGATCTTTCTTTTTTAACTTAATAGAAATACCACAGTTACTACAATATTAAACTTTAGGTGATTAGATTTCCTGAAGGATAAAATGTGATGGAAAATTCTATGGTTTTAAATCTAGTAATGTATCTTTATACACATAAATATTTACACTTGTTTTTTATATGTTGCTAAAAAAATCAAATATAATAGCGTTTGCAATAAAATTTTAAATGATAAAAAATAAATTACAATCACAATTTCAAATTTGAAGAAACATAATTTAATTGATAAAGGATGCGGGTATAATTCTGTTCCTCCCTTTGAATTTTCTTCGTGATTTGAGGGTCATTAATAGACTTCGTTGAGATTTTTTGATCTCAATAAAGGATTTTATGGATCTTCTTGAAGTATTTGGTTGTCAAGATTAGTTCGGCCACATCTTATCTCTTTGTTTATATTCTATGACTTTATAGAATTTTTGAGATGCATCTCCAAGAGAATATATTGTCCTTTATATAGGCATAAACTAGAGTTAGGATAGATATGTGCACATATCCAAACCATCGTACCCGTGCTTTCCTCATCCAATCTTCTCTCTTCTATTATGTCCATATGTCCAACTCAACATCCTCATTTTTCAACTTGCATCTTGTGAATATGAGAGCTCTTAACTAGCTAACACTCTGCCTCATATACCACCACAATGCCATGAAATTGGATTTTATGGCTTTAAACATCCATGTTGACCTTATATATAAGTTAATTAAGTAGGCGTTTGGCCATGTGATACCATATCATGATATGGTATCGTGAGATGGAATCAGCGTTTGGACATGCGATTTTACGCTGATTCCATCTCATGAGATGTGGTTTCATATTCTCCAAAAACCATGATATGGAATCATATGAGTATACCATATCATGATTTCAAATATTTTAATATAAAAATTGATCCATTAATTTATATTTTGTTAAAACAACCCCACATTTATATCTATAATCATTTATATCACATGTAATTAAAATTTATAATCACATCATTGCTTTTTAAAATTTATTATTCTCATTGACATAAAAGTTATTATTCTCTCCAACATTTAGTCACTTTAACTCACACTTCACGATTGATGAATAATAAAATCTTGAAGAGCCGTGAAAGGTGTTTCATTTTTACTCAAATATATTAATGAAACAATTAATTAAGTGGAGAACAAATAGCTTTGTAATAATTTTGTAATGACCCGAGAGTACACTCTAGAAGTTAAAGCATTCTTAAGTCGCTACACGGTGTACTTGACCTCTCGGAGGTCTTATACAAGTCTCTTAGCTATCATTCATTATATAGGTATGAAAAGTAGTGTGGAATTAAAACTTTTCACAACATAATTAAAACTAAGGAATAAGTCTCATCATCACAAGCGAACTAGACACATCTTAACATCATATGGTCAGCGTCCTTTACATTGAAAGAAATCATATCAAGTCTTATGCAAGTCTTTAAAAGAAAGAAACTATAAGAAACATAATCTATGTCCTCAAACATATGAGGACATACCAAATCTTGAGAGAATCAACTTCCCAAGCTTCGCCTTCTAAGAGCCTTCACTTGCCTTCCACCTATACTTGTAAAAATATAGAAGAGTATGGAGTTAGTACAAATATTGTACTAAGTATTGCATATGCAAAAACATGTTAAATAGGAAATTTTAGTTGAAACATAATTTTCATGCTATTTTAGTAAAACCTTGATGAATAAAGTGTACAAAACATCATATAAGTCATCATTTATCATTCAAGTAATATTTTCATGAACTTCAACATTTAATCATATTTATCAAGTAATCTATTTATCATGTAGACCTTCCTATCCAAAGTTATCCTAAGACTCACCTAGGTAAGACATAAAGAGACCGCTCATACAACCTCTTCAATACCCACCAAAGTGATCTTTAAGACTACTAAATATAAGCATACTTCATTTCATTTAACAAGTCAACATCTATTACTAAAGGTACTAGAGGAAACATACATACATTCAAGATCTTCACATGAAGACCATTCTCCAAGACAACCCCCAAGTTACACTTTGTGCAATGTCAAAGTAGCATCCCATACTACTAATTCCACTTAATGCCCCTTATGAATCACCCTAGACTAGACACATCACATTTATCGTTTACATAAATTCATCAAAATTAGATATAATAACATGCTTCAATAACATTTGGCATAAAGTCAACTTACTTCATTAAAATCACGTAGTAACCCATCATACATTTTCATATAAGGACACACCAAGACTTCCTCCAAATGTCTACTTGTGCAATGGATAGATAACGTCCCATTCCACCACCTGCCCTAAGTAGTACACCCTTAAGAAGACTTAGTTCATTTACATTCATTTGTGGGGGCTAGCTTTAACCGACATAGACCATGAGAGCTAGGCATTGAATCTCGGTATTAACCCCTACTGGATGAGGGATCCCCACTTGCCTAAGGTAGGGTCATTCTCTTAGCCTTTACATGAATTTCCAATAGCTAAACCTATGCGGGCGTATAGTTAGGGGATAGGAGATTACTTATAAGTAACTCATATCAACTCACGAGGAGTACTCTTTCAAGAGGTACATTGGATGCAACATCTCTACTCACGAGGAGGATCCACCCCTTCTTCAAATCCTCTCGGTGCTAAGCATAAGGCCCCACGGAGTTCTAGACATTCATTAGCTATAGGTTAAGGGATTACCAAGTACTACATCGCAACTCACGAAATGTACTATTCTCTAGAGGTTACTTTTGAATACTACATCTCAAGTCATGAAGAGTATCCAACCTCCAACCTTTCTTTAGAAACTCTTGGGAATAGGGAGGTTGCTACTAAACACTTCATCCCAACTCACGAAGAGTGTCTACCCCAAAATCCCCCTTCTTTATTCACTAGAGTTGTTAGGTATAGTAGGGTTGGTGCAGACGCTTCATCTCTACTCACGAATGATGTCTACCCTAGAATCCCCCATTTTCACTAATTAACTTCATTCATTCGTTCGAAGTGTGTGAGAGTATATGTGAGAACACTCTTCACATAACCACCATATTCAGAATTTTGACTTCTACACATAATTGTTGAGAAGTGATTCAAAGATACTTGACCAAGTCTTTAGGAGGTTGTTAGTTAGTTCCCTTTATTTTAGCAAGGTTAGATATAGTGGCAGTTTAGTAGCCAACTAGTAATTAGCGGGTACCTAAATTTCAATATTTCAGTTTCATTGTAAGCCTATTTAATAGGCAGGTCTCGTTAGTTTCATAATAAAAAAAAACCAGAAACAAAGAAGTTGGCAGTAGCTTCTCTTTTCTTTTGCTCTATTCTCTGTTCACTTTCTCCCTTAGATTTCCTTTTTCTTTCCAACAATAATCATGCTACAATAATCACAATTCGCACACTATCATGCTTCATATTCATATTATACCTCATTTAACAACGCATCTTCAAGAAACACATTGACAACTTCACAATACAACTTGTTGACACCCAATTTTGGACCTCCATAACATGAATTATTCATCGAGTTTCTTAATTCTAAAAGATTTGAAATAATTAGATTTTATAAAGTTTAAAATATTTGTAAGTGATTTTAAATTAATCTCATCACTTTTATAATTTTAAGATAATATATATGATTTACATAATTATGTATATGATTAGTATATTTTATGATTACTTGAAAATTGTCTCGAAAGATTTTACTTTGTTTAAATGTTTTACTAGCTAGTTTAGTTATATAATAGTTTGCATTTCATTCTATTTTTTTTTTTTTTTTGCTATTTTTATTTTATAATCAAGTCGATTATTTTATTTCGTTAAAATTTAGAAGTTTATCGATTAATTTATTTATAGCCAAATATCACAACCAAATCGATTTTGGGCCTTTTCTTAATACAAAAAAAACCCAACCCAATTCCCTTTACTTCCAGTAGCCCAATCCAACATTCCCCCAGCCCACTTTCAATTCCAAAAAGACCCAGCCCAACCCCATTCTAGCAAACACAACACCAAATATACGCACAACAATCCCAAATGCGTACAACCGACTCGACACCTGTGTGCTTGTCCTCCAACACGACAAATCCAAAAAATCGACCCAGACTACAGGAAATCGGGAAGTCCAGCAGCGACTCCTCTTCTCCTCGAATCCAGGTGTCTTTATCTTGTAGATCTTCGTCCTTTGCTCATAAAATCGGACGAATACCATTCTCATTCCGTTGAGAAAGGTACGAATTCTAGCTGTTAGCAATCTCATCTTTGAAGAAGGAAAATAAAAAAAATTTTGAATTTTAGAATTGGTCCTGATTTCCCTCCATTTTCTCAGAAAATCTCCTCTATTTAAGCCCTCGTCTGGCATTTGTTTTTTTTTTTTTGGAAAAAAGTTTTAGGGAAAAAGGGGCCAAAATATTTTTGGGATTAAGTTTTCTTTTAACTAATACCAAGGAAAAAGCTTGAAAAATAGATAAAAGATACGTTTAAAGAATGATAACAAGGAATCAGTCCTAGTCTAGTTCGATTCCTCTGTTTTCATTCGGTATAAGCTCGCTTAGAGCTCTAGGTTGTTGTTCGAATCCGTGTTGCATGGTGGTAGAAGCTCAGCTCATCTTTCTCCCGTTCGCTGCCCCAACAAAGGTAAACGTCTCTTCTTAGCTTTGTTTTTTGTTGGATTAGTAGTTGTTCTATACTTTCCGTTTAGTTGTTCTTAGTGATATTTTAGTTATTCTATATTATGGTCGATTAAGTATCCACTTCGTCTTGCCTAAAATTTATGTTACTGTCTCATGTTCTTAGTGATATTTTAGTTCATGTTTAGTTTTGTCTATGTTGATCACATTCTTGCGTGTCTTTCTCGACTTTGACTATTTGATTGTAACTTGTCTTGTGCCTTTTTTTTTGGTTGAGACCGACTTTCCTTAGCCTAGCTAATTTATTTATTAAAATTGATTCTCAATAAATAGCATAGTGTTTTAGTCTTCTAAGCTGGTTTTGAACTCTAATTTTTTGACTGTTAGTTGGCATTAAGTTCTCTTGCTTACTTTGTTATTCAATTACTAGTCCCGAAGATTTGTTGCTGTAATGTAGTTGTTATTTTTGTGTTATTAATGTATGTAAAATGTTTTCAAGATTAGTAAGATATGTTCATCATTGTTTAAATTGGTAGCTATGTCCTCTTCTTGTTCTTGCATTCAACAGAGGTGGATAGATTTTGACTAGTTTTATAGTTGGTGCAAGTCCTATGGGATGATTAAGCTTACTGAAGTTTTAGTCCAAAAAGCTCTAGAAATTAACTATGTTTATATTCTATTCCTGAGTTACCGTCTGGTAGGCTTCTAGAGTATTGTATTTAAATACGAGAATTTATAGTTGTTGTGATTTGAGTGCATGTTAATGTCAGTGTAATCTCTTTAACAGTGAATCCATTTCTATTTGAATTAGTTCTCTCCCTTACTTTATATGTGTGGAATATGAGGTCTAACTAATATATGGGAAGTCTCTTTCTTTATTTTGTCTAATTGATAGATAATTATCGTTGAATATTTGATATAATTTCAGCATCTTGTAGCATGTCACTCAGAGTTTTGAGTTACTTTGTTTGCTTAGTAAGATCTCTCGTGTGTTAATCGATTGTCTCGTGTTTAAGTTAACTATCATCCTAGTACTGTTGTTAATCATTCTTTTTTTTTCTTGTGCATGAGCACTCTCTTGTCTCGAGCCTGTCTTAAATGTGCAGTTTTTTGTAAATTCTTGGTCGAAGTCTAAGGTCATTCATGTGTAAGCGTTATCGACTTAAGTATGAGTTTATTGCTGAAAAATTGCCCTTTGTTCAAGTGCTCTCTAAGTGCTAAATTTTTTAGTGTTGAATTGTACTATTTTATTTTATTTTTTTAAAAAGGAGTATTATGTGAGACTTGCTTGTCATGTTTATTTTTTTAAAAAGGAGTAGTATGTGAGACTTGCCTATCATGTTTATTTTTAGCTTGTTACGTTTCCTCCCCAGCTTATGCATATGCTAGTAATGTCTGTAGGTTTCTTGTTGGCTCACCTTTTACTTAATTCTCATAAAAAATATTGTACATTATAATATTTTATGTAGTTAAGTGAAGTTTGATTTTGATCACTTTAGTGCATATAGCTAACTATCATGTTAATTAATTTAGTTGGAACGAGCAACATGTTCTTTAGTCATTCTTTTAGCTTTCTGTTTGGCCTTATATGATTTATGTTATAAGTATATATGTCTTATTTCTTCCCTTTGCATAATTTAGTATGTTCTTTTATACTGTCCGTTTTGGTTAGGTCGTACGCTAATATTCCTTTCCCTTTTTATGCATGTAAAAACCGTCTGAGTTCGCCATGAACTCTTGCCTCCCCTCTTGCATATCGAGAGAGTTGTAAATGCTCAAATTCTCCATAGAATCTCCCAACCTTAAAATCGACGAACAGATCCCCTTAAATTAGAGGATATGGAGTCAATTGAAGAGTTGAAGTCGTGTGGCCCAAAACCAACTTTTTTTTATTTAATGTTGTATTTTTGTTAAAATTGGGCCTAAGCCGTTGTCATCTTTGTATTATTTTGCTAGAACTTACGACGAGTAAAAAATTGAAATGGGTCAAAAACCCAAAGCGAAATGGGTCCAAATACCGGTCCAGGCGAACAGAAACCGGATTTGGACCCAACTCTCTCTCTCTCTCTCTCTCTCTCTTTTCTTTATCGTTTACTTGCTGATTGACACTTATTATTAGTTTTAAGGTTAGAAAAATTCAAATTCCCCGTAAGACGTCACTTTGTTTTAACGACTCGATTAAATCAAATAAGTAAATATGCTTAAAATAAATTTTATAAATTAAAATTCACTTATATAGTAAAATTAATACTTCCTTTTTTCAAACAACTTCAAATAATTTTTATCTTAAAAATTAAGTTTGAATATTTTTTGCCAAATAAGTTAGTTGTCGGATAATCGCGATTTAGCGAATATTTTAGGTGCCGTAAAAATCTTTCTAAAATATAAATAAGAATCCCCGAACCCCCTTTTAAGTTTTCAAAACGATTTTCTGTTTAAGTTTTTTGAAAACAAAAGTTTTCTTGATTTTCCTTTAAAAATTAAGCGAAGATTCTAAAAAAGTCGAAAACCTACAAAAAAACTTATTTTCCAAAAACGAATTAAAACACAACTCATGCTTATGCATTATAACATTTCAATGTTTCAAGGACCTAATGACAATACACACACATAATATCAATTCAATAAGAATTAACCAAGATAGATCAACTTATCCTTCATGCAAGCCCTTGCCACCTTTTCTCAATTCTCCATAAAATCATCATAATAAAGCACAAAGGTAGTAGGTAATTCAAAATACGACATAAGAAACACTTCTCTAGCATTATCTAATCATATACATTAAACCCACTTCATAAGTTAAAAATTGAGGATTTGCATATTCATGGGTTCATTGAGTTTTTGAACGTAAAATCATTAACTAACATTGAAAAATATCATATTTCATTCATTAAAACATTTTTATGCAAGAACCCATACTTAGAATTCAAAATAGAAGAATTTAGGAATTTGAAACCCTTTTTGAAAAGTCTTTGGATTGGCTCCTTGCATGAGAGAAGAGTCAAGGATGAACTACCATACCTTCTATGAAGAAACCCACGAGATTTGGTGAAGAAATCACCCAAAACCTTCAATCCGTGCTCTACCTTGAGTTCAAGATTCAATGGAGTTTTGAGAGAGTTTTTCTTAGGTGGGAGGTTTTGATTTTGAAAAGTGAAGACTTAGGATCAAGGAGTATAAACTAACTTAAAATACCTAAAAACCCCTAAAACAAATGTGAATACCTTTTAAAAGACTTGGGATGAATTTACCAGAACACCCCAAGCATGGCCGAATTGCAGACAACTTTTGCAGGCTTTCAAATGACGGACCCATCTACTAGGCGTCGTTTGAACGAAGATTGAAACATACACAATAACAACCAACTAATCCTTATATTAATTAGTGAACAAATTACAACGATTAAGATTACAGAGAACTAGAGAACTGCAAGAAAATAAGAAGAAACAGAGAAGAGATGAGAAGAGAATTACAAAAGAAAATAGAGACGAGAAATAGGGATACGATGCAACAACCATAGTTTAAACTAACTACGCCTAGAGATAATATATTTATATCCGATACTTGCTATTCCACTTGCCGCATAATTAGCGTGCACTTTACCCCCACATTCTGTTAGACAAAGTCAACAAATCTTTTAGATGGTATTTTCACACGATTACACCTTCTACGCTGAATAAAATTATCTTCCGATTTAGTCTCGTTGTCCTCCGCGTCATCACTCTGTTTCATAACAAAGACCCATCCTGCAGGGCGTCATTTGGTTCAAAGATTCATTTCTTGGGGGCTTAGCTCCCATAACTAAGTGTGGATCTATGCCCCCAAACTATGGGGCGTCAGTCAATCTTGCCCGTCGACTAGGGTCGACATTTGGGCAGTGCTTGACAGTTTTCTTGCAAAGCTTGGGTCCTCCTCAAGGACCCTTAGGGTGTCCCTTGGGGATTCGTACTCGGATGTCAAACCCCAAACATTCTCATCTAGCTCTTAGGATCCTCTCCTATCAAATAGAACCCCAAAAAATAAATAAAACATGCAAAGACACACAAAAACACACGCAAGCACATAGACGTCTAGTCGTCGAACATCTTGGTCGTCCCTTGATGTTTTGACTTCCAAACTTATCAAACTGACCTCATTACGTCTAATGCTAAAAGTTATTATTTTAATACATTATTAACTCATGAAACACATGCGAAGCTCTAGTTTGACCTATTTCACTTTGAGGTTCATAACAAATTTATTATGCGATTTTATAATTTTTTGTTTATTTGATAATATTGAATAAACAATTGGGGCTATTTTAATACTGTTAGAACTTATAAGATTTATATGTTTATGAGAAAATATACAACACCAAAATTTCATATCGCATGTACAAACTGATGGTGTAATATACCACAAATACAATAAATTACAGTTGAAATAAAATGAACAAAAATGTATAAACAAATCTTTAGGCTGAGACACAGATATCTCGCTCACTTTAAGGAGATCTGATCCCACTGCGTCATAATTTACACTGGTCCAACAGTATAACTCTTGATTTTCCCCCTCCAGGATACAACAACCAAACAACAATGTATAACTCAAACAACTCTAGATTAGTTGTAGAGTCCAAAGCTCCACAAAAGAACACCTTCCTTCAACATATAATACTCTCTTTTGTATAGTGAATATAGTTGAAGACTTACAACGTTTTCTATGTTTTCAACTCTCTCTTTCACTAGACAAACCTAAATATAATACTAATCTTTTTCACTCTATATTTTCTTGTACTTCTCTTGTTTCTTCTTGTATCTCAACACAAATGAAGACTACAAAATTTATAGGTGATGAATTCTTCCTTGCAATGAATAGGAGATAGTGGATAGTAAATTTGCCAAATGAATGACTCAAATGTTACATAAGTTACAAGACATAAATATAGAATAATGGATAAAATGAAGAGTTGGTGGTTACATATGTTACTAAAAACTAATAATCACTTTCTTCCACAATTGATGAGAGTAAAGAGGCACAAATGTAATGTCTTTCAATAGACATAACATGATATATAATGTGACATGTAATATATATTTTTATTAATATTAAATGTCACACCAACAATCCCGCACTCATTTTAATATTAAGATAAGAGAGTATTTCACAACTTAGTTGAAGGTAGACTATTATGCATATTGAAGGTGTGCTCTGCTTTGAACCTTCAAAAAGTAAAACAATGACCTTTACTCCAGAGTCAGTAGTGGTCTCAGATTTGAACTATGACTGCTTAACGGAAATAAAAAATTACTGCTGACACACAATAATCAATGTGTTGACATAAGCTTTAATAGCCAACGCATTACGACCTTGTACTATCCCAGTTTAATGAGTGTTTTTGAGAATAAGTCCATTCTCATAGAAAGTGACCTACTTTCATGTTCATATAGGTGAAATCTGTCAAGGGTGCTCCTATTATTTGACACCCCACTCATATGAGATATTGACTTTCATTAAGAGTTTAAATTAACAGTAGTTCATCTCACAACAAGTAATCATATGATTTGTTCTTCTCATTGAACCTGGATAAGATCTCTAGTGCCCAAGTTGGGTTTCGTCATATATGACTCAGAATTTATGAGCTTCAATTTTCATCCCCTTCATGTGCTTAAGACTCTTTATCTTGCTAAGGCCTTGGTTCATGAATCTGCAAGATTATCACATGTTTTAACACAATCAACATTGGCGGTATACCAACGATCAATATGATCTCACAATATTATGTTCTTCTCCTCATGAGTCTAAATTTACTGTTATAATAACGATTTTGTGTTCAACCACTATATTGGTGCTTTCACATTTGATCAAAATTAGAAAATTATTTTCTCAAAATAAAGTGTTTCAATTCACTTTTTCACTAGTTAAAGTTTAATTTATTTATTGTTCTTACTACAACCTTCATAATAGAGATAGCAAAAAATAATTTGCTTTTCTCATCCCACTAAATAACACCAAATTTTTTTCTCATCTAGTTTGCTTGTACCTTCAAAGTACTTGTACTGCAAACACAATATCAAGACAAGTTGTTAGTCACAACTCATATTTTTATTAGACTAGCAAACTCCATTTGTTTTTATTTATCACAACTTTCTTACTCAATTGAATCAAAAGGAGTTGCAAGACTCACACAACCAAAAAAATTGCATTTCATGATTATTTCCATATTATGTGACTTGACAAGGAAAATTTCATCACATGTTTTATGTTTTTTTTTTCATTTCAAGAATGAAATTTATCTTAACATAACATTTCATGTTAAATGACTACTCAAAATGTTTTTCATAATTTATTTAAAACTCTCATGTTATATGTAAAAATCATCACATTATACCCAAATAATAACATGTGATTTATTCAATAATTAATATATATGCACTTGTAACACTCTTTTAGAGCATTTTCTCAAAGATGAAAAAATCACAATTTCACAATGATTTTTTTTATTTCATGAACCCCCACTATTTTAAGAATTCAAACATCATTTTTTTCACGAAAAGTAGATTTACTTTATTCCTGAAAATACTAGGTAAATTTTTTTTCTTTACCTTTTATCCACTTTTGAGCAAGTAGAAAAATACTTACCGTACACATCTTCTCTTCCATCTCTTGAAGAGAGCGACATTTGAGCGGAATAATGATGTAACACCCCGTATCCAAAATAGACCAAAAACAAGCTTTTAAAAAATATCACAGGTGCAACCAATGGTGGCCATCGACGGACTGTATCTAGACCCACGGTCTGTCCTGCACATCCGTCAATGGGGTCAGAAATCCCCAAAATCTCAACCTAGGAAAATTTGGTTAAGTCCTGATCGACGGATGGACCTACGGTCCGTAGTTTGTGACTGACGATCGACAACACATTCACCCACTCTCTGATACGAACCACGGTTGACCAGCATGGACCGTCATTCGATCTACGGTTCGTAGGTCTGTCTGTAGATGGAAATTAATAGACAGTTTAGGGGGAAATGTAGTTGGGTTATATTCAATTAATCATAACTCTTAGTACAAAATGAATTACGTGTCCCATGGCATACCCAAAAATAGATAATTGAATTATCTTTCCATAGCCACTGACCTTGCTAAGTCAGACCTCCGAGTAAAAAGTTTTGCTCGTGTTGCTAAAGGCCTGTCGAGCAGACCCAAACGACGGACAATTGATGGAATGACGGATCGTCTGTGCAGGTCGTTTTTTGGTCCGACAAAAATTAAATCTGGGGTCTTTTGATCTTTTCCCACTTCCTTTAAACCCCAAGATACGTCGTTTTGACCCTAAATTACCAGATTTTAGTAAGTTTAAGCCTAGAGACATAACTAAAACTTACCTAAGTCAAATTATTAATAAAAAGCTTAGAAGATTAGAAGCAAGAAAGGCGAAAAAGGTCAAGAAGCCTAGTCAAGAACTCAACAAGGTTCCAGCAGTTCTAGCCCCGAAATTTGAATATTTCTCCGTGAATTTCATCACTTGGTATGTGGGATTTCACCAGTGTGTTCCTTTCACCCATTAGGTCCCTAGTTTTTAGTCAGTTCTTGATTCTCTTACCATGATTAAACCTAGGGTTTCTAGAACTTCGATAGAACTTCATGTAGATGTGTTCACTGACCATAAGAGCCTTCAGTATGTGTTCACCCAGAAAGAGTTGAATCTTTTCCGGAGGAGTTGTTTTAAGTTCCTTAAGGATTATGATATGAGTGTGCATTATCATCTTGGTAAGGCGAATGTAGTAGCAGATACTCTTAGCATATTATCTATGGGTAGTTTAGCCCATGTTGAGAAAGAAAGGAAGGATCTAGTGAAGGATGTTCACAGGTTTGCTCGCTTAGGAGTTCACCTTATGAGCATATTAGACAATGGTGTAATAGTTCATAATGGGACAGAATCTTCTTTGGTAGTGGAGGTTAAGGAAAAGAAATAAAGTGATCCAAACTTGCTTGAACTTAAGGGTGCAGCCCACAATTAGAAAGTTAAGGTTTTCTCCCAAGGGAGAGATGGTGTACTTCGTTACTAGGGTAAATTGTGTGGTCCTTATGTGAGCGAGTTGAGACAATACATTCTTGCAGAAGCCCATAACTCCAGGTATTCTATTCATCCAGGTGCCACTAAGATGTAGCGCGATGTGCGGGAAGTCTATTGGTAGAATGGCATGAAGAGGAATATAGAAGAGTTTGTGAGTAAGTGCCCCAATTGCCAGCAAGTCAAGGTAGAACATCAGAAACCAGGAGGTATGACTCAAGATATAAATGTTCCTACTTGGAAGTGGGAAGTGATCAATATGGATTTAATCACAGGGTTACCTCGTACTCGCAGACAACATGACTCTATTTGGGTGATAGTTGACAGGATGACAAAGTCTTTTCGCTTCTTAGCGGTCAAGACTACATATTCGACACAGGACTATGCCAAGCTTTACATTAACGAAATTTTGAGGTTGCATGTGGTTCCTTTGTCAGTCATCTCAGATAGAGGACCTTAGTTTACCTCTCATTTCTTGGAAGTTATTTCAGAAGGGTCTTGGTACTCAGGTTAACCTTAGTACAACATTTCATCCACAGACAAATGGACAGGCAGAGCGTACCATTCAGACCCTAGAGGATATGTTGAGAGCTTGTGTGATACATTTCAAAGGGAGTTGGGATGATCACCTTCCTCTTATTGAGTTTGCCTACAACAATAGCTTTCAGATGGCCCCTTATGAGGCTTTGTATGGGCATAGATGTAGATCTCCTGTTGGTTGGTTTGAAGTAGGTGAAGCAGCTTTGATAGGGCCAGATTCAGTCGTTTATGCTATGGAGAAAGCTCAACTCATTAGAGATAGGCTTAAGACAGCCCAGCGTTTTCAGAAATCTTACGCAGATGTAAGGAGAAAGGAACTAGAGTTCCAAGTTGATGATTGGGTTTTTTTGAAAGTCTCACCTATGAAAGGGTTGATATGGTTTGGAAAGAAAGGGAAGCTCAGTCCTAGGTATGTTGGCCCTTACAAGATCTTGAAAAGGACTGACAAGGTGACATATGAGTTAGAGTTGCCAGCAGAGTTAGAACAAGTGCATCCAGTCTTCCACATCTCACTCTTGAAGAAGTGTGTGGGTGATCCAGCCTCTGTAGTGACATTAGCGAGTGTGGTGGTGAAAGATAGTCTTTATTATGAGGATGTACTAGTTGAGATTCTTGACCGTCAGGTTAGAAGGTTGAGAAATAAAGAAGCTTTTTCAGTCAAGTTTTTTTGGAGGAGTCCGTCTGTAGGTGGGAGCTACTTGGGAAGCACAAGCAACCATGAAAGCCAAGTATCCTTACCTTTTTCCTTCCGATTCCAGTGTAGATTGAATAGTTCCTCTTCAGTTTTCCAGGCATTCATGTGTGAATTCAGTCGTTGAATCATGTTCCCTCAGTTATACTTGCATTTTCAGCATATTTGCATGTTCTCGGAACTCAATTAAGTAAGAAACTCAGTTCTCAGTGTTTAGGAGTAGGGATTACAGCTCTCTCCCTCTATTCCAGCTAGTTTAGTCTTCATTCGAGGTTGAATGGTCCCGAGGGGGAGATAATGTAACACTCCGTATCCTAAACAGACTAAAAACAAGCCTTTCAGAAAAATCTGCAGGTGCAACCAACGGTGGACATCGACGTACTGTAGCCTGACCCACGGTCCGTCCTGAACATCCGTCAATGGGGTCAGTAACCCCTTAAATCTCAGCCCAGGAAAATTTTGTTAAGTCCTGATCGACGGACGGACCTACTGTCTGTAGGTCAGACTTTGGTCCGTAGTCTATGACCGTAGATCGACATTCCATTCACCCACTCTCTGATACGAACCACGGTTGACCTGCACGGACTGTCATTCGATCTAAGGTCTGTAGGTCTTACCATAGATGGAAATGGGCAGACAGTTTAGGGGAAAATGTAGTTGGGTCAACTACAATAGATCATAACTCTTAGCACAAAATGAATTAGGTGTCTCATGGCATACCCTCAGATAGATAATTGAATTAGATTTCCATAGCCACCAACCTGTCTAAAATCAGATCTCCGAGTAAAAAGTTATGACCGTTTTGGTAAAGGCCTGTCGAACAGACACAAACAATGGACCATCGATGGAACGATGGACCGTCTGTCCAGGTCGTCGTTTGGTCCGACAACAATTAACTCAGGGGTCTTTTGGTCTTCTCCCACTTTGTTTAAACCTCAAGATACGTCGTTTTGACAATAAATCATCATATTTTAGTCAGTTTAAGGCTAGAAAAATAACTAAAACTTACCTAAGTCAAATCATTAATCAAAAACATAGAAAATTAGAAGCAAGAAAGGAGAAAAAAGGTCTGTAATCTGATTATTTCTCCGTGAATTTCATCACCAGGTATGTAGTATTTCACTACTGGGTTCCTTTCACCCATTGGCCCCTAGTTTTTAGCCAGTTCTTTATTCTCTTATCATGATTAAACCTAGGGTTTCTAGAACTTCGATAGAACATGATGAATTTATTAAATATATGTTCCAAATCAGGTTGTAAAGTTATTATTCCGTTTATCGCATGAATTTCAGAACCCTAGCTATGTATTTCTTCAGTTCTTGAATTACACATGCTAGGTCAGATATTTCAGTTATGCATGCCTCAGTTATTAATACATCCTTGTCAAATTACACTTTGCATTCTCAGTTTGCATGTTCAGTTTTGAGCTATCCAGTATTTACAGAAACTCAGTCATAATCAGTTAAACATAATTCATTGGGAGTAGCAAAATACTGAGTTGGACTAGGGTTCAGCGTACCCAATTAGTCCTAGAACTACTAGCCAAGTAGGTTGTAAGTCCCCTCTGTGGGCAATCAGTTTAGTGATCACGCCAGCATGTCTTTATACCTCTGACTAGGTATATGGGGTCCTCTCGATGGGGCGTATACATCGGACTACACATTTAGCTCATGATATCGGTTATTATTAGCTCCCACAATTCAGTCAGACTCTCTTGCATTGACCATTTATCAGTATATTTAGTATTCAGTTTCAGCATGTTATAAATTGGTCTTTGCATTCAGTTAGTATATCATGTTCAGATTATTAAACTTGCTTTTATACTTGTTCAATTATGTTTTATTTCAGCTTTATTTTATCCTACATGCTCAGTACCTTCCAAGTAATGACGCATACGTGTGCTACATCTTCTTATGATGTAGGTTCAGGTTCTCAGCATCAAGATCACGCTTAGATCGATTTCCGATTTTCAGTTCAGCAGATTCAGTGGTGAGTCCTCCTTCACCGAGGACAATTGCTATGAGTTACTTTTTAGTATTTAGTCCTTTAGTATCAGTTTTTGCTAGACTAAGCTGGGGCTTGTCCTAGTATTTGTAGTCATTTAGAGGCTTATTTCTGACATAGATAGTTTCAGCTTAGTGTTGAGTTAATAACTTCTTTGTATTAAACTTATTTCATTTATCTCAGCTATAGTATATGGGTATTCCCCATTTTTTAAGTTTACATTATGATTTATCTTCCGCATTAAGTTTATTATCTTTAGTATGCCAGTGATCATATCAGCAGGGTTAGCTTGGGATCACTTGTGGTCCTAGGTTCTGTGTCCACGTCTTGGGGGTAACTCGGGGCGTGACAGATGTTGTGATCCCTATCTTGATATCCACATTTTTTCAAACTGTAACAAAACATGAATCTCCTTAAAATTGTTGGTGTAATATACCACAAATACAATAAATTGCAGTTGAAATAAAATGATCAAAAATGTATAAATAAATCTTTAAGCTAAGACACGAATATCTCGCTCTCTTTAAGAAGATTCAAGCCCACTGTGACATAATCTACACCGGTCCAGCAATATAACTCTTGACTTTTCCCCTCCAGGATACAACAGCCCAACAACAGTGTATAACTCAAACAACTTTAGATTAGTTGAAGAGTCCAAACCTCCACAAAAGAAAACCTTCCTTCAACATATAATACTCTCTTTTGTATAGTGAATATAGTTGAAGACTTAGAACGTTTTCTGTGTCTCAACTCTCTCTTTCACTACACAAACCTCAATATAATACTAATCTTTTTCACTCTATGTTTTCTTGTACTTCTCTTGTTTCTTGTTGTATCTCAACACAAATGAAGACTACAAAATTTATAGGTGATGAATTCTTCCTTGCAATGAATAGGAGATAGTGGATAGTAAATTTGCCAAATGAATGGCTCAAATGTTACATAAGTTACAAGATATTAATATAGAATAATGGATGAAATGCAGAGTTGATGGATACATAAGTTAATACAAACTAATGATTACTTTCTTCCACAATTGATGAGAGTAAAGAGGCACAAATGTAATGTTCATCAATAGACATAGCCTAATATATAATGTCACATATAATATATATATTTTTATTAATATTAAAATGTCACACCAACACAAACAAAACTTCATTTCATCTCATGATACCATTTCATAATTCCATCTCATGATACCATATCGCATACCCAAACGGGAAGTAAGTTCTGATGTATAATTCGAGCATTATTATATTTTCTACTTATGTCGCTTCAATCAGTAATATGAGTGTGAATAATTTTTCTTCTCCATTTCTCCTTTTGTCATTGTTTTCTCTTTATTTGTAACACGTCATGCCAAAGAAATATATACAATGTAATTTTTCGGTGAAGGGGTGTAGCTTGACACCTTTGCCCCTAGGGTAGCTTCGCCCTTGGAGGTCCACTGTAATTGAATCATATCTTGAGGAGGTCTCCAAAATTATCCCTAAATTTAGTAAAAATAAAATGAAAAATATACCTATACTCATTAACATTAAGAAAATATTTTCTCACATGATCCCTCAACTAAGAGTTTTTCCTTAGAAAGTCATCAACTCTTTTTCATAACCTCAAGGTCACCCAATTATAAATATTTTACCCACACAGTTGTGAAACCTATTTAATTGATTTTTCATTTAAATTTTATTACAAGAAGTTTTTTAAAAATCGTAATTGAAAAAAATAAAAAGGATATATGTTTAAATTATTTAATAATTTTACCTACAAAAAGTATAATATTGACCATTTTATTTTTACTCATTTCTCTCCTAAAAATATACTTCCGCGGCGCACTTTTATTTATCATCTTATCTTTTTTAAAGTCAATTTACTAATTTTTAAAGTTAAATTAGAGTACATTAATTTGTTATTTCAAATAAAAAATGTCAAAGCTATACGAAAATACTATATATTCAAATTTCTTACATAATATAATGAAAAGGTACATCATAAATCTTAGTCAAATTTATTACTCCCTCCGTCTATTTTTATTTATCATTTGCACTTCTCGAAAGTCAATTCGACTAATTTCAAAGCTAAATTAGATTACATTAATTTGATATTTTATACATAATTTAAATATTAAAAAACTATAAGAAAAGTACGATAAATTGCAATTTTTTTACATACCAATATGATGAAAAAATACACTTAAAATACAGTCAAAATTTCTATAGTTTGACTCTAAAAAATAAATCATGACAATTAAAAGTAAACTGGTGTAGTAAAATAAAACTATGACAATTAAAAAATGAATGAAGATAGTAATATAAAAAGAACAATGACTATTCTTTTAATGTCCCTCCATTATTTGGCAGCTTAAGTTGAGGGACAAGTCCATATGGCTAGCCACGTCATTAAAAGTTTTGGGTGTTAACTCTTGAGAGCTACTTGTTATCTCTTGAAATAATGACGGAGTATTTTTAATCCTAAAATATAACGGAAGACAGAAGTAATATATTTCGCATAGTTCAGAAATATTTTTGACCCTTTTCCAATTTTCAGGAATAAATTAGTTTATTTTTAGCGGTGACTATCCTATATCTACACATGGCCTCGGTGTACGAAAATATTACATTGCCGCATAAGTTAGGCATCATGCATGTCCGTAACGATAAATATTATTCCTTCTATCTCAATTTTTATTATCATTTTCAAATTTTGAACGTGAACTCACACTTTAGATTTTGAAACAAAAATTTATTATAGCCACAACATTTCAGAATTTTAAACTATATAAAAGAATAATGGTGAAGTAAAAAATTATTTAACCTGCAAAATTATTTTATAGTAGTTATATTAGGTTTCTCACTCTCTTTAAGAGAGTGCACACTCTCTTTATGTCAAATTGACAAAAGATGATGTTATAATATCAGTTCAAGATTGTAGTTTAGCAGGGTAGTAGAACCAGTGGCGGAGCTAAATAATTTGTCAAGGGTGTTCAAAATTTGAAGAGTAAATTTTTTTAGCTACTGGGTGTGCAATATATTTATTACCAGTAAGTGGGTTTGAAATAAAATTACATATTCATTTCCCATTTTTTTCTTTAAACTTGTACAATAATAACACAGAGTATATTGCCTATGCATACGATTTCATTTTCCCCCGGCGAAGGATGGTCAGCTGACCACCTTTCATGGGCTGTAGCTCCACTCCCTGAGTAGAACGCCCATATAGTGAAGATATCTTTTTGAAAGTTCGATTAAATTTAGGTGTCACCTGATGTCTTTTTTTAAAAAGTATATATATTGTTTCTGAATGACATGTCTTTAGCTACAAATTTCTTTCTGAATGACATGTCTTAAGCTACTTTATAGCTTTAAAATAGCAAAACTACTAGATTGTTTTTATGGTACAAGGTGAATAACAAAATCACAAATTAAGTGTGTCAATTCTATATTGAACACCTTTAATTTTGAATCATAAACCCAACACTTTTAAAAGTTAATCTTATGACATGTATTTAATTTTTAATATAAGGGAACAAATAAAGGACGAACATAACATCAATAGTTTTGTATTTAGTATTTCTCATGTATATTTCAATAATCTGTCATTTTTCATTAAAATTTATACTAAAGGTACACCAACTTTAATTTATGAATCAATCATATGTAATGTAGAAATAAAAGTATGTTTATTATGTTATTTTCTGATATGTATGATTTTATCCTTGAATTTGTTGTGTTTATAAGCATGTTTTTTTTTTAATATAAAAACAATCAATTAATTTTCTGATTGATCTGTTTCTGTTTTATGAAGTTGTTTTAATAAGCCAACTGCCAATGTCTGCTATAGTTTCCTTTTGTGATTGACATGCATAACAACAAGCAAGTAGTATATTTAATCTTAACTAATAATAGATGCGTCTAGACATTTATAGTGACATAATAAGAAATATCGTGAAGAATGTCAAATATTGAATAATAAAACTAAAAAAAAGTAACTCTAGATTCAATCTTACATCCCTTGTATACTTTTATATTCAATTGTCACCAAGCTACTGCTCAATTAGTTCACATCAAATTTGGGCATGTAAAAAAATTTACAGCAATGAATTCAATCTGATAGCTAGTAAATCTCATGTGTGTGCGTGTGTGTGTGTGTGTGTGTGTGTGTGTGTGTTTGATTTTTGAATAATTTTTCCTATAATAGTCAAATTATATTATTTAACTGGTCTAATATTGTTATAGGTGTAAAACAACCAATTATTATAAAATTCAAAAAAGTTTTGAAACAAACAAGATTGTTACAGTGAAGTCTTATTATTGTAGTTTGGTTATGTAGGGGCATTTTATTTTGTGATGGCTATTTTTTTTTTGGAGAAGTTCGAAGATAATATCTTGATTGATACTACATTCAGATTGTTACAGGTGTTGTCTTGTTTATGTTTAGGAATTCATTTATAAGGTAGCGCTATTGAATATTAAGAGAATAGAGGCAAAACTATAGGAAACAATTCTTAAGGTGGACAATTAGAAACTTATTTGGAGTATGACCTCGATCATAGTGAAGAGTTTCAGAATAGTCATGGACAGAGAAAGATCATAATTTTTACTCTCTTGGAAAAAGATTTTTTCACACAAAATACCTATGGAAATGAAAATACCTTTTTGGTATTGAATGAAAAAAATACAATTAATAAAATGAAAAGAGCTTTTTGGTATTTAATGGAAAAT
This sequence comes from Solanum pennellii, assembly GCF_001406875.1. Taxonomy (NCBI): domain Eukaryota; kingdom Viridiplantae; phylum Streptophyta; class Magnoliopsida; order Solanales; family Solanaceae; genus Solanum; species Solanum pennellii. The sequence goes on from NC_028645.1 coordinate 67,731,705, forward strand.
GTCCATTAAAAAAAATGATAAGAGATTTTTGGTATTGAATGTAAAATAACCATTAATTATATTACAATAACATATCTTAGCCTTTTGATACATTAATGGAAAATTACCATTAATTATATTAATATATCTAGTTAAAGGTCAAAGAAGGGTCTAACGTGCATATATCTAGTCAAAGATAAAAGTGTAGAATGTATGCAAATCATTTATCGTATTACAATAACAATACAATAATACATCTAGTCAAAGGTAAAAAAAGAATTAAATATCTATTTATCTAATAAAAAATAAGAGAGTAAAATATATGCAAGATTCGACTATATATATCCCGTCATAGGCAGAAGTATAGAATGTACAGAGAAAGAGTACTAAGTGTGAAGTAAGAAACTCAACAAACATAGTAGTCTTGAAAACAAAAGGAATGAAATTCCCCCATTCTTCCTCGAAATTCATTTTCTAGGCTTCATTGTTAGTATAATAAACAAATTCTAATAGTGCCAATTCATCATTCCTGCCTTCCTGGACTCCACTCCATTTCACCCATGATTATAGGTAAATCAACAACAAATTAGTTGCTCAATTTTGTCCTTAAGTTTGCCCCTTTTGTTCTTCTCAATTTGATTTATAATATTGCTCTTTCTATAAGTGTTTTTTTGTGAATTCTAACATCAGTTTTATGTTTTTCTTTTTGTCTATTCAGGAACGTTCTAAGAGACAATGATCTGGCTAGTTTTTGATCCTTGGCGAATGTTTTACAAATTTTGATATACCTTTATAGAACCTATTTGCTTTTCATAAAAGTATAAAATCATTTTCTAAATTCCTCTAATAAAAGTAATTCAAAATTTACTTTTCTATTGTTTTTAAAAAAACATTACTTTTTCTTTTTCGATTAGCAATATATTACATATCTTTTTTTTAGGATTTTTGAATTTTAATACTAGTAAAATTGTTGATTTGATGTTCTAAATCAAAAAAATAAAACAACTTCTTATGTTTATTTATTTTATTACTAAAAATAAAAAGATGTGAGTAATTCCAAACTTGTACTAGATGAAAATGTTCATTATTTTTTCTTTGTAGGTTGAGCTCTATAAAACAAAGAGAAATCTGAAACAAAAGGTAGGAATAAAATGTAATATCCGACAAACTTTCGAATTCAAATGATTCTTCAGTATCACTATCATCTTCATACAAAATCTAAAAAACATAATAAGAAGTCGACCCTCAAATTTTGATGATCCCAAAAGAGCGATAAATAACCAATAATTAAGGAAAAAAAGAGTCAAAACACTACAAACCTACATTTTGAGATATTCCAAATATAGAAAACTTCGTATCAAGCAAAGAGCATATGAAAGCTTATATGATTCCACCAACAAAATATCGGAAAGATAATATCATTCGACATTGTTAGGATTAAAAGGAAACCTTGTTGGTGTTTCATATTCTTCTTCAAAGTTGAAGAAGAATATGAAGCACCAACAACGCTTCCCTTCAATCTTGATAATATCAAATGATTTTACCTACCTAACATTTTGTTAGTGAAATCAGATGAGCGTTCGTGTGTTCATTCCTTGATAATAAGCTTCCCATACTTGAAATATTTTGATATGAATGTTTGTAGTGCTTTAACTCTCATTTTTTTTTCTTATAGGGGTTACTTTTTGTACTTTTTTAGTTTCTCAATGATCTGAAAGTTGACTTTGTGTAATATTTTTTTAGGTTTTCGATGAAGATGGTATATAGTGATACTGAAGAATCACTTGAACTCGAATGTTTATAGGACACGACATTTGATCACCTCGAGTAAGTTAAGCAAGAAAATTTTATATGAAGAATGTCTGAGATGGAGTATATCTTTGTTAGCCAACTCCCCGGTGTTGGAGAGAATGCTAATAGATCGACAGTTTCTTGATCAAGAACTTCTAGACACAAGATTATAATTTTTCATTGAGATATCAATTTTCTTTGTGTGCATCACGTAAGGCAAAAATTGTCTATACAGATTTAAGCTTATCTCAATCTTTTGCTTAGAAGTTTAAACTCAAAAGGGAGAAAGAGATGACCCGGACCCGGAAGGTCATTTTGGAAATTTTTACAAAATTACCGTTTTTACCGATCTCGGCAATTCCCACAGTCCCTTTTGATCAATTTGTGAATTTGGGTCGGAAATTTTTGGGCTATTTGTTAATTAGGATTGTTTAATTAACGGGTGTTTTAAAATTATTAATTTTAGTTAGTAGCTAACGGCTAAGTGCATACATTATTTAAAAATCCAATACTATTTGGCACAAATATATTAAAATAAATAAATAGGGTTAAATAATTATATACAAAATTAGTTAAGAAGCGAGAGGAGTATAGTGAGAAAAATATTTGTGCGACACTGAAAAGAGGAAAACAACCTCCCGGTAAGCAAATCTTCACGATTTATGCCTTCTTATTTATCTCCGCGAATCAGTAACATTGTATACATGCGGAAATAAGATAAGAGGGCATAAATCGTGAAGATTTGCTTACTGGGAGGTCATTTTCGTCTTGTTAGTGCAACACAAATATTTTTCTCACTATGATCCTCGCTTCTTAAGTAATTTTGTACATAATTGTTTAACAGTATTTAGTTATTTTAATATATTTGTGCCAAATAGTATTTGATTTTTAAATAAAGTGTGCACTTAGCCAATAGATACTAACTAAAATTAATTATTTTAAAACACCCGTTAATCAAACAATCGTAATTAACAAATAGCTCAAAATTTTCAAATCCAACTTCACAAATTGATCAAAAGTGACTCTGGGAAACTACCTAGATGTATAAAACGGTAATTTTGTAAAAATTTCCAAAAATGACCTTCTGGGTCGTTACATTATCCACCACTAAAATCCATGTTCGTCCTCAAACATAAGGAAGAAGAAGGAAGATAAACAACGATATCAAAGCTCAGTTTTGACCTACCAGTAGGTGTTCGTCATTCCAAGTGAGCTCTTCCTTAAGACCATTTCATCAAGATTAGATACTAAGAACTGAACTTTCGAATAAAACTTTTATCAACCCATAGAATAACCCCTGAATTCAATCACTCTGGACTATAACATAATAACCATGATGATTTTTTTTTATTTTTTTTCACATAACCACAATCAAATTGTGAATCAATACCACCTACCACTAGAAGTGAAATTGAACTATCCACCACACACTCATAACGCACAAATCATGAAAGATTTTATTAAGATTCCCTTTTACAATAAAATCTTTTCACGAGTTTAAGTTACAAAAATTTTATCTTTAGATATTGAGTACTCGTTAAGGGAGAATCAAACTTATCTAATCCATAGAAGGAAATGATCAAATAAACACCCAACAAGCGATACACTTAAAATGTAGAACCTCTAAAAACACTCTTAGACAATGATAACTTTTCATAGCTCTTATATAAGTTCTCATAAGTAAGGTCGTGCATGTAGAATCACTAGTATACTTTAACTATCCCAAACAACACCAAATTTTCCATAACTGAAATGAACAAGTCTAACCAAGGATGCCACCCTACGAGAAAAATCACAAAATTGGTACACCCGATCCACCACTAGGAATTCACCCATAGAAGCAAAAATATAAACAAACGTAGAAAGTGAATCATGCTCTAAACTATGTCAAGAATCAAGTAGTTGGTCACATAAGAATATACAGAAGTAAGGTCGAATAACAAAGATACTCCTTCCATAGGGACCATATAAATAACATTTCATTCATCTAACTCCATCTCTCAATTTTTAGCCACCCACAATCAACCAGTTGGATCCCCATCACAACATTACAAGCACTCGATTAATCAAGCCCCACATACTCCTCCCAGTATTCCATTGAAGCTAACACTCTTAATACCAACAAACATCATAACTACACCAACCATTTACCTTACTCTCAAACTGTCACTAGTATCAAAGTCTCCTTAGAAAACGCATTGTAGCCTTAAAAAAATAAAAAAATATGGATCTCTCTTTCCATTTAAGCATTACATAACATATATGAGTCACACCTAATAGTGATAGCACTACTTCCTAAATCTAAAGTTCTTTATCATCGAGATAAAACAATTAAATCACACTCAATATCAACTCCACGTAATTTTTCAGATACCAAATTTGAAGTAACATTCAAAACCATCATATACTTCATACTAAAACTTAAGAAATTCTTGGTCACTCCAATAATTTGGTTATACTATAAGCTCATAATATCTACTCACTATCAAAAGCCTCTGTAACACATCTTCTGTATAGTAGTTTCAATTCCTCTGAAATCCTCATTAATCATGCAAACTATAGGTCCACACCGTCAATCATAAATAAGTTATCTATAATAATTAGAACAATCTAGCTTGACATAACGACATAGAATCTTCCACACATCTTTCCGTGTCACCCAAACAAAAACTAAATCTTTAGAAAATTCGATAAATATCTATTAAGTTTGTACCGAACTAGTTCACATCCCACAGTCATATCTAAACTCATAGGAAAAAATTCAATAAATCCTTAAACTGCAACAATCTAGGTTGACATAATAACATAGAATCTTCCACACATCTTTCCTTGTCACCTAAACAAAAACTCGATCTTTAGAAAAGTCGATAAATATCTAGTAAGTTTGTAATGAACTAGTTCACATCCCACAGTCATATCTAAACTCATAGGCAAAAATTCAATAAAAAATTTCAACTACAACCCAAGGGATTATACGAGAGGTTTTATTCCTTCATCTTTTTAAAATTCTTTTCATAATACAATTTCAAATACCTTTAACCCTTCGATATACTAAACTCGTGTTTCTTTCATTGAGTCACTAACAAATCTTATCATTTGATGGATAAAAGCGGAAAGAATCGGAGAAACAACAATTTTATAAGTTACCCTGTGAAGCACGGTACAACTTATTAAAAAAAAGGCACCAATCTTAACAAAAAGTCCATCTAGGGCCGACTTAACCACTGGGCCACTAAAGTCGTCGCTTGGGGCCTCATATTTTTGGGGCCCCTTAATTTTAAAAAAAGTACTTACACATATTACTTAAAATTATATGTATATTTTTTTAAGAAAAAAACATGTTAGAAGTATAACAAAAAAAAAATAAAAATAGCCGTTAGTTTTTTCCACTTCTCTAAGGAAATGAAATATTTTATGAAAATAATTTTCTCATGTGGGAAATTGTGTTTTCTTATTCATCTCCGAAAATTTTGACCTTATATTATTATTTACCTGATAATCATCTTTTTTTTTTTATCCTCTATTATACTATTTTTAATTTCAATGTTGAACTCTCTCCTAAAAAATTGATTTATTGTTGCTTACAAGTCAAAAAAGAACAAAATTTGCTTTTGAGTGTCTTCTTCAAAATCTTAAGAAGTGCAACAAACAATCATTATATTGAAGGAACGCAAGACTATTTCAATATTATTATATCAACTTATCATATTCGTGAGTCAGGTTTTATTTTTCTAACTTAATTTTATAATTTTTCTTTAACTCTTGTTATTATTGATAGTCTTAATTAGTAAGTATATATATATAATCTTCTTTTAGTTATTAGCAAGAGAAATAATAAAAGTAAAGCATAATAATTTAATGAAAAAACTCAATCAAATAAAAATACTTGATTTTTTCTAATGCTTATATTGCTTATAGAATAATGTTAACAATTCCGGTTACTATTGCCTCGGATGAAAGAAGTTTTTCGAAACTAAAATTGATAAAATTTATCTAAGATCAACAATGTGAGATTATCTATATCATCAATTTAAAAGGAATTACTAAAAAATTATTAGAAAACAGTAATTAATGACTTCACATCTAAAAAGACAAGAAAAATATATTTTAATAAAGGACCGAACTCATAAACAAAGCCCTAAACTTGTTGGATTTGTTCCTTCAGGTACCTCAACTACGCCATTTTCCTTTTGAATCATTAAACCACCAATAATTTGTTCATTTTAGACTCTATTGGCTGATTTTTATCTGCTTTTTTTAATTGTAAATGTCTTCAATTGTGTTTGATTGTAATGATTTTGATTGAAGGAATGAAGAGTAACTTTGTGTTAGTCTCATTTGTTTTATAATGTGTTCAAATAACTTGAAGTAACACAAAATTATTCTCGAACAGTTTCACAATAAGTTGAACTAATGAGTTCTGGAACAACGTGTATCTTCTGCCAATACCCCTCACAAAATCTGATTCCACTATCAGCCAACAGTGTTTAAAAGGAACAAATTATGGATGATTCAATGATTCAATAGGGAAATAACATAGTTGTGGTACCCGAGGGGAAAAATCCAACAAGTTTAGGGATCTTTTTATGTGTTTGACCTTAAATATATATATAGTACATCATTATTATTTTTTGAAAATAAAATAAAAGAATAATAGGGACCCTATTTAAGGTTTGACTTTTAGGCCCCCAATTTTGTTGAGTCGGCCCTGAGTCCATCTACTACACCAAAAATAGTCATATCTACGTCTATGATGTGATAACACATAACATCATTATATCTCCCTTCACCACATATTAGAAGGAGAAAGCGTCACAACATACATTAGTTAATATTAAATCAATAAATGTTTTTAACTAGTTTTTTGTTAGTGCGTTTTTGATGATTTTGCATCATGTTAACTTCTTATAATTATTTTTTCTGTTCTTATGAATCTTCATGATTAATTAATTTGTATTTTTACTCCTCTAATAGTAGACAAAACCTTTTACTCTTCTCATTGTCAACTTCCCAAAGTGGCTAAAGGCTTAATTCAATTGGATAAATGGCAATTTTCGTCCATAAAATTGCCATTTATATTAGTTACTAATAAATATAATTTTTTAAAAATTTTAAATGTCACCTTTTGCACAATAATATTCCGTTATTCATCAATTGGACTATTATTGACATTATGCTTCCTTTTTTTAATTACTATGTTTCTTTTTCATTTTATTTTGAAATGTTTTATTTGAGTTGAAGATTTAATAGGAATAGTATCTCTAGCTTATAAGATAAGAGTAAATTTACCTATATATGATTCTTTTCAAATCTAGCTTATGAGATTATCTTAGATTTGCAATTATTGTTGAATCATCTTCACATATAAATGTGAGAAATCAAAGGAAAGGTATGGTAATTTCAACATGTCATTATTTTATAATATTATAATCTTTGCATTATTCTTCAAATGTAATGATATATTAGTAGTTTATTGAGTTGATATTAGATTAAATACTTGAATACATAATATAAGCATCTTGAACACGATTATCTTACATAGAGATCGTTAGGAGTACATACCTGATGAGGAAGACATTATCACAGAGAAAAGCGGAAGCGTTAATCGTAAATTGGTTTCTACCTCCTTTTCCTAACTTTATGTTATCACAACCGTCAACGATTGAATTATTGTAGAGAATATGTGATAACCCTAATTGGTGCATGGAGGGAGGACCAATTTATAGAGGTTATAACTTAATGTGGTACGTACATCAAATAACCAATGTACAGATGAGATCCTTATTAAATAATATTTATGATATTACTTGTGTTGCAAGTAAATTTGGGCTATAAGTAAGAAATAATCACATATATATAAAAGAAAACATTAGGTCCGCCTACTTGGCACCACCACAAACCATAATTCCCTTTTAAATTTATTTATTTCCAAAACTAGCCTTCTCTTTCAAGAAAAATTGTGACTTTTATGAAGAGTTGCGATTTTAATGAAGATATGTGACTTTAATGAAAAATTGTGACTTTTATGAAAATTTGTGACTTTTATGAAATTTTTTACTTTTATGAATAGTTACGACTTCTATGAAGAGTTGTGACTTTTATGAAAAGTTGCAACTTTTATGAAGAGTTGCAACTTTTATATCAAAAGTTGTAACTTTTCTGAAATGTTATGACTTTTATGAAGAGTTGCGACTTTTATGAAAATTGTGACTTTTATGAGAGGTTGTGACCTTTCCCAATGGTTGCAACTTTTCCAAAGAGTTGTGGCCTTTCCGATAAGGCACAATAAATATTTATACACACTACCCTCTGTTATCTATAAATAGAGGGATTTGCTGCCACTATTATTTGAAGGGTTTTTTCCATTGGATAGTTGAATTCAATTACATTGATTAAGTTTCTTATGAAGTTTGTTTCATTCCTAAAAGTTTTCATCCTCCTATTTCATGGAGCTTAATCTTTACTATAAGTCGTAGTGATTCATGTAAGTATGACAACACTTTTTGCTATTTTGGTGAAATTTTTCTTTTAACTTTATTAAAAGTTACACAAAAGATGATTGAAAATTGATCTTCTCTTTTGTCCCTAAAGGTTTCTTCGTATAAACAAAGAAAATTGATTCCGATTGCAATGTCACGTTACTACTCTTGCACCTCTAATTCCACAACTCATAACATTGTTGAAATGGTTGAATTTATTACATTTGATTTTTTAGTAAATAAAACTTTTATTTCTGCCACTATTGTAGTTTTTTTTTCTATAGAGGAATCGAATTGAAATACATTAATTAAACTTCTAATTAACCTTTTTCATTCCTCATTTTCCATGAAATTTAATCATTTACTGTAGGTCATATTACCGAATAATCATATGTAAGTTTAATAAAATGTTCAATCCCGTGCGAAGCACAGGTAATTTACCTAGTTAATAATAATTAAATAATAATTCTTACAGTTGATTCACAAATCACACGAGTCATATTTTTTTTTTTGTGAAATGGCACAAGTAATAACATTATATAATTATCCATTAAATGTTGATAAAGAAGAAGAGTTTTATAGCATTTAAGGGTGTAATCTAGTGATCAATCAAATGAATTAAATCATGAAGGTTTAATAAAATAAAATAAAAATCTACTCCACCTCATCTAACTTTCTGCTCATAATTTATTTTGATTTTATTTTTATAATTTCTTATTTTGTTTTATATATGTAAAGAAATATTTTTAGAATTTTGCTACTTACGTATAGATCATATAAAAGAAATAAAAATTTTATTTAAAAAAAGTTTTGCTGCAAGTAAAAAATACTTTTCTAAAAACGCACAACATGTGTACTATTTCTTGTTTTTCAGCAAATAACCTGTCCTGGACTAAATCACCTTTCCTCGACTGCTTTTTTTCTTTGTAGTCTCTTCTACGTCTTACATGTGTACACTATATCTTGTTTTCGACAAATCACAGGTCCTCTACTAAATTACCTATCCTTGACTACTTTTTCTTTCTACTCTCCTGTAGGTGTTTCCATTTCTCCATTCTCGTTCTTCCATGTCCCAGCAATCTTCACTCCGTTGGAATTCTGAACCCATGTTTTCCTAAGGAACAAGTATATTCTATATGTTCCTTTGAAGGTTACAACAGTTACATTTTGTAAAGCAAATAAATAATGACATAGTATTTTATCGCAGAAAACCCTAACTCATAATGGGTAAAAACCACGACCTACACCTCTATAGGATTTAACTCCACTTCATTAAACAATGATTCTCAAAAAAAGATCACAAACCTATGTAACATAAGGAATTACAAACTGTAATTCTTAGCTACCCAAGACAAAAAACCCCAAGTTTAAGTCTTCTATCGTCCGTCAAGTTTCTCAAACTTATTTAGACGAATCCTACAGACACACTTGATTGTAATCAAAACTCTTAATTACAATCTTACAACTTTTTCCTCACAAACTCGCAACACTCCCCGATAAATCTCAAACTCTTGATCTTGTTTTGATCTTCTCTCTATGTAAGTGCGCAAAATTCTTACATGAACTATTGCAGTATTCATAGACTTTGAAACTCTCCTAAGTATTGTTCAACACAACCTAGTCCTCGCCGCTTTAAAAAAACTTCTTTATACCGAACTTGATTCGAACTCCTTCTCACGTTAGGACTCCTCCTTGCATTTTGCTTTGAAAGGAAAAACATTGACACAGTTTACCTTAACTGAATAAGAAAACTTTATTAATCATTAACTCCTTATTCTACTTGGTTTCGACTCCTTTTCTACTTCGAATTTTTAAGTTCACGTGGCAAGTCTGCTTTTCTACTTCTTTCACACTTTTGTCTCCTTCTTTACTTCAGCTTCCTTGTTTTTCTAGTTTTCCTATTTGATTAAGAAAACAATCTTTCCTGCGTACTCCTTGATAAAAGGAAATTTTCTGTTTGAGTTTCTTGTAAAAAAAACAATACCTCCACAACTTTATAATTTCTAATCCGGTGATTGATGTTCTCTTTATCCCACTCGGATTCGGTCTGAAAAGTACATTTTAGCGCAACCGGTTCCTTTCATCTATTCCTCTATTTGTAAATCATCAAAATATTTCTCATTCAAACACACTCAAAATCAAAGGGGGCGAGGAAATATTCGAAAAGGAGCAATACTTTAGACGAGGTGTATAAGTTTAATTATCACTATAACTTTCGGAGCTTTTTCTCCAATTGTTGCTGCAATTTTCAAACATATATATGTTGGTTAATTGTTTTCATTTGCATTCAATTTTTTTTTTACCCTTTTCGGTATTTAAAACTTTTGATTAAGAGTTATATATAGAGATGTAGATGATTTTTAATGTTTGATCTTTGATTGGGCTTGTGAATTGCAGTGACCAAAGGGGTAAAAAGAAGATAGTTGATTTTTTTTTGATGTTGAAGTGGACTGATTTAAATGTCTAAAATGAATCTCTTTATTTTTTTTATTTTTTAGTTTTATGTGTGAATATATGTAAATCAACCAGCTACAACTAAAATCAAATAAGGGGGTAACACTAAGAAGATGATATGCCTAAAACAATAATTTTATTACTTTATTGTCAATCATGTTAAGACAATTCAGAATCTTGTACCGGTAGTCTTTTTGTTAGGTGGATATATGAGTTCATTTTGTCATTTTCATTTCATCATCTTTGTTCTTTTTGTCATAAAATTATTGAAGATCTCGATTTCTTAATTGGTAAATTAAGAATAGTAGAAGGAGACTATTAGAGAGTTCGATTTATTTAGGCTTTCTGTTGAAGTAGCGTTAATATATGTTATAGTGATGATGCCTGTTAACACCCAATTTTGACCCTCCACGATTTGATTAATTTTTAAGAATCTTAAATATTGAACAATAGGAAATAATTGTTTTTGAAAATAAAAATACTATAAGATTACCTTCCAAACACTTTTTGCCACTTTTTCATATGGATTATATATCTTTACACTTAAAATATATAGATATATATAATTTTTCAATTTGAATAAATAGTTAATAAATTGATTTACCAAAAAAAAGAGCTTCAATTAAGTATGCAACTTATTTTCTCTAAACTGACAATTTAATTAAGATCTTTCCTTTTGAAATAATTATTTTGATGTTGTTAAAGTTAAGAAGCTTGAGTAATTAGTTGACTTTATAATACATCTCATTTACCATTGAAACTCTCTTCAGGGACTTTATTTAGTTCATATTTGGACCATCAGATAACCTTTAACCCAAAATTTTGGGCCAAATTCTTTAAACCCATTTCACATTAAGAGACCCAAGACCCAATTCAGAATTTAAAAATTTCCAGAGTCCCACATCGTTTTTCCCTTTATTTCGACTCATAGTTTGTCCTATATAAACCCCCTCACCCTTACTGTTCAGGGCAGGAGTTTTTGGAGGAGAGAAATAGAACACCTCGCTAAGTTTTTGGGAGTTCTTATTTTCGTCATTGAAATTTTGTTGATTCGCGACTATTTTGAATCTGAGTGGGGTTGGAATTCATCACGTCCAGGATTGAGTTCCATTCGCTGCCCAGAACCAGGTAACACTCATATTCCTTCCTCTTTTCATGTGAAGTGTTGGGTTTAGTTTTTTTAGCGATTATGTATACCTATTGTAGTTCACTAAATAAAGGTGTTTAGATTTAACTTCGTTGTTTAGCACTCTTTGTTAGTTTTAGATCTTGTCTCTTGTTTTGATCTCAATGCTCAAGAATGGAGGTTTATTTTAGCTTAACAGTTTGTGAATTAGGTGGCGTTTAACTAATTATATCAAGTTGTGTTATTTAGTATTTTCATTCGCTTTTTCATTTAAAGATCATTGTTGATAATCAGTGTTTAAATTTGTTTGAAATCCTTGATAGTATCCAGATTAAGTACCTTATTCAAATTGTGATCTTGACAGCTGGCCTGATATTTCTTCCTTGATTTTACCTTGATTTAATTCTTGTCCTTCTTGTTTTACATGAGAGATTTCCTTGTTTGTCCTCCTTTAATTTGTGCAAGCTGTGAAATATTTTCCTTCTGTGTCTTCCTTTAGTTCTTGCAAGCTGTGAAATTTGATGTGATTGATAAAATATACACTTTCCTTTCTTTACTAGATTTGCTCATGATTCACTTGATTCCTATAGTCATCTGGATTGAGAGTGCGCTTTGGTGATGTATCTCGTTCCTTTCCTGCATCAAGTGACTAGTCAGTATATGCATTTGTCATTATTAAAACCTTTGATTATGAGGTAAACGCAATGTTGTGTGCACCTCTTTATGAGATTTCGTATACGAGCTGATACATTGTCTTTTCCTCTATTTTATGGCTTTTCTTAGTTACACTTTGTTTTTTGTGTCTTTCTACTACTGTGTTGTTTATGCTGACTAATTATTTTTGCTTTTTACACTTTGCATTGTGTTGTTTTTGCTTATTTAATCAGATATTTTTTCATCAACATCTGTTGAATTTCTCATAAATATCATCCTAAGACTCTACAAGATGAAACGAAAAAAAATCTAGGATTCTACAGGACATTTTTAATGTTAACAATTTGAATTCCTTAGTAACCCTAATTGATACGTCATTAAGATGTTTCCTTAATAGCTTGCCGTAAAAGGTAGAAATGTTTCCTTATATTCCTAGCTTTTAATGGTGTAGTGTGAAGCAAGGGTAATCAATAATCACTGTAGAAATGTGTGTTTGAACAGATATAAGAAATATTGGAATTGCAGCGTGGAGTGATACCTTAGCAATCACGTGCATCTGGAATGAATAAACTCTAGAATAATAAGGGAGCTAATTCCTCAAAAAGTTCAATCTTCTGGGAAAAAAAGGAAAACAAAGTCAAATAACTTATTGCCTTTGTTTGCCTTTTCCAGAAGAGGGAACTTTTCAAGGATTTGACCCCTTATGTTGGCACCTCATTTGATACTATCACTTCGTGCCTACATGTATTTAGAAAAGTATTCAATTACAATTGTAGATTTTATTTTTCTCAATTACAAATCAATCGGGAAGTGGACAATGATGTTTTTAGAATCTAACTACAAGGGGGCTATGAGAAGGTATTCCATTCCTCTCATTCTTTTTTCTCATGCTATGAAGTTCAAACAAACTTGATAACCACATTTATAGTACACTAATGTGCAGGTAGCAAAAACTTTAACGTAACACCATTAGTCTAAACGAATTCTCTCAAAGCTTTATTTTTACATTAATTTTCCAAGCTTCTTCTCCAATTGTTCTTGCAATTATCAGGTATATGTTGGTTAATTGTTTTGATTTGCATTTAATTTTCTATTAACCTTTCAGGTTTGCACAAATATCTATTTTTCATAGGTATTTAAAGCTTTTGACTGAGATTTATATACTATGGATGATTATCAAAATTTTAATCTTTCATTGAGTTTGCGAATGCAGTGACCAAAGGGGCCAAAGAAGATAGTTGTTTTTTCCATTCTTTGTGAAACTCGATTCTGGTTTCCATGTTTTAGTTGTTTTTTCCATTTCTTTGTGAAACTCGATTCTGGTTTCAATGTTAAAGTGGACTGACTTATAATTCTAAAATCAATATTTTCTTTTATTTTTTAATCTTATATGTGAATATGCAAATCAATCTGCTAACACATCATTAAAATCAAATAAGGGGGTACTACTGAGAAGATGATATACCTAAAATATTAATTTATTACATTGTTTGCATATCCTGTTAAGGCAATTCTAAATCTTGTACGGAGAGAGTCTGTTAGTTGGGTTGATATATGAGTTTATTTTGTCATTTTTATTTCATTATATTTTTTCTTGTTGATGATTTTGATTTGTGTTCTTTTTATCTTAAAATTATTAAAGAGCTCGATTTCTTAATGGGTTAATTAAGTATACTAGTATGACAATAGAAGAATACGTAGAAGGGAGTTCAATTATATTTAGGCCTTCTGTTGAATTAGTGTCAATATATGTCACAATGATGATACCAACATCTGACTCATAAGAAAAAACTACAAAATTGACTCATTAAAAAGGGACCTTCTAGTCGTTAGAAGAAAACATAAATCAAAATTTCCTATTAAATGAGATTGAAAGGAACGTAATAATTTACGCATAGTTTCTTAACAAATATTTTTGCAGTCTTTGTCTCTTATATTTCTTTCATGTATTATTATATGTTTTGATATGTTGTTAATTTGCACTAAAAACTCTGAGTTATTTCTAAAGAATAAAAAATCTAATAGGTAACTACCTATTAAATTTAATACTATACAATATTAATTAAATCAACTGAATGTTTTATACTAGGTAGATTTTATCTCTCGAATTAGATAATGATGACACTTAGTACAATTCATGACTCAACGCTACTATTACTAATAGGAAATGTGAGGAACTTCCCGTCAATAAGGTTTGACAGGGAAGCCCTTGGAATGAATGTTGTTGTTGTTTGCTTTGCCTACAAAAAAAATCATGGCTTCTCAATTCATCTTTCCATATTTGGTCTTATTAGTACTGCATTGTATTAGTTTTGTTTTTTGTTTTTTACACTTTCCATTGTGTTGATTAGAAATCACTCCAAAAGAATTAACGTTGTTGGAGAGGCGCCTAAAAGATTGGCAGGCAATTACTACTTGCCTTCTTTCTAACACACATTGTGTCAAATGCAGTGGAACAATATCTCAAGTACATCACGATCTTATAATTCCGGTGTCTTCATCAACTTCAACGTCAAGTTAGGACATCAAAATATCTCTATAATTATGCGACTACCTCATTAAATGTGTTTGACAAAAATGTAATTCATTTTTTTTGGTAAATAAAGTATTTTCATTTATCAAGTAAAGAGTCATTACAGAGACTAATCTAAAGTTAATTAAGTTGACACTCACATACTATCCTATTTTTTGTTATTTGTGTAGAAAATTTATTGATCTTATACGACTAGACAATGACAATCCGATCGCAAGACATAGTCTACATGAAATTTAGGTTGGGACTTGGGTCCCTGCTGAATATTTATGTTGATAAAAATGTAAGTTTATGCCAGAGTAGAGGCAAAATATAAAGCACATTCGATGATAAGTTGTTTAGATATTATAAGTTTGATTCTTGGGATGGTGTTATGCACTTATTATAACAAAAATCTTCAACAGGCACATAGACTATCTGTAAAATGTTAGTTCAGTATGAACCAATGTTTGATTCTACAGTGATACAAGTTTGAAACATGATCAATATTGTTCGAAGGCATATAATAAATATAGCTAAAGTATGATCTTTCTCACATATACATGAGAATGTTACATTCCTACCCATGTTAGTGCAAATTCAGTTTGCTAAATGTAGCTAAACTAGGTAAGTTGTATTGTTACAGTGAAAACGACATCATATTGAACAATTGCTCAATATGAAGAAATTATAGTTATGATTTCCCAGGGATCGGAGATGCTAGAGTTAAAAAGTTCCATTAGTCCAGTTTTATGAAGTAGAATACTGATGTTGTTTTAGTTAATCAGTTATGCAACCTTAGCGTGAATAGCATTAAATAGTCATCAAAACCCTCAATTTTACCTAATTTCCCCATATTCAAGAATTGAAATTATACAGAATCATGCCACGATGAATCAAGACAAAACATAAAATGATATGAAAGTAAACTAAACATAAGGGTAAGCCTCTAAATGAGAAGAATAAACTTTTGAAAGATTTAGAGATGTGTTTTTCACGAAGAATAGGGTTGCAGAGCTCAAGTACAAGTTGTTCAACAAATTACATTTTGCGATCCTTATTGGTCGGTACTCCGACATCAGAAGATGCCGACAATGTAGCTCCTACTCCTCTGGAAGTGTCAACACTAACTGAGAGAGACTTAGGCAAGTTTTTCATTTTTAAAACCTCAATCAAATGTGTTTATCATTTTCTTTTTTTCACTTTTCCAATTTTTTTTCTCTCCTCCTTCTTCTATTTCAAAATTAAATGAAGACAATTCACCATTTGATTTAAAACCACACCATAATCAATGAAGATCGTTAATGAACTTTAAAAGTACACGAAAGACACATTTTTAATTATTGATGGTGCCGCAATTTTAAATGAAATGATGACTTGCCTTCATTCAATTATGGAATAGAATAAATAGGAGAGGAAATAAAATAAGGAAAAAGAAAGTAAGAAAATGATAAAAGCATTTGATTGAAACTTTACAATAAAAAACTTAACTCAGTCTTTCTCAAACACTTTGACATTTTTGACATTTTCAGAGGAGTAGGAAGTTTGTCGCCTTTGTCTTTTGGTGCCGGAGCACCAATCAATAAGGACTGCAAAATATAATTTTCTGAACAATTCGTACTTGATCTCCATAACCTGAATCTACGTGAAAAGCCCCTTCTTGAATATTCCCCCAAATCTATGTTAAAAGGCCCTTCTAGAACATCTCAAGTGTTATTTTTTCATGTTTCGATGTTTGCTTTCAGGTTTCGTTTATTATCATATCATTTTCTATCGATTCCTCGGTAATGATTTTGTATAATTTCAAATCTTCAATATGGTGCTTTGAAGGTTTTGATGACACTATTGAACAATTGTAACTTGAGAGAGTCTAAATGTAATTGGATAAACAGAAAATTAATTAAGATGGAAAATGATGTTATCGACTGTCGAATTTAACTATTGTTGAGAAAATTAGGAGGAAAAAGAGGTTTAATTTCATGTACCCTATTATAATCTTAATGGTTTAAGTTATCTCATCTGGGATTGAGTTGTTTCATTATGAATTAAAACATAATTTTTAAAAATCAATATCGAAACTATAGCAATATAATTAGCAAGTAGAAAAAGTTGTGACTACTATGTAGCAAATAAACTATGGACGTCATCTTACTTATACCATCCCACTTCTAGTGAATTGTGGCACATGGCCCCTTGAATTTTATTGTGGCACACATTTGGTATATATCGCTGCATTCTACATATATTTTGAGAAGTGTTTCACTATAATTTTAGAGTTTATTCGTCTCTCAAATGCACCTGCATCTCTTAGGTCTTGTACCACAACACTTGCTTAATATCATATTATCAGTTAACTAAAATTCTTATTTACTTCTCAAAACTAATTCCACAGACATAAGTCCAATAATAAGATCCAAATAGTATCAAATTAATGCAACTCTACATTTATTTGATAAATCTTTGGAGGAGAATTGAACTTTGATATATATATGAAAAAATTATACACTTGGTTTTCTTTTCCTCATAATTCACAAACTGTCATGTAATAGTGACTGTTCATCCTTGACAGTCAGTGATGACCATAAAGAGGAAGAAAGGAATATTACATGTTTGTGACCTTAAGTTCATAAGGCGCTGACTGGTGCAGCACAAGAATGTTCTCTTAAATAACTATATTCATGAAAAATTCTTTTTAACCTTGAAAAACTTTGAAGTTATCTTTCATAAGAAAAAAGAACCAATTAATCAATGATATGTTCTCCTGGATAGACTTTTGTGTGATGATAAGCGTAATTGTGATCCATCATAGTTGTGATATCTGGTTTCCCTTGAATAAATATTTTCGATAGTTTTCTACTTTGCAGAATATACATTTTTGTATTTCTATCCCATTCTTAATACAACAAACAAGTCATCACCTTTCCAATATTTGAGGCTTACAAACTTAGGTATCATTGGTGATCCCGTGAAGGAAATATGTCTGGAAATACAGTAGACATATTACCTTCATGAGGGCACGAAAGACTCAAATATTCAAAAGGTGTTAGACTTGATTGTTGTATTAAGAAAGGGGGACAAATACAAACAAATCTTCGCTGCAACGTAGAAGACTGTCAGTATGATCTATTCAAGGAAAACCAACTATCACAACTATGATAGATCATAATTACAACTATCACACAAAAGTCTATCCAGACCTCGAGAACTCATCTGATTCAGAAGTTTATATATCTTATTCTTTTTTTAGAGAAGATGTTCTTAAAAGTTTTTGAAGGTCAAAAAGTATTTTTACATGAATAATATGGACTGAGATATTTATCAAAGACAACATTCTTATGTTGCATGCACTGGCTACTCTTCATTTCTTACTCTGTATGGACATCAGTGACTACCATAGAAGGATTTTATTTATAACTTGATATTTGTGAAGTCTAAGGAAAAGACAGCCCAAGTATAATTTTTTTACAAGTAATAGATAAGGTTATAAATCCAAGTATAGAGCCTTCATATGTTTATCAAATTCCAATTCTCTTTCGATAAGAATTCGATATGAGCCTTAATCACTTTGGACTGAATAGTAATCAATTACCGCCACCTTAAACACATGCTCTAATTTATCTCCATTATGATGCACTCCCCTAGCACATTTCATTTGATTTTGCTGTTGCTTCTGATCCTCAATGCTAGAATTCATTTATTGAAGCTATATTTTGGTAACTACTGCCTTAGCATCTAAAGAGGGTGGATCTATGTCAAATTCACTATTTCAACTTGTCATAGAATCTGTCAATAGGATATAATGATTACAAAATTTGTTATTCAGTTGCTTATTTGATATTTTGTTCCCAAGTTATTAAAGAGGTCATTATTAATTTGTAAAAGGCTATGCCCTATGGTTGAATTGTTTTGTTGGTTCTCAAATATAAGTTATGGTTAATATGTTATGAGGCATAAATAGTAGTTTTCTACTGATTTGATTCATTTGAAAGTGGCTTGCATGAACGGAGTCAAATACAACTTATTTTTGAGGCTGGTTCCACGACACTGTTATATGATGATATATATGGCAGAAGGAAGAAAAACAATTTGGCAGAAGGTGTGAAGAAAGGTAAAATTTATGGACTTGGAGTACAACCCTTCCTCAATTCATTCATTGCCATTGTTGTTTGGTGCTTCAACTTCTCACTCTTCGGAAGAAATTTATTTAGTATTTTTGAACATTTTCTATGAGATTTAGACTTGTTTTTAACTATTTACTTCTGTTTTGAATAACAGTTTAATACTTATTAGACTTGCTCTAGGTGACGCTTCAACTTATAAACTTAGTTATATTGAATAGTAATTTGAATGATTAGGAATGTATTTGATGTTTGATTTTA
This sequence comes from Solanum pennellii, assembly GCF_001406875.1. NCBI lineage: Eukaryota > Viridiplantae > Streptophyta > Magnoliopsida > Solanales > Solanaceae > Solanum > Solanum pennellii. Next base: position 67,751,079 of record NC_028645.1, read on the forward strand.
TTGTTTAACTTTTACGAATGGATGGTAGTATAATTTAACAGGTGGTGTATCAAGTAAACAATTTTTTCTATATAAAAATGAAATTATTTTACCACAGTAATCAGCAAAATGACCTGACTTCTTCAAAAAAATTAATATTGCCTACTACAGCAATCGGAGAGTACTAGTTATTTATTTAATAAATTAGTTATTCTGACTACACTACTCAGAAAAATACTTAAATAATTATAGTGTTGTGGGATGATATATTAACTAAATAATTAATTACTTAAATACTACGTCAACTGTAGTTGGGATTTTTTTTAATTAATAAACTATTATTTTTAATTTTTTTTTGACTACTGTTGTCGTCCATTTAGATAGTTTAATGGTCAGGACTATTTTTATATTTTCCGACTACGGTAATCGGCAAAGACTTACTACTGTAGCCGGTAAATATTTTACGACGTTCAATATTCCGACTACCCAAAAATAGCAGAAAGTTATCGAAAAATTCAATTTTCCGACTACATTCAGACTATATTTACTGTCGGCAAACGACAAATTCCTAGTAGTTCGATAAAACATCAAAGTTATTCGAACATAATAGGTCTCTCGAGACATTACTAATATCTTGTCTTTTTTCACTGTCATGAAAATTTTCATTCACACCCTTTTCAATTACATGGAGAATTAGTTTGACTAGTCGGGGAAATGCTTCAATTACTAGTTGAATTTTTTGTGTGCAGTCTGCGTCCAATTTTTAGTTACATTCTTGGTTTCAAGTTGCAAAACATGCTTCCCAGAATTTTCAGCATCTTCAACATCGTCAGATGTATCCATTAGTTTGTGTCCTGACTCCGTTAATTTTTGGCCTGAACCAAGTCGCGGCGCGCATCAACCCCAACTCTTGACATTTTCCCTCTATATTCAGTTGTTGTTTGGACAGCAATATTACTTGTAACAATATCAATTGAGTGTGTGTACGATTTTGCTCAGAATTGGCAACAACCAATTGTTGATCAACCTTTCTTTTTTAATTTAATATTTCTCTCGCATCACCTTGATACTTTTCACTATTGATAGTACCTTTCGAAACAACATTAATTGTATCATCAATTTCATTGTTTTTTAAATTTCTTTTCGAGATCAAACGTCAATTACCTTCATCATGATCTCGGTGCTTACAATCTTATACGATTTTGAATTTTTTCCATTAGATCAAGTATAATCTTGACTGTAGTTGTGCTTGGTCTTGGCTTATTTGAGTAGCTTTATCTATAGCTATTGGTTTTCCAACTGTCCATGCTATAGACAACAAATACTTCTTTCCAAACAAATCTGGAGAGATAAGTTCAATAAAAAGCATCAAAACCACAACTAACATAATTGTCTCCATAGGGTTATATCCAATGGACTCTGGAAAAACTCTCTACAATGGACACCTAAGAGTTTTTAGTATTCACCATCCACCTCTCTCGATACATATAGCACAAACCCAAACATATCGACTTTTCTTCGCAAATTTAGCTTTCGAGATTATATTAGATATGCAATTATTGTTGGATTAAGTTAGCATATAAATGTGAAAAATCAAAGGAAAGGTTTGGTTATTTCGACCAGTCATTATTTAATAGTATTATAATCTTTGCATTATTCTTGAAATGTGATGATATAATAATAGTTTATATAGTTAATTCACAAATCACACGATTCGTAAATTGTTTTTTTGAATGGCACAAGTAATATCATTATATAATTATCCATTAAATTTTGATAAAGAAGAAGAGTGATCAATCAAATGAATTAAATCATAGCGGTTTAATAAAATAAAATAAAAATATACTCCACCTCATGTAACTCTCTGCTCATAACTTTCTTATTTTTACATTTTTCTTATTTAGTTTTAAATATTTAAATGTACTTTTTAATTTTTTTTCCTACTTACATATAGATCATAGAAAAGAAATTGAAATGTTATTTTAAAAAGTTTGCGCAAGTAAAAAACACTTTTTAAAAACGCACAACATGTGTAAACTATTTCTTGCTTTAGTAAATAACTTATCCTTGACTAAATCACTTGTCCTTGACTACTTTTTTGTCTTTGTACCCTCTTCTAGGTCCTGTTTCTTGTTTTTAACAAATCACATGTTCTCGACTAAATCACTTGTCTTTGACTACTTTTTTTCTTTATACTCTCGTCTAGGTCTTTCCATTTCTCCATTCTTATTCTTCCATGTCCCAGTAATATCACTCTGTTGGAATTCTGACCTGAAGATTTGTCTAAGGAACAAGTATATTCTATATGTTACTTTGCATATTACATCAGTTACGTTTTGTAAAAAGAATAAAATAATGACACAATATATTACCACGAAACCCCCCAAATCATAGAGGGTAAAAATCACGACCTAAACGTCTGTAGGATTTGAATCCACTTCATTAAACTCTGAGCCTCAATGAAAGATTACAAACATATGTAACCTAAGGAATTATAAACTCTAATTCCTAGTTAAGAAATTATAAACTACAATCCCTAGTTATCAAAGACACAACCCCCCAGGTATAAGTCTTCTACCATCCGTAAAGTTTCTAAAACTTGTTGGACAAGTCCTACACACATACTTGATTGTAATCAAAATTCTTAATTACAATCTTACAACTTTTTCTTCACAAACTCGCGACACTCCCCAATTAATCTTAAAACTCTCTCAAACTCTTGATCATGTTTTAATCTTCTCTCTATGTAAGTGAACAAAATTCTTAAATGAACTATTGCTATATTTATAGACCTTGAAACTCTCCTAAGTCTTGTTAAACACAACTTAGTAAACTATTGCGATATTTATAGACAACAAAGAGTTCTTTACAAACTAATCTAGAGAGATAAGTTTGATAAAAAGAATCAAAACCACAACTAACGTTGTTTTCTCCTAAGGATTATATACAATGGACCATGGAAAAACCCTACACAGTTCTCCTGTCCATGGAAAAACTCTCTACAATGGACACCTTCGAGTTTTTAGTATTCACCATCCACCTCTCTCGATACATAGAACACAAACCCAAACATATTGACTTTTCTTCTCAAATCTAGCTTACGAGATTATATTAGATATGCAATTATTGTTGGATTAACTTCGCATATAAATGTGAGAAATCAAAGGAAGGATATGACAATTTCAACCAGTCATTATTTTATAATATTATAATCTTTGTGTTTTTCTTCAAATGTGATGATATATTAGTAGTTTATACAGTTGATTCACTAATCACACGAGTCATAAATTGTTATTTTGAAATGGCACAAGTAATATTATGATATAATTACCTATTAAAGGTTTGATAAAGAAGAAGTGTGATTCTAGCATTTAAGGGTGTAATCTAGTGATCAATCAAATGAATTAAATCATAACGGTTTAATAAAATAAAATAAAAATATACTCCACCTCATCTAACTCTCTGCTCGTAACTTATTTTTATATTTTTCTTACTTTGTTTTAAATATGTAAATATATTTTTATAATTTTTTTCGTACTTACGTATATATCATATAAAAGAAATGAAAATGTTATTTAAAAGTTTTGATGCAAGTAAAGTTAGCTTTTCTAAAAACGCACAACATGTGTACACTATTTCTTGATTTTCAACAAATAATCCGTCCTCGACTAAATCACCTGTCCTTGACTACTTTTTTTCTTTCTACTCTCTTCTAGGTATTTCATATACACCATTTCTTGTTTTCAACAAATCACATGTCCTCAACTAAATCACCCGTCGTTGAGTACATTTTTTTCTTTCTACTGTCTTCTAGGTCCTTCTATTTCTCCATTCTCATTCTTCCATGTTTCAGTAATCTTAACTCTATTGGAATTCTGACCCCCAAATTTGCCTGCACATGTATATTCTATATGTTCTTTTGCATATTAGAGCAGTTACATTTTGTAAAGAAAATAAAATAATGATTGAATATATTATCGCGAAAAAACCCAACTCATAAAGGGTAAAAACCTTGACCTACACCTCTGTAGGATTTAACTCCACTTCATAAAATCTGAGCCTCAACAAAATATTACAAATCTATGTAACCTAAGGAATTATAAACTCTAATTCCTAGCTAAGAAATTATAAACTGTAATTCCTAGATACCAAAGACAAAACCCCCCAGGTTTAAGTCTTCTAACATCCATCAAGTTTCTCAAACTTGTAAGATGAATCCTACCACACACTGGATTGTAATCAAAAAGCTTAGTTACAATCTTACAACTTTTCCCTCACAAACTCGCAACACTCCCCAATAAATCACAAAATTCTCTCAAACTCTGATCGTGTTTTAATCTTCTCACTATGTAAGTGTACAAAATTCTTTAATGAACTATTTGTTGTTCATTTTATATTCCTAAGATACTTAAAACAAAACTTTGACGAACTTAATAATACACACCAAAGTTTAAGAATATTTTCATGACTAGAAAATTAAACGTAGTAGAGAAACTAGATCAGAAACAGATTAGAAAAAATATACGAAATATTTTTCTTAAAGAAGAATTGTTGTCAATCTGTGTTTAAAGAATCTTATTGATTCCAACAAACTTTGCAAAAACACGAACTTGCAATTGAACCAGTGAAGAACAGAAGAACATAAATAATTCACAAATCTAAAATCTGTAACACATACCAGAATTTCGAAAAACAGAAAGATCAAGCCCACTGAATGCACAGTGTCTCCTTAAAGAAATTATTCCCCTCTAGTATCCGAAGTTTGATTTGGAATATGTCCTCCCAGGATAGTGATCTCAATCACTAGTGTATTGATACCCAAAACGTTAGTGTTAACGAGCCACTCAACGGCAGTAAAGTACACTTAGAATACTAGATTTAGAAGTAGTAGAAGAAGTCCAGAAATTCTATTATTAAAATGAGAGGAAATCTCTTAATTTATAAAAACAAAGGGTAGTGCTAAAAGGTTCTTATTGTGTCTTATCGAAAAGGTCACAAATCTTTGAAAAACTCACAATCTTTCGAAAAGGTCTCACCTTCCATAAAAGTCACAACTTTCCATAAAAGTCACAACTTTTCATAAAAGTCGCAACTTTTCATAAAAGTCACAACTTTTCATTAAAGTCGCAACCTTTCATAAAAGTCACAACTATTCATAAAAGTCGCAACTCTTCATTTTCCATTCACACATTTAAAACCCAACACTATTGAGGTATTTATAGACTTTGAAACTCTCCTAAGTCTTGTTCAACAAAACTTCGTCTTCGCCGCTTTAAAGAAACTTCTATAAACCGAACTTGACTCGAACTCCTTCTCACGTTAGGACTCCTCCTTGCGTTCATCTTTGAAAGGAAATACTTACATACAATTTGCCTTAAGTGAATAAGAAACTTTATTAATCACTAACTCCCACTTCTACTAGGTTTCAACTTCCTCTTGTACTTCGAATTTGGAATTTCACGTGGCAAGTTTCTACTTTTCTACTTTTTTCAGGCTTTTGTCTCCTTCTTTACTTCTACTTCCTAGTTTGTCTAGAATTATCTTGCCTGCGTACTCCTTTATAAATGGAAACTTTATGTAATGGTTGCTTGTCAAAAAAGCAATATTTCCATAGCTTTATAACTTTCAATTCGCATGGTTAACATTCTCCTAATCCCAGTTAGATTGGGTCTGAAAAGCACATGTTGGCGCAACCGGTTCCTATCATCTGTTCCTCTATTTATCAATTATAAAAAATTTTCTCGTTCTAACACACTCAAAATTAGAGGGGGCGAGGAAGTATTCAGAAAGGACCAATTATTTAGATGTGGTGTGCAAATTTACTTATCACTCTAACTTTCGAAGCTTTTTCTCCAATTATTACTACAATTTTTGGGCATATATTTGGTGGTTAATTGTTTTGATTTGTATTCAATTTTTTCTTTTACCCTTTTCGGTATATAAAACTTTTGATTAAGATTTATAGATAGAGATGTGGATGATTTTCAAAGTTTTGATCTTTGATTGGTTTGTGAATTGCAGTGAAAAAAGGGGTAAAAAAATATAGTTGACTTTTTTTCCTTTTTATTTTTGTTGTGAAACTCGTTCTCGATTTCTGATGTTGAAGTGGACCGATAAAAATATCTAAAATCAATATTTTTTAGTTTTATGTGTGAATATATGTAAATCAATCTTCTACAACTAAAATCAAATAAGGGGGTAACACTAAGAAGATGATATACCTAAAACATTAATTTTATTACTTTATTGTCATATCATGTTAAGACAAATCTAAATCTTGTACCAGTAGTCTATTTGTTAGGTGGATATATGAGTTCATTTTGTCATTTTCATTTCCTAAAATTATTGAAGAACACTATTTCTTAATGGGTAAATTAAGAATATTAGAAGGAAACTATTAGAGAGTTCGATTTATTTAGGCTTTCTATTGAAGTAGCGTCAATATATGTTATAGTGATGATACCAGTTCACACCCAATTTTAATGCTCCACGATTCGATTAATTTTTAAGATTCACAAATATTGAACAATAGGAAATATTGATTTTGAAAATCAAAAATACTTTCAAGATTATCTTACCAACACTTTTTTGCCATTTTTCATATGGATTATATATCTTTATACTTAAAGTATATAGATTTATATAATTTTTCAATTTGAATAAATAGTTAGAAAATCATTTTACCAAAAACAGAGTTTCAATTAAGTACACAACTTATTTTCTTTAAAACTAGCAATTTTATTAAGATCGTTCCTTTTGAAATAATTATTTTTATGTTGGTAAAGTTAAGAAACTCGAGTAATTAGTTGACTTTATAATCCATGTCATTTCCTTTTGAAACACTCTTAAGGGACTTTTATTTAGTCCATATTTGGACCATTAGATAACCTTTAACCCAAAGTTTTTGTCCAAATTCGTTAAACCCATTTCACATTAAGAGACCCAAGACCCAATTCGGGATATAAAAATTTCCAGAGTCCCACATCGTTTTCCCTTTTATTTCAACGCAGAGTTTGTCCTATATAAACCCCCTCACTCTTACTGTTCAGGGGAGGAGTTTTTGGAGGCGAGAAAAAGAACACCCCGCTAAGTTATTGGGTGTTCTTATTTTCGTCGCTGAAGTTTTGTTGATTCCCGACTATTTTGAGTCAGAGTGGTGTTGAATTCGTCAAGTCCAGGTTCGAGTTCCTGTCGCTGCACAAAACCAGGTAACACTCGTATTCCTTCCTCATTTGATGTAAACTGTTGGGTTTAATTTTTATTTTAGCGATTATGAATGCATATTATAGTTAACTAAATAAAGGTGTTTAAATTTAACTTCGTTGTTTAGCACTCTTCATTAATTTTAGATCTTATCTCTTGTTTAGATCTCAATGCTCAAGAATGGAGGTTTATTTTAGATTAACATGTTTTGAATTAGGTGGTGTTTAACTAATTACATCAAGTTGTGTTGTTTAGTCTTTTCACTCGCTTTTTTGTTTTACAGATTGTTGTCAATAATCAATGTTTAAATTTGTTCGAAATCCTTGATAGTGTCCAGATTTAAGTATCGATATTTCTTCCTTGATTGTACCTTAATTTAATTATCTTATCCTTCTTGTTTAATTAGAGAGACTTTCCTTGTGTGTCTTCCTTTAATATATGCCAGTTGTGAAATATTTTCCTTGTGTGGCTTCTTTTAATTCTTGCAAACTTTGAAATTTGATCTGATTGATCAAATATTCACTTTCCTTTTTTGATTAGATTTGCTCATGATTCACTTGATTCCTGCAATCATCTGCATTGGTGCTTTGGTGATGTATCGCTTTCCTTTCCTGCATCAAGTGACTAGTCAGTATATGCATTTCTAATTATTAAAATATTCGATTATGACGTTAACACAATGTTGTGCGCACCTATTTATGAGATTTGGTATATAATGTGTTACATTGTCTTTTCCTCTCTTTTATGGCTTTTCGTAGTTATGACGTCTCAATTTACGCTTGTTTTTTTGGTCTTTCTATTACTGTGTTGTTTTTGCTTATTAAAATAAGTTATCAGCATTTGTTGAGTTTCTCATAGATATCATCCTAAGACTCCACAAGATGGGAAAAAAAAGTAGGACTGTACAGGACATTTTCAATTTTAATCATTTGAATTCCTTAGTAACCCTTATTGATATGTCATTAAGATGTTTCCTTAATAGCTTGCCGTGAAAGGTAAAAATATTTCCTTATACTCATAGATTTTAATGGTGTAGTGTGAAGCAAGGGTAATCAATAATCACTGAAGAAATGTGTGTTTGAATAGGCATAAGAAATATTGGAATTGCAGCGTGGAGTGATACCTTAGCGATCATGTGCATCAGAGATACGAATAAACTCTAGAATAATATTGAAACACTTCTCAAAATATCTGTATGAATGAAGTGATAGTACCAAAAGAGTTCCATAACAAGGGAGCTAATTCCTCGAAAATCTCCCTCTTCTGCAAAAAAACAAAACAAAGTAAAATAACACATTGCCTTTGTTTTGCTTTTCCTGAAGAGGGAACTTTTCCAGAATTTGACCCCTTATTGGTGGCACTCATTTGATACTATATACACTTCATGTCTACAGGTATTTTGTAAAGTATTCCATTACAAGTGTAGATTTTATTCCTCTCTTAAATGCAAATCAACCGGGAAGTGGACAAAGAAGTTTTTAGAATCTAACTATAAGAGGGCTATGAGAAGGTATTCCATTCCTCTCACTCTTTATTCTCATGCTATGAACTTCAGACAAATTTGATAAACACATTTAATGTACACTAATGTGCAGGTGATTTTTTTTTTCTGAAAGCCCCCACCCATTTGTATTTGGTATTAAAGGCAGCAGAAATGCTTCAACGCCATTAGTCTAAAGGATCTCTCCCAATGCTTTCTATTCACATTAACTTTCCAAGCTTATTCTCGATTGCTCCTGTAATTTTCAGGTATGTGTTGGTTAATTGTTATGATTTGCATTCAATTTTCTTTTACCCTTTTGGGTTTGAAACAATATCTATGTTGCATTATTGTTTGAGGTATTTAAATCTTTCTATTAAGGTTTATATTTTGTGGATGATTTTCAATATTTTGATATTTGATTGGGTTTGTGAATACAGTGACCAAAGGGGTGAAAGAAGATAGTTGCTTTTTTCCATCTCTTTGTGAAACTCGATTCTGGTTTCCGATGTTAAAGTGTATTCGCTTAAATTTCTAAAATTCATTATTTTCTTATATTTTTTAGTCTGAAACAAAAGGTAGGAATAAAATTTCATGTCCGACAAAGTTTCGGATTCAAATGATTTTTTAGTATCACTATCATCTTCATAAAAAATCAAAGAAACATAACAAGAAGTTGACTCTCAAATTTTGAGGATTTTATAAAATCGATAAATAACCAATAATTAAGGGAAAAAAAGAGTCAAAACACTACAAACCTACATTTCGAGATATTCAAAATATAGGAAACTTCTTATCAAGCAAAGAGCATATGGAAGTTTATATGCTTATACCAACAAAATATCGAGTATATAAAATCGTTTGACATTGTTAGGATTAATGGGAAACATTGTTGGTGCTTCATATTCTTCTTCAAAGTTGAAGAAGAATATGAAGCACCATCAAAGCTTCTCTTTAATCCTGGTAGAATCAAATGATTTTACCTACCTAACATTATGTTGGTGAAATCAGATAAGGTTCGTGTGTTCTTTCCTTTATAAGAAGCTTCCCAAACTTGAAATATTTTGATATGAATGTATGTAGTGCTTTAACTCTTTTTTTTAATCTTATAGGGGTGAATTTTCGTACTTTTTTGGTTTCTCAATGATCTCAGAGTTGACTTCGTGTTATGTTTTTTTAGGTTTTCAATGAAGATGATATATAGTGATACTGAAGAATCACTTGAACTTGAATGTTTATAGGACACGAAATTTGATCACCTTGAGGAAGGTTAATCAAGATATTTTATATGAAGAATGTCTGAGGTGCAGTTTATCAAGATTTTAATAGCTAACTCCCTGGTGTTGGAGAGAATACTAATAGAATACAATATTATAATTTTTTGTTGAAATCTCATATTTTTTCGTGTGCATCGCCTAAAGGAAAAACTGTCTATATAGATTTAAGATGATCTCAATCTGTTGCTTAGAAGTTTAAACTCAAAAGGAGGAAAGAGATGTTGATTTAGTATCATCAAAAGTGACTCGGTGCAACTACCGAGATGGGTAAAACGGTAATTTTGTAAAAGTTTCCAAAAGTGACCTTTCAGGTCATTACATTATCCACCACTAAAATCATGTTCGTCCTTGAACATATGGAACAAGAAGGAAGAATAGACAACGTTATCAAAGCTCAGTTATGACCTACCAGTCAATGTTCGTCTTTCCAAGTGAGCTCTTCCTTAAGACAATTTCATCAAGATTAGCTACTAAGAACTGAACATTCAAATAAAACTTTTATCAATTCACAGAATAACCATTGAACTCAATCTAAACTGAAACACTCTGGACCATAACATAATCACCATGATGATTTCTTTTTTTTTTCAGATAACGACAATCAAATTATGAACAGTACCACCTACCACAAGAAGTGAAATTGAACTAACCACCACATACTCATAATCATAACTCATGATAGATTTTATTCAAATTCCCTTTCACAATACAATCTTTTCATGAGTTTAAGTTATAAAAATTTGACTTTAGATATTGAGTACTCATTAAGGGTGAATCAAACTTATCTAACCCATAGAAAGAAATGATAAAGTACAAGCGATACACTTAAAATGTAGAACCTCTAACAACACTCTTAGACAATTAGAACTCTTCATATCTCTTATATAAGTTGTCATAAGCAAGGTCGTGCATGTAGAATCATTAGTATACTTTAACTATTTACTTACGTTTTGAATAACAATTGAATACTTATTAGACTTACTTTAGGTGATGCTTGAACTTTTAAAGTTAGTTATATTGAATGGATAAAAGGTCATACTTTTTAGATGATTCCTTTAGTGCTTTTTAGCATAGACTAGTAGATCCATTTAGTAGTTCATTTTCTATACCCTCGGCAAGGAATCAGACGACTCTAACTGCGTGAGACAAAATCTTGTATCATCACACTAGCTCTTAAGTGATGATTGTCGGTTAGATAAACTCTCACAGTAATGATATTCTTATATACACTTTTATTTTTATTTTTACATACATTTCAGAGTTATATGTATCTTTGCATACCCAATGAGTTGATATCATGTTTTAAACAATTTTATTTATATTGCACTTGTTTTAAACTATTTTACATTGAAATGAGTTCTGTTATGTCGACTTGAGCCAGGTAAGTTCTTTAGTTCATTTCAAGTTTATGTCGTCTTTGAGAATTTGCTTTGTATACTCGTACATTCAATGTAATATTGTCATTTGGCCTGCATTTTATTGTGATGCAGACACAGGTAACCAGGATCAACATCACCATATGTTGATCCAGTTGAGCACTCAAAGTCTTCTGGTGAGCCTCTTTGCTTCCGGAGGATCCCTTTTATTGCTTTCAGTTTTATTATTAGTTCATTAGGATGTCGTGGGTCTGTCCTGACATTCATTTAAGTTGTTTAGAGTCTTCATCGACGGACAATCAATTAGACAATTCTTTTGTCACTACTTTATTATAGGCTTATGTTATGATACTTGAGTTGTCATCTTGGTTAGTCTGAATGTTTCTTTTAAGGCCTTCTAAGTTTATTTCACAAGTTCATTTTAGACTGTTTCGTGTGTTTATGTCTTCTGCTAAGTAAGTAAGTCAGGCCAAGGGTTCGCTTGGGGCCAACAATGGTTCTCGAGTGTCAATATCGCCCAGGGTGTAGGCTCAAGGCTTGACACCTTGTCTCTCCCCATCCCCCCGGGTGTATATTTGTCTTTCTTCAACCCAAAATATATTTCACATAAATATGACAATCGTATTTTGTATTTTATATCATATGTATTTTTATTCTATATCAATTGTATACATATATTATACCAATTGTTTTATAACAATTTGTATTTTGTCAATTGTATTTGTCGATACAAATTGTGTACCTTGATAATTGATATAATTATATTCGATAATGAGAGAAATGGTGTATCAATTGTATTTTAGACAATTATATTTCTATTTTTGTATCAACTGTATTTGTATTTTGTATTTGTAACCTCTCACAACTTGAAATAGCTAAGAATAAGCTAAGAAACTAAAAATAATCAATTTTGGAAAGAAAAGGAAAAATCTGAAATATTTGTCTAAGTTAAGAAAGTAGGTTTTCGTCATTTTCAAATGGCTATAACTTCTAGCTCAGGATTAGTTAGAGGTAGTTCTTGATATGGTTGGAAAGCCTTTGGAAATATCTTTCCAATGTCACTGAGTTTATGTGATTTCGATATCATATGAGTGAGTTATGCCTTTCGGAGGTTGGGTTGTTGGATTGAGGAAAGTCCCAATCCGGATTTAGGGAAGGGAAAACTAGTCTTTTCACCAATTAATTTCCTGTTTCATTTTAGGGATTTATTGGGGGTAAAAACAAGTTTTATATCAGTTTGTAAAAGTTAGAATTACGCTTGGGGCTTAGAGAAGATAGAAAAGAAGAAAGAAAGGGAGAGAAGTCAAGAATTTGCCAAGAACGTCAAGCTTTGCGAGTGGAATTCGTCGGGGGTGATCCCTATCAAGGTATGTGAGATGTTTTAGTGTTGGGTCAGTTCACCGACATATCAAACTTGTTCCAATTCAGTGATTGGTGAGTTGTTTATATGTTAATATGTGAAGTTCTTGAAGAACATCATCGAATTCTTGTAGGTTGAGTTGTTGAATATTTAATGTTGATCTGGTTCATGTTTTTGGGTTGTTTATCTAGTTAAATATATTGGTTATTGAGGGTAATAATGATCCTAAGTGTTTTGGGAATGAACCATGGAAGTTTAGAGGGTTTAGAGATGAAAAAGGGAGGAGAAAAGTTGAAAACACATGCGTGCATGGGTTGGAGCGCCGCTCCTCCCATAGCCCCACACGCTAATCTTTGTTCGTAGGGCCTTGGGGCGCCGCGCCAGCCAGAGCGCCCCAACCCGGACTTTAAATTTTGGCTCTCAGATCGCCAAGGATGCCAGTTCATCTTGTCTTCCTCCATCTTTTCGAACTAGTTTCTAAGTGATGTACCTACGTTTCCTAGTTAATTCTAAGGTACGTCTATAAATCATTAAATCATCCATAAATATGAGGTCATGAACATTTAATCGATAATCCAATTCAAGGAAAGTTAAGATCGACGTCAAAAAAGTTGAGAGTCAAGTATAAAAGTTAAGAAGCAAGTCAAAGTAAATTCTTAAAGTTTTCAAGAGTATCTAACAAAGGTTTTAAATTGGTTTTAAGGCTCAAGTTGCAAGTTAATCAAAGAATAAAGAGTAGAGTTCAGTTCTCAAAAGTTACAAGGGAACTAAGTATTCCCTAAGAGTTAAGTTGCAAGTTCAGCAAAGAGTAACGAGTTGAGTCCATTTCTCAAAAGTTATAAGGGAACTAAGTATTCCCTAAAAGTTACAAATGTTTTCATAGTTTGAGAAAATAAGGAAGCTGAGACTTCCAAAAGAGCCTTTGGATAGTTTTAGTAAAGAGGAAACTATGATTTCCAAGAGGGGTTTTAAAGCTAAGTTTAAGCTATTATGTCACGACCCGAGTCTACACCCTGGACGTGGATGGAGCTTGAAGACCATTCCTGGTCCCCAAGCGAACCCTCATCCTGACTTACTATAAGAGGAAGACTAACTTTAGCATACAAAAGCTTAAAATTGAATAAAAATTTCATGAAACTGAAATGGACAACTTTGAATAAAACACAATATTAAACTAGCCATAAAATAGACAAATTTAGTTTTTAAAAAATTTAATAAAATAAATGAATAATACAAACTCCTTAACTAAAGTGACTCTCTTTGAAGCCTCTAACTGACAAGATGAAAGTCGGGAGAAGACACAATTCACAGTCTTAGGCCCTATTTTTACCTTCTTAGGTATAGGAACTTGGACTTTGGCTCGACAGCCCTACACTTTGAAATATTTCAAGTTCTGTTTTCTACTTTTCCATTTCTCAAATGGAATAACATGTGTCGTTGAGTGAAGCACTCTATTGAGTATTCGATTTGCAGTAATGATAGCTTCCCCCCCAAAAGTTCTATGGTAAATCTGAACTTATAAGTAATGCATTCATTATTTCTTTTAAAGTTCGATTTTTCCTTTATGCAATCCCATTAGATTGAGGAGTTTACGGAGTAGTAGTTTGATGGATTATTCCATTTTCTAAACATATTTCTGCAAATGGAGATTTATATTTTCCACCTCTACCACTTCTGGTCATTTTGATCTTTTTATCCAATTTATTTTTAGCTTCAGTTTTATATTGCCTAAATACATCTATTGTTTCATCCTTAACATTTAGAAAATAGGTATAACAATATCTAGTGCAATCTTCAATAAAAGTAATGAAATACTTTTTCCCACAACGTTATTGTGTTGACTTCATGTCACAATTATCAGTGTGAATCAGTTCTAAAGGATTTAAATTCCTTTCAACAGATTTATAGGGATGCTTAGCATGCTTAGATTCAACGCAAATTTTACATTTTTGATTTATTGCACTCAAATTTTGGCAAAACATTTAAGTTAATCAGTTTTCGCAAGGTTTTGTTATTAAAATGTCTCAAACGTTCCTGCCATTAACATTTAGACTAAAGCAAGTAAGAAGAAGCAGAATATTTATTCATATCAATTGCAATTACACTGAGTTTGAAAAGGCCATCACTGAGGTAGCCTTTGTTGGGTATGTAGCAAGAATTGATGGGAAATAGAGGGAAGGAGAGGAATTTGAAAAGTTTAGAACTTGAAAGGTTGGGAACTTGAAAAGTCCTCTAATGCTTTAATGAAAAAAAGGCAATAGTCCCTCATCGGTAATGGAAATGAAAATAGGAGAGTTTAAATAAATAAACACTCCTATTAATTGTTAAAAGGGTTGGAAAGAGGGACCCCCCTCGCGCCGTCGTCGTCGTCGTCCGCTCGCTTCGGCTTTGGCTTTGGCAAATGATCGAGAGATAATTTTTTGGACAAATTTATTTTAATTATTTATTTAATTAATTAAATGGACAAAAATTATTTTCAATTAATTAGTTGATAACAGAAGTTAACCGAAATGTTTTAAACTTTTTAGTCAACCCGACCCGACTCGGATCCGCGCGCGTGACCCGTTTTAAATTCCGTTATATCTAAAAAAAAATCCCGCCATGACTGTTCTGAAAGGTTGCAACTTTCAGGAACA
>NC_028645.1:67767776-67768051 GCF_001406875.1 Solanum pennellii
TAATATTGTTGAAGAAGCTCCTACCAAAGACAAAAAGAGAAAGAAGTCCAACGGGCAGAAGTCAGAACAGGCCAAGAAGAAATTCAAAGGCAACTGTTATAATTGTGGCAAGGCTGGTCATAGATC
The DNA here is from genome assembly GCF_001406875.1 of Solanum pennellii. Taxonomy (NCBI): domain Eukaryota; kingdom Viridiplantae; phylum Streptophyta; class Magnoliopsida; order Solanales; family Solanaceae; genus Solanum; species Solanum pennellii. The sequence continues at coordinate 67,767,903 of NC_028645.1, forward strand.
TTATGATTGTCATGCTCCAAGAAAGGACAAAAACAAAGGCAAAGACAAAAGTCAAGCAAACATTGTGGAAAAGATGGAAGCTGCAGATGACTTGTGTGCAATGATATCAGAGTGTAACTTAGTTGGAAATCCCAAGGAGTGGTTTCTCG
>NC_028645.1:67773884-67798819 GCF_001406875.1 Solanum pennellii
CTTTTTAGTTAACCCGACCCGACTCGGATCCGCGCGCGTGACCCGTTTTAAATTCCGTTATATTTACAAAAAATTCCGCCATGACTGTTCTGAAAGGTTGCAACTTTCAGGAACAGTCAATACCATTTGAAAGTTTGCAACCTTTCATTAATGGTCGTGTTAATTCTGAAAGGTAGCAACCTTTCAGAATATATTCTTCTTGCCTATAAATACCATTCAATCTTCAGAATATTTCCCTACGAATTTTTTGATCTTCCTTCTTCTTAAGAAAACATTATTTCTTCGTGTACTTTCCTGCTGTGGATTGATTCGCTGACAGTAGAGTTTTTGGTATCTATACTCTACTGATTAAGATCATTTTACCCTGGGAGGTTATATTCCAAATCAAACCTCGGATACTAGAGGGGAATAATTTCCTTAAGGGGACACTGTGAATTCAGTGGACTTGATTTTCTTCCTAAATTATTAAAAAGAGTATTCCAAATTCTGGTAAGTTTTTACAGATTCAATTATTTTTTACAAATAAATTTCTGTTCATCTTACTTACTGGTTCTAAAAATCTCAGTTACTTCGTGTTTCTGAATGATTTATTACAACCAGTAATTTCTGATTTTGTAACACAGATTGGCAACAACCTTTTCCTACATACATATTTTCTTACTTACTACTACTTTATTTGAAACAGATACACATTTGAATCCATTCTTAGTGAGAATTGGAATTGAAACCAAATTCTTTCTCAATTCTAGAGCATACGAGACCCTGTTCAAAGTCACCACCTTGCCTGATGTCATCTTCAATAGGATCTTGTCAGTTCTTTTCGCCTTTGCAACAATGGAGTTTGACATAAAAAACTTCTCATCTGTAGCTGCTGGATAATATGATGAAAATAATTCTTTCTTGGCACAAACACGGTATGAGGCACCAGAATCTATCAACCATTCTTTTGGATTTCCAACCAAGTTACATTCTGAAAGCATTGCACAGAGATCGTCCATTTCTCCTTTGGATTCTGCAAAGTTTGTTTGATTCTTCTTTTTCTTGTCCTTCTTAGAACCCCGACATTCAAAAGCCCTATGACCATGTTTATCATAATTGAAGCAATTTCTATTGAATTTATTCTTAGGAGGACTGCTTTTTGGACCAGATGTTTTCTTTCTTTTCTTTAATTTTGTGGGACCTTCTTCAACAATATTTACTCCAGATATTGCTGAGTTACCATGTGACCTCTTTTCTTTAGCCTTATTATACACTTTGATTCTCAACCTTACAATGAGATCTTCAACAGTCATCTCCTTGCGTTTATGTTTCAAGTAGTTTTTGAAGTCCTTTCACAACAGAGGTAACTTCTCAATAATGACTGCCTCTGGAAAGACATCATTCACAATCAATCCTACATTAAAGATTATGTGAGTATTAAGGAAAAACTTAATATTTCTAACATAGGCATTAAATAAATTTATACATTTAGCAAGAAGATCATGAATTATGACCTGCATTTCTTGAACTTGGGTGAAGACGGTCTTACTGTCTATAATCTTACAATCAAGAAACTTTTCCAAAATGAACTTCTTCATTTTGGCATCATCTGTTTTGTACTTCTTTTCTAAAGCATCCTAGAGTTCTTTTGAGGTTTTGACATTGATGTACACATTGTACAGATCACCTTGCAAGCCACTCAGAATATAATTTTTACACTAAAAATCAGAGTGTGTCCATATTTCTGTTACCAAGAATTGTTCTTCAGGTGGAGTATCATCCGACATAATAGGAACATTCTCATTAATGAACCACTACAGACTCAACGTAGTGAGATAGAAGAAGATCTTTTGCTGCCATCTCTTGAAGTCGACTCCATAAAACTTTGCAGGTTTCTTAGTCGGTGCTAAGGCAGCAATTGAACGATTGTGTGCAACCGATGTTGTTGCAGCACTTACTGTTGCGGCACTCGTTGTTTCAACATTGACTTGACTTGATTTAGTCATTTTTTTGTCACAAATCCTAGGTAATTTTAGTATTTGAAATACTAACAGTAACGAACAAATCTTAACACAGATTGTTTCTAATTTAAGAAATTTTTTTTCTGTTCTTTTAATTATTAATCAAATGAATTTTTAAAATTCAAGCAGAGTAAAAAACCATAAAGGTTTTAACCTGCAGAAACCTTAAATACAGAAAGTTATTAAGTTTCTTAAGATTGTTATTAACTTGTACTTATAAGGTTAGTCAAAACAGAAACAGAATTAAGATGAATTAGACAAAATAAAATAATCCGAGTCCACAGAAATTACTGTCTCCTTAAGAAATTTAATCCCCTCACTGTACCCGAGTTTACGGATTAATTTCTCCCAAGATTAAATTGATTAAACCTGTTAAAGAAATAGCGGTACCTAAAACTTCTTTAACTTTAGCAAACTTAAGAAGAGCAACAGGTCACACAGACTCAGTCGATCGACACTTTGGTTTTGAGAGAACATATATGCAGAGAAGGAAAAATTTTCAGTATGTGAAAAAAAGAAAAATGACTTCCTTTATAGCCATTTTCAGCAAGAAACATGTGTATTCGGAGAAATCTGTTCAGACCCTTTTTATCGAGAGAGTTGCGTCTTTTGGAAAAAATAACAAGTTTTCGGAAAATGTGTATGTTGGGGAATTAATGACTTTTCGAAATGTAACGACTTTTTGGATTGTTACCGTTACACACGAATTAATTCTGTTAATTGTCCTGAATTAATTTACAAGATATAAGATTAACATGATTTATTTGATTAATAAAATCGATTAAATAAATTTTGTTCAAAAATATTATCAATAAGCCCAAGCCCACGCCGAGGCCGAGCAAGCTACGACGACGGCGCGAGGGGGCACCTTCTTCTTAGCTCTTTAAGAAGTAAATGAAGTGTTTCCTTGTATAAGGACAACAATTTTCCTTTCTTTTGCCGATATGGGAGAAATGACTTTTCATTTGCACTTTGCAAATGACTTTTCATTTTCACTCCAAATTGGTTCCCTCACTTTTCCACATTCTCTCTTTTCTTTTCCCATTCACACTTTACTAAACTAACAATATTTTCGCAACATTAATAAATATTTTCACTAAAAGAAAATTTATTGCCAATAAATGTTTTCTTTTTGTTGCAGTGTCAGTGGTCGTCTAAGACAAAACTTCATCCCTCTTCTGACCAACAAAAAGGGACCTAATATCTCTCATCTATTCTATGGAGATGACACTATTGTGATCCTTAAGACTCAATTTCCTTGCTTGAACTGTAAAACTAATTGGAAGGAGTTGAGTGCTTAAGTTGCAGATCAAATTCAATTCTTAATAACAGGTGGAATAAACCATAAGAGTCTCTCATGACTGGTCACTGCGACCCCTTTTGTGAGGAAACACCCTTCTCTCAAAGTTACTCGGATATATTGCGGAGTTCCTTAGATAGAGTTTTCTTGCACAGAGTCGTTCAAACTTTTTTTTGAGAATATGACATGGGTTAATTCAACGCTTCAGTGCCTGGTGAAGCAGCTTGCTGTGGTTTGGACCTGTACTAGTCCGAGAAGTGAGAGCACCAGGTTGGAAGATGCTGGTTCGAGAGGACCTGGAAAAATGCTAGTAAGAAGGAGGCTAGTTTGCTAATGGAAAATAGGAATATTCGGTGATTCAAGAAGTGACTTTTCATTATTTCTTGGTGGAATTTTCACATACCATGATGGTAATATGGATATGATCTCCTATTCTTACTTTGGCATCTGCAATATGATAGAAACAAACTTCTTGATTTTGTCTAACGTGATAATTGACAAGGCTAAAGCCAGTGTTTCCAAATCAAACATTGTTATAGAGAAGCTAATTGTACAACTGACTGCCTTGCTAATTTTGGTTCATAGTATACGAGACTAGGTTCTTCCAGATAAGATCGCTATTAGTATAGTAAGTATCTGTGATATTAAAGTTTAGTTAGCTGTGGTAACTGCCTCATAATTCCTCAGCAAATGCACATGCCTGAAAAACATTCCAAATTTTTACTTCATGAAGGAAAAATTAGTTTGGTAATTAATGCAAGACATAATTAAACCACACCACTTAATGCTTCAGGCACTAAGTTCTACTAGTAATCGTCTTTCTCAATCTATCATTATCACCTTGAACATGATATCTATCAGGTCGGAAAGTTCGAGAAGGTTGTTTTACTTGAAGATCTATTCCGCTATCCTAAATTGAACCTCCACGTTTAACGTGGTACAAATATGAAAATGTCCCCTGAAATAGTATCGCAAAAGTTTGAGAGCTTGATCACTAGATTTCACTACCAAACTGTTTTACAAAATTTTCATATGTCAAATTCACCTGCCAGAGCAACATACAACAAATCCAAATAAGGTATCAGGTGCATACAAATTTTAAGGCAAATTCACTGATACACTTTTATCAATTCCCACCATGCTTAATGGTAAACGCTCGTAGTGACAGGGAATTTGAAGCAGAGATGTCATGCTGCGTTGAAAAGACATTCTGGCACAACAAACATGGAAATAAAAAATGCCATGAATTTAGATCCCTCATCATCACAATAGCATGTGAATCTCCGTCTCCAGTTCCATACTTCCGAGTATTTCAGGAAAAATTTCTAAACTAGAGCACACCTGTAGAGTAAGATATTTAAGGGAACTGATGCACAGAGATGGAAACCTCTTAAGCATTTTACAATTAGTTAATATTATTTCACAGAGATATTTGAGAAATCCCAGGGACTGATGAATCTCTTCAAGATTGTTCGCAGCCCTACCTAGTATTTGTGCAAGAGGTTGTTTCCACGACATGAACGCGTGACCTCCCGACCAGATGGAAACAATTTCACTAGTTACTCTAAAGTCCACCCGAGCGCACACACACACACACCATGGAGGTGGATTAAAAGAAATAGTTTTCTTTACTTTAAAAGTATGAAACCAACTTTCATACTTCATTAATAACTTTCATAATAACATGCTTTGAAAGTTTAAAAGAACATTTCTTCACAAATTGATAACATGTAGAAAAAAATAGAGTTACCATCAAATACTCCGTAGCTTGTATACAAATCTTAGCGTATTTTATCCTTAGATTTGGAAGCAGCCACTTATCCAAATTATAGTTGCAGCAGATTCTGATCAATGGAGATATAGGCATGGTATGTTAATTCTGTTTCCTGCTTTGATTGGTTTGATCTGTAACAGTAAAAATCTCTTTGGTTAGGAAAAGATAACTGATACATACTGATTTTTGTCACCATATTTACACGAAGCACATTATCTTTCAAAAACATTTAATTAAATTAACTTATGAGCATCTCTTTCCTAAGAATTTTTTTTAGGTAAGACAAGTCTGAACCGACTTCACGATTCTTCCTTTCTAGCAAGGCTAACTTCTACATTTGCCAACATCAATCAGCATACAACTAAATCTACATAATAATTGGGGTTCGATTTGTTACATCAAATATACCGCTAATAGAAATGATCCTATAGCATTCATATCGTCTTATTAGTTACCTAGGTTAATCATTATGTCATACCTTCTATTTTATGATTATTTCTTCCACTTAACTAGTCTCAAATGATCCTATAACATTCATATCGTCTTAAATAAAGATGGATTTAAATTAATCTATGATAATTAGGGCAGGTGTTTAGGGGTGTCAAATGAGTGTGTAGAGTCGAATTTGGTGGGGGCAAAATAAAAAGTGTTGAATTAAAAAAATGAGTTGGTTATTAATCCGCTCAAATGTTACTAATTGAGCTGAAACGAATTGAGTCAAAATGGGCTAAACAATTGTCAATGGGTAGGCCAAGCTGCTCAATACTTATGTTTCTCAATCCAAGATTTTATATGGGCTGAATTAGATTGATCAAAATGAGTTGAGTTAATAAATGACGCTAACGAGTATATTTAGAATATCAGGGTTGTTCGGACATAGAAAAGTCGAATCAGTCCGGCCTATTACAAAATGGACATATATAGTAGAAAGGCTTAGAACTGTAAGAGATGGAAATAAGTATGGTGGAACGAGGCTCCTTATGGAACAATCAAAGTGAACAGTGAACACTAATGGGAGTTTCTAAAAAAATATGAGAAAAGATAGTATATGTGGAATAGTTAGAGATAGTCAAGGTGATTTAATGTAACAGTAGCAATATCGCTAAATGAAGCTATTCAACAGAGTTTGAAGTTAAATGGTGTGGACTCAATGCACAACCAACATGGTGACAAAGGACGATTCTTTCTACCTGATGCTTTTCCAGTTTGTGGACAAAATCATTAACTACAAGAAGAGTGCTGGAATCCAAATCACTCGCCGCTACAGGGAAGGAAACCAAGTAGCAAATTTTCTTGGTGCCGTTTTCATTCTAAGGGCACAAAAAGAGACTAATGTGCCAAAAAAAAAACAAATAGTAGTGCGCCTGCTATACTCAAACATGGACGAACAACAGCCTACAGATCATAGAGACAAGACAAGTTGGTAGAAGAGAAATGAAGGAGGAGACAGAGGTTTATCTGATGTATGTCAACGTACGCTACAAGTTAAATATGTTTTGAGAAAAACAAAAAAAAAAGTATTGCATTAAAAGCGTGGGAGAAACTGGCCACGTCATTAAATTTTTACGTATAAAGTAACAAACTAGAATACTCAACTACTATATGATGACTCATAACCAAATTGTAACACCAACACTTAAACTATTTAATTACAATGGAAACTACTGAAATAACATGTAACTGAAGAATAGAGATAAGATCGGAGGATGAGAAGCTTAGCTCTAGAAAATGTTAAGAATTAATCAACAACTTAGAAAGCTTAGTCATGCCAGAGAAGTACCTAGAATATTCAAAGTTGTAAACAAATGAAAGGATGTATCTAGAATGATTGTTCCTAAGAGAAAGTGCAGATATTTTGCAGAATTATGTAGTTGGAGGAACACTCTAGAGTAGAATCGTACATATCCGATCCTTCACTAGATCCTTCCATCAATTACCACCTATAAATAAATGTGGTCATTTGAGTTGTAGTCAAGAAATAAAGAAAGTAAGAAACCAAGTAAGGAGTGTGTGCACAAGACAAGAATGGGTGCTCAACCTAGACCCCAAGTAAATCTATTTTTCGGATGTCTAATTCGTGAGACTTTTCGTGACTTAGACCTAGGCCCAATAACTTAGCTAGAGTATGGGCAATATGTGTTCACAACATATACTTTCATCCACACATGCATACTGTTTATATACTATTCCATATACACATGGATACTATTTCTATACTACTCCACTAGATTAAACTAGAAAAATCAGGAAGGCATGATATTGTAACATAACAAAGAACAAAAACAATGATCAGAGAAAATCAAACAGAATAAAAATGGAAAAAACCCAATAAATGAGAAGTGTCAAATAAGTGTATCATTATAAATGACAATTGCGACAACACATATCTCATAGTCTTGAGATTTTCAAAAGATAGAAAAAAGGGAATGCATCATCTTTGAAACCATCAATTGTCTAAGTTTCAAAATCATCAAAACAAACAAATAAACAACATGAAATTAAAAAATCATACACCAGAGCAACCCAATGTTTCTTTGATTTTTAAAATTATGCTGCTCAAAAGGTAATGAACAGAAGCCACTACCTATATTTGTTGCTTCTGGGAGGTTAGATTATTATGACCACTAATCAATATTTCAAAAAGTCACTGTCAAAATTGAATTATTTTCTGCATTTGCAGTACTGTCCCTATCCGAGGAGAGGCGACCATCGGGACTTACAATGATACCTGAGGGGAAAATGGGAACTTTTATTGCATCACCTCCCTTGACAACTCAAGTGTCCGTTGGTAACTCTATGGGTGCATATACTAAAAATGCTCCCATACTATCAATGCCTGTCTCTTGGAGCACTAACATTTCCTTTTGCATACAAGGTTGTATATACATTACAATAATTTTAAAATATTAGTGGAAGTACTAAAAGAGATAACGTGAAAAAGATTTTTAAATTATCAGTATATGTAAATTAAATATGTGTGTGTTTTTATTGTTAACTGACTAAAAGTCAAAACTGAAATTGGAGGATATAAAATGTCTTCTGATTCAATAATCAAATATTAAGGATGAAAAGATACAAATTAGAAACATTGTTATTTATACATTTGAAAAAATAAGAATCCAATCATAAATAATATTATTTGTTTCTTGAAAAATGTCATTAAACTTGATAATTTAAGTATTGAGATTTATGCAGTTTTGATGATTAATAAATAATGGATAATGTTAATTTTATGAGAAAATCCAGTGGAAATAAACATCTGATTGATTGAAGAATCAATGAGTTTGATTTGAAGGAGTCTATAAGGCAATGAGTTTTAATTGAAGAAGGAGTCTCACTTACAGTAGAACTCTTCAAATTACTGCTGAATTGAAGTGTGGAAGTTCGACTACAATACAAAAGAAGCAATGAATGAAATTTGAAGAAGTCCAAAGAATCTAGGAGTTTGAATTGAAGAAGGAATCTTACTTGAAGTAGAATTCTAAATCAATATGGAGTTTGAAGTAAACAATAACTCTATGAAGAATTCTGCTTAAGTGCAAGACAAGAATACATATAAAGACCCTAGTAATTTGGATCTCCTGTGTAGAGAGCTTAAGGTTCATGCTTTTCCTATTATATGAATGGTTATATTATTAGATAGATGAAATAATTCATACCTTACTTTGGCCATTACCCATATCTTGAATTGCACAACCAGAAGGAAACTTCCAAGGATAAGAATGTACACCACTTTGAATCTCATTGAATAGATCATAAGAAACATCCATCATAATCGATGTTGTTGGATCAAATTGTCTACAACAACGTAAGAACAAATCTCCAGCTTCCACTAGAGGAAATAATATGCAACTTTTCATACATTTGTATTCACGAACAAAGAAAAAATTAGATCATTTTTATGATATAATTATAATATTTATTTAATCTCTATGGAAGAAGATCTAAAAGATGCATTAGTATCTTACCAATTGTATAGAGCCTCCCCAACTCCCAGAATCAAGAACTTCAACAGTCCCTAGCTTTTGTGACTATAGTAGGAAACAAATACATCTATTTGACCTGCAGATACAAATTAATATCTTTTAAGTATATGATTAATTATAGGACAATAATAATAATAACTATTTCTAAAAATAAGTACTCATTTGTCCATGTACCTCACTCCATCTAAACTCATCCTAATCAATATTGTGTGGGGTAAAATTTAAATTAAAATCGTATCAGTCTACTAAAAATAGACAATTTATTGAATTCATGACAATGTGTTAGATTCAAATTAAAAAATGAATATATATTCGATCTTTCACATGCTCGAGTTCGAAGTTCATGATACTAACATGGTATGATTACGTATCAAAAGTAGTAAGTTTTCAAGGAATTCTAAAACAGTAGCTACTTTCCAAAAATCAATTCAAAATCAAGTGCCTAGCATACACACAATCTATATATAGGCTTAAATCCTAGTACTGATATGTTCTAAAGATATACATCATTCTAGGGCCAACGCATGAAATAAAACATGTGAGCTGAAAAATTATAACATGAAAGAGTTCAAGAAACATACTAAATCAAGAAAATTATGGATCAACTCAATTGCAGTCATTGACAAAACTTCACAATCCTTTGATGATTCAATTCGAGTAGACGATGATTGTTAATAAGGTCGATTTGGATTTGGAAATGTTCTTTTATAAATCTCATGATGAACAAAACACCTCCCTTCACTTTATGAATCTACCCAAATTGGATAATTTTTTTCCCAAAGTTCAACCATTTCATGCATAGAAGCCACAACAATCTCGTACATTTTTGTTTTATACCTATCATGAAGTTTGTAATGTTCTTGTGAGACATTATTGAAATATTATTAGTATTTATTGAATGTGCTTGAACATTATTATTAGTATTATTTTCCTGACTAAAGGGAGGAGGATATCCAATAGTTGATTTTGATGGTGCCAAATTTGAAACCATCACAGAAGGCCTTTCAGGAACACTTGAGATGAGTTATGATACTCTTTCATACTGCAAAAAAAGTTGTTAAGTTAATTTACTTATAATAACATGTATATATATTTTATAATAAGCATGATTTGAGAACATAAAAGGATAGGAGTACATAATTATGTTTTTATAAATATATATATAAATTAAATTCTTTTAATTCAACTTGATCTTTCTCGTCAAGGGCGGGTGCAACTTGCAACTCATAAGCATGGGGCATAAATGAATTCAACATCTAAACTTAATGGGTTAAGACTTTTTAGGTGTTTAACACTTTTTTGGTTGGGGTGGGTGGGGGGATTTTCACCTAGTTTTTAGTACCCACATTAGGACATCCACAAATTTGGATTAACATCGTGTAAGGTGTAGATGTTACAACCCTTTTTAGTTGGCATATAAAGCTTAATTCATTGTATTTATACAATTATGGATCTAGATACAACATTTTAAAAGAAAATCTAGTGATGTTTTTCATGCATCTATGCTTTGTGTAAAATTATGGGATTCAAATGAACTCGGTGCCTATAATATGCATCCACCTCAATAGATATCTTAAGGGTGGAATATATACATATATGTGTAAAAATTAACTAAAACATAAAAAAAACGTAGGGCACCCAAGCGCTTTTTAAGCTAACTCAGTTCTCTTATCCATTAGTCCAATGCATTGGTCGTAAATCTAACCCCCTTCATTTCAAAATTCAAAATATAACATTGAGATAGGTGCTAAATGCCTTAAATCCCGGATTGATCAATTAAGTTAAACCACAAATCTGCCTGTCTTTTGTTATATATAACTGAGCAACAATACAAATTTAACATAACATATTAGATAATTAAGTAAGTGTACAACTTACCATTATGTTAAATTTGTGAACATTTACAAACAAAGGAATCAAAAGTGCACATTCCAATTAACTGTAGGTTTAGGTACTGAGCAAGACATTACTATATCAAAATGAGAATTTTATAATAATTGAAGATCCAAATTAAGCCTTTTTTTTAAAAAAAAATTGTGAAATTATTTTCTGCTTCCACCTTTGTTTAAAATTTTAAATTGCCGCTCTGATTTTGAAAAACATACACTTTCTTCCTCATATAAAATATATATTTTGAAGAGTGTTTACATAGGTGAAAAATTAGTCCATAAAAATTTAATTTACCCAATTTGAATGTGTTTTGCTAGCATATTTCATGCAGGTAAATTTGGGCAGAAATCAAGGTATAACATGATTAAAATTCGGTTGATATAAAATAAATATTTATCTCAAAATAATTCATAAATGAACTTTTTAAAACGTATATAGTAAACAATAACATACCTAGTGTAAATCACAAAAATGGGGCATGAAAGGAAAAAGCATACATATATCCTACAACTACCACGGAGGTACAAAAGTCATTTCCGATAGACCCCCGTCTCAAGAAAAATATAGACAAACACATTATAGAGAAAGAAATACAAAATGGAGAAAGTCTTGTCAATTTTGTAGATAACCTATCAAATCATCCTAAACAATGCCATAATAAGACAAAACAATAATAGAAGCGTAAAATTCCATAACTAATAACCAAAAGAATAATGCGACTATTAGTGTAAAATTATAAATTAGACAACTCAACAATCTAACAAACCTCTTACCCTAATATGTGTCCTTCATAAACCCCCTTCAAAGGCCTCAACTTTATTACACATATAACACCAAAAATTGCAATGCTCTATGAGTGCTCCAACTTCCCCAGTACAATGTCCTTGTCCCTCTCTTTGTTCAAGAGTTTGTGGAAGTAAGATTACACCTCCATATGATTAGTGTCTACTCAATTAAGAAATCTTCAACTTGACAGTCATTGTCACATTCGTATCTCAAGGTAAGGCCTAGATCCAAAACTTACAAACCTTGAACTCACCGAAAATTGTTGATTTTACTAAGTAATTTCATGATCACTGCAAGGAGTTGATACAACTGCAATAAACCCATAAAACTACCAAGTGAGATCCTCATTTTAAATTTAATAATCCATATAATTTTTTGTTCCTGGTTGTTATGTTTTGTTAGCTGAGACATCCGAAATATTGTTTTATAGTGACTGCTCCTTTTTGTGCTTCTAATTTGTGATTGGAATATACCAAGATGCCTACTTATTCTTATTCCTCACACTACCCAAGTAATACAACTTATACCCATCCACATACTATGCCTTAAATCCTAGCCATCTGGTCTCCTAGATAAAAGTTATCCTCCTCTTCTTGAGAATCCTCAATAACTATGGAATTCCTCATCAAAAATTGTACTCTTAGTTTGGAGATGATAAATTTAGTTGTAAAAAAATTATTTAGTATGGTAATTTAAAAAAAAAATGATAAAAAACTGTAATAAAAAAATTTGGTTAGAGCTGGAAAATTCGGTTTTGGTCTATTTTAAGCCCAACACAAATAATTTATTAATTGGTTCATTTGTTTATACAAATCATTTTGAAAAGCCTGGACTTAGTTCAGTCCATCCATGTAATATGGCAAGATTTCCTTCATTCATAAAATAATATAGAAAACAAATTAAAATAATTATGTCTTAGTTGCAACACCAAATTTTCTTTGACTTTAAATTCTCATAATCCTTGGCAGGTTATTGAACTTGCTTGAGAGTTTATGTACTTTGAATAATTTAATATGATTCTATCATTTGTTTTACTGAGCAACAAATCAATCAACTTGGAGCCGGATGATAAAATAATTTTAATGAAAAGAATCTACTTTAGTGAAATTCATATATTAGTGAGGCAAAGAACATACTTTCAAATATATTGATCAATCAAAGAGGCAAAAACAAATGACTGATTTAGGAAAATTATATTGGAATTAAAAAGTTCAATCCTAAATAATTGAATTGATTGTACAAGGAGGAAAATATAAAAATGAAAGTGGAAGAAAATAACCTAATTAATAAGACGAAGAAATTGTTGTAGTTATCAACACATTCTAAAAACTTAACCCATTTCAAAGAAATAATTTAACAAGAGATGCACTGGCCTTGTCATACAACGATCTTACCTTTATAATCACTTTTACTAGATTTTTGAAAAAATTAATTTAAGAAATAGTAATATGTTGTTATGCGTAAAGAACAACAATAACAACTACATATCTTCAATTATGTATAGTTGAATTTATAGAAAATAACTAAATAATTAGAATTACCTTCATTTGCGTCCTTTTGTTTTGAAACTAAATCCTGACCAGCTTAGATTCAATCTCAGCTTCCCTAGCCAATCGATTTTGTTGATTTTCATTTGGAAGCGGACAGTTCTCAAAGAATCTTCATTGAAAATTATGGAAAAAATTTTTTATTGATCATTTATTTAAAAAATAAACCTAAAAAGTATTAAAAAAAAAGAAAAGAAACATGTCATAAAAAGAATGGTGGATTGGCAGTAGGAACATAAATCAGCGTCTCAAGTTTGAGCATCGGAACTAAAGCCTCCTTGTTAAGAAACGTTTTACCCTAAAATCGGACTTAATTCCCCACTTGAATTTTGATTAGTCGAGCCTAGATCAAGTACCAGATACTCCTTAATACTTAACTAGAGGCCTCATTTTGAGTCATGGAATAAGAGTTGTCACATTCCGCAGAGAGTAGTTTATCCCTCAAAGTGAGACTTTCTAATGTGAATCTGAACTAACCTTCCTAAAGTGGGACTTTTGAATGCAAATCTATATAGTCAAACTATAGTGAATTTTTTTAAGCGATCTGGATTAGTTGAGCCGTTAAAAGAGATTTTTAGATGAAGATCTATATCTATTGATCCTCAAAAGGAGTATCGAACATCATGAGAAAGAGACTCCTTTTTTGTGCAAAAATGAGAAAGAAATCGAAATTAGATAATGAATAAGCAAGAATAAACCTATCATTGATAAAGTTGTATATAAAAACTAGATTAATCATCCGAATAAGCTATTTCAAAACCATATTAGCAACCCAATAAAAAAAATTAAAATTCAAATCAAAAGTACATATGTTCTATTAAATTTGAATGACCATATTGAGAGCAAGAGATAAAAGCAACACCAGGAAACAATAAAAATTAAATATAAATCAATACACAAAAAACACATACAAGAAATAAGTTATTTTATTGCTAATGATTTTTTAATTTATCACTCATGCATTTTACGAAAATAAGATCATCTCTTTAAACAAAAAAAAAATAATTTTTTTAATACATATGAAAGATAAAATTCTTTAAAAAAAACTTATCTTACGCTTCAAGTCTTTGGATTTGTTAAATACTGTGTATTCTATGCCTTTTTAATCCTCTATGCGAATTTGATGATTCTTCATTAGGCTCTTCCGCAGAATCTGTCTTTTTTATGCTAATTTATGCTTGTTAAAACAAATTTTCAAAAGAAATACAAAAAATAAAGTGTTAATCTATTTGATTTATTGTGTAGACAGTCAATTTCTATAAGAAATAGCTAAAATAGAACAACGAAAAAATATGTAAAAGAAAATTTTTACATACCTTTTGATTGATGAGTAAAGATAGAGAAAAAGAAATATAAGTGGTCTATTTATATAGTAGAAAATAAGTTGATTGTACATGTGAAGACATAGATAAGAATTGTGTTGTGTTTGCTTTTCTCTCACAAAAGATTAATTTGAGATAAGTACATATTTTTGTTATTTATATATGGGAAAATGACAAATATACCCCTGAACTATCGTAAATGGTATACAGATACCCTCTGTCAACTTTTGGACATTGGCGTGCCTACCTTCCAAAAACTGGATCATATATACCCTTTATACTAAAGGACATACACGTGTCATAATCATATCTTATCCACTGATTAGATACTTATTAAATATCATATCGACAGATAAGATGGTGCAACGTGTTCCTATTTAGTCTTCCGTTAGCGTGAAGGGTATATATGCTATAGTTTTTGGACGGTAGGGGCACCAATGACCAAAAAGTATGATGCAGTGTATCTGCATATCCTTTACGTCAGTTCATGGGTATATTTATCCTTTTCCCCTTTTATATATTGTCTATTTAAATAGCATCATAAGTTCCATTTCATAAAAGGACATATTTATAACTTTCTTTCAATCAAAAGCTCATAATAATTTTTTCTAATAGTAAAATCACTATTTTTTAAATCATATTTTAAAATTAATCTAATAAGTACCAAACTCGATAAAAAAAAGATAAACTTGACACGACCAAAAAATAATTAGGATAAAAGGGCATTATACACCTACCAATTTTGCAATTTATGGTAAAAGTACCGGTCATTACAAAAGGGGCTCACATATACTCGTATCGTTATACAAATGACTCAAATATACCATCTTCGTCTAATATAAGTGAAAAAATTAAATTAAATTAATTTTATTTTTATATTTTTTATCAAAAAAATAAAATGTATGTAGGTACATTTGATATTTTTGAAAAATTAAGTGGTATATTTGATCTTTCTCATGCATGAGTTCTTGTTTCTTGACTTCTTCAATGGCATGACCCAAAATTGGACGTGATGACACTCATCTATTTTCACCAAAAAAGTAAGCCTCAAACCCAACAACATGAATAAAAGCGGAAAGTAGAACAAGAATAACATAAGAACGGAAAACTTAGTCATTCTAATATATATCAACACTTGGTTGTCACGTGTACAAGCCACTAATATTAATGCACAATTGAAAGATAATTTTAAATGTCAATGTATTTGTCTATAGAATAGAGTAAAACATAAAATAAGTAACAAGAGGGCTCATAGGGATGACGTGCAACTACCTCTCAAAGTCTTTCAGAAGCCTTGGAAATAGAAGCAGAGCAATCACATGGATAGGAGCTCAGAACCTACAAGTGTAGAAGTAAGGGGTGAGTATTAAACAACAAAATACTCAACAAGCAACCTATTAAACAAATAAAAGCTAGGATAGAATGTGAGTAATCCCTTCCTCCTAACTTAAGTGTCTGGACTACAAACTGCATAAAATCAGTTCAAAAGGCTTGGCAATCACAGGCCAACAGTGATAGTTCAACAACTAAAATTTATCAAGTATACCCAGGTTTTCTTAACCTAATTTTATATTATATTTTTACATTAAATTTTTTCATTTTTGACGTTCTTACTTCTTTAAGTTTGTGTATATCCAACATTCTCTAGCTTGTACTCATAGCAATACAATTACAACAAAAATAACCTCTAGTGATAATAAATATGCACATCAATAAAGTATGCTAACCTTGTTGAGATGACCTGGGGCGGAGTTAATCGAGATTTCCAAATGGACGTGAGTTGAAGATCCGATGGTCTTTTTGACTTTTTAAATTAATCCCTCTAAATTCTTGCTTTTGTTCTTTTTCCTTCCGTTCATCCACATTTCTTTATTAATTTTCTACTTTATTTTAAATAATTCAATATAGTTTATCATAATTGCATCTTATTTCCATCATTCCCTGTCCCCCCTATGCATCATCATTATTTGTTCTTCGTACACTCTTTGCTATTTTACATTACTCAATAAGTTTCTTGAATCCATGTTCTTAGAGTTCTAGTTATCATTCATGATTGGGTTGTTGTAATTGCATGATTTCTTGAATTACTCCATTAAATGTTTCTCTGAGATTCGACTCAATCCACTCCAGGAAGCACAATCTGCAAAACAAAAGAGGAGTGAGATTCTTTTGTAAGGCCATCCACTATCTTATTACTGCCACGGAGCCTGTTCCAGCTTCTATTCGTGGTACCTAGTCTCTAGGATTCTAAATCATCTCAAAGTTGTAGGGATGCATACTATTCTTGAGGAGACACAGTTTTTCATGGATGGTGTGATGGATAGATATCCTGAGATTTTGTGAGATCTTATAAGGTTTCATAAATCTGTGCAGTTCACAAAGCCCATCACCTGTATTTTTCACTAAGGTGAGGGAATTTTTATGATGTGTATACACAACTGTTACCAAGAGATAAGAAGAAAAAGGTTCGTCTTGACCCTATTGAAGTTGGTGATCAAGCTCCATCCTTTCAGAAGTGTAGAGAAACTTACATTAATAATGCATTGGACTACACTGTGCTAATTTGTCACAAGTTGGCCAATAAGCTTGAAAATACATTAGATGGGTTGAGGGGTTGGCTTGCCCCATTGTTGAGTGAGACTACAACTCCTTAGATTAAGGAGGGAATGATAATTGAAAACAAATACATACACATCACTATGCGATACTGGTTTGGGTTTATATGTAGCTCTTTGATGCCATCTCAGAACGAGTCTATCCTCCGCCATCAAAAAGATTATCTATTAGGGTCGATCATTGCTAAAGAGAGGCTAAATCTGGTTTCAATCATTGATCTAGAGAAATACATGAGGCCTAAGAAGTACATAGACATCACTGCGCCAAAAAGTAGGTGCTTCTTTTTTTGACAAGAAGGGTATACAGATGACCCCAACATCAGCCTGTGATTTTCGTTGGATTGAAGTGGAGTACCTTTAAGATATGGCCGAGCGGAAGAAGACAACACTGGTGGATAACTCCCTGGTTGTTTATGTAGAATCTTTGGAGGGTGACTCTATGCCTCCCACTTCTTTGTCTATGCCTCAAGTACTCCTACTATTTCTACTCTCTCTCACCCTCCATTGATTCAAGATGTTGTTTTATAGATTGGTAACCTTGTATATTTTACAGCTGAGCGAGACACTCGGTTTAAGGCACATGTTCCCACCATGATTGACCGGGATATAAAGACTTCCTTGTACCCCTTTGGAAGGAGATGCAGGGTGCATAGGAAATTACAATAGGTGTATTAGAAACGTATTTATGGTTATATGCCCGGATAAAAGAGTTGATAAGTGATGTGGATGAATCAAAATCCATTGATATTTCATGTTTGTGGACTGATTCTGGTGTCCCCAAGGGCACCACATAGAGGTTCTTGTGATCAGTATTGAAGAGACTCAATTTACCCATGATTTATAGACCTTCGAGGTTGAGCAGGAGGAGTTAGGTGCTGAGGAGGAGAAGAGACTATAGTCGAGACACTTAATCCAAATGCAGAGTTGAAATACCTTGAGAAGGCGATTGTGCAGATTACTACTGAGGTGTGCCTTTGTGACAGTTCTATGATTGGCTCTAGTGGGTCAAATCCCACTAAAGAGCCCATTACACCTACCTTGGGGGATGAGCAAGGCATTGATGCCCTAAATGAGGCTCCACCTGTTGGCCAGACCTCTCCACTTTCATAGATGACAGGGCAACCCTCTCTCTCTATAATTTTCTACTTAATTTTGTGGCTTAGAGGACAATGTCTATTTTTTATTGGAGTAGAGGGAGTTTTATTTGATTGGGTTGTAATTTTGTTACATATATTGATTTTTCGTACCTCTTGGATTATAATTATAACTTGATGGTAATTAACTTCTTATTTGGTTTGATAGTACAATTGCTTTTGTTTTGGTTTAGTTGTTTTGATTCTGATGCTTGTCTAAATTTTGAATATCGATTGTGCACAACTGTGTCGTCTCAAAAAATGCTCTTGTGGAGATGTGTGTTGGTGGATACCTTGAGTTGTTTAAATTGAGTTATGTAATTCTTGCATGAATTTTGGGCATCTTATGTTGACTACTTAGATATATATTCATGTAATTTTGTAATGATCCTTGAAGGCCAGCTAGGGTAGTAGTGTCACGACCGAAGTTAGGAATGTTACCGCCGCTAAAGGGGAGAATCCTAAAGCAAGCCTTACCAGAATCGTACAACATAACGAGCAGAGTTTCCTTTATATTTAGGCCTGTCCTGAATTTTCTTGTTAAAAAATTTACAACAAAACTAATAGCAACTATAAACCACAACATAATATTTATATGTGATCTAATTGTCACTCAATTAGTCCAATTCATCTCTAAATTAAGGAAAAGTTCCAAACTAGTCGCTTGACTACAATTTAATGGACTAATCTTCGACTAAAATCAAAGGAATGACAATGGAGCGACTCTAAGATTTTTTAAAAGAAACTAAAGAAACATAGCAAATAAATAGTTCTCTTGCCACACGAAGCAATGCAGGGCTCAACAGATGCTACCAATTCACATGCTAGTTAATGAAATCCTTTTCAATAGCACCTGAGTTCTTTGTAAAAACAGTTAGCGAGGAGCGGGACACTACCTCAGTGAGTAATAATACTTAACTACAACCATTTTTAATGAGGGCCAACTCATAAAACATGCAATTTTGATAGTCAAAATGATAAAATCACTTCCTTTTCAGAAACATTTACAATATTCAATCTTATCTGTCTCATATAAGTCAAATCCATGTAAATACTTAATAATACACTTAGAAAAACATTTTCACATCAAATTTTATTGCGGGGAGGTTTCTTAAGATTAATCATGTAATCAGTGTGGTCTTCTCTTTAAAAATTACCAATAACAGTGAACTCGTCATAAAAAAGTTAAATATTCTACCAGTGAATCCCTACTCCAGAGATATCAGTAACAATACACTTGATATACCTTTCCACTAGCAAAGGCATTATCAATGATGCGTTTAACTACAACCTACATCATGTCTAACGAACCCATCATTAGCTAGGGTTTCAACAAGGTTTACTCCATTTATATTTTTCTTGTAATTAGTAGAAGCATTTCAAAACCGAACAGAACATTAAATCTTATCAAATCATATCATTTTAATGTTTAACAATGACATGTCAAAATACTATTTCTAAAATAAGTGTAAAACCTCTTCAATAAAAATAATCTTATCTTGAAAGAATGAGATCATCTCAAATAATCTTTTCAGTATCAAATCAGTAAAAGACTTGTCCCACATGTAGGAGAATAAATAAAGAAGAAACAACGTACAGGAAGATAGAGGTTGAGTTCCAGAGAACTTTATATATTCTGATATTTTTAAAGAAAATACACATGACACTTTAAATAGGAATTAAGACTCAACCACCTAAGAGAAACATGATCCACTAACTTAACCACAACCTTATTCACTAAGCTAAATATTAGCAACTACCAGGAGATATGCTTTGAATCAACTAGGACTTCTTATGTCACATCCGGGTTTACCCCCTAGACGTAAACGACATCGTCGTCCCTTTTAAAGACTAAGACTAGCCTCTTAGTTTCATATCATTATATTCATAGGTTAAAAAAAGCAAAAAAATTTAAAACTTTCATTATCACTACTTGAGGTTTACATAGACATGTACATACACATAATATATATTCATGTCGTGTATAAATAGACCCTTCATATAGGAAGGTTACATAGACTTCTACTTTTATTGCACATAGATATATAAGAATATAGAAATAGTCTCAATGATTATCTCATATTATACCATCTAATCGGATATCACAATATGGGCATAGCCCTTACATCAATTCAACAAGACCATGTATACGTCATACGAAAGTACAATATTCAAATAACAAGCAAAGGAATGATAGAGTCAATAATGTCATAACAAAATCCAAATCTAGAGGATGGCATTGCCCTTGAAATTCGAGGACCTACCCCACTTGGGTGAAAGGATGAATTTAAGCCTTCAATAATGTCGCCTCCCAAACTCCTCAACGACCGGAACCTACGGAGCTTGTGACGGTTCTTCGTGCATGTGACGGTCTGTAGGTGGCATCGGAGTGCAGCTGCTGAAGGAAGATGGGGTATTCTGACCAAGTGTAGGGTTACAGAGTGCGTGACGGGCCATCGTAGCCATGACGGTCCGTCCTGCTGGTTCGTCATGAAGATCAGAGAAGTAGTCCCAGTACCCAAATTCCAAGAGTTCAAGTGTTTTGGAACGGAGACCCTCGACGGACCGTTGTGCGTGTGAGGATCCGTCATACCTGCCGTCGAGGGTAATGAAAAGAGCAGCAGAACAAATTGCATAAGTATGGGACGACGGAGTCCATGACGGTCCGTCGTGAACACGACGATCCGTCGTGAGGTCCGTCGATCCAGCCGCTTTTTGGCAGATTTCCAGCAAATAGAGTCCTTATATAATTAGGTTTTTATTTTTTATAAATAATTCAAAAAACCTCGTTTTGGGGGTTAGACCCTTGATTATTTTTAGACACTTTGTTAGACTCTTGATTTTTGAGCTTCTTTTGTGGATTAGACTTGAGGATTATTGTTACACTTTTGGAGAATCTTTGTTCTTCAATTAATTTCAGTAATTGATTGTTGGTGATTTTTGGTGATTAATCAAGCAAACTTTCGGATTTTACTCTTTCTCATTGAAGTAAGTGCATGAATTCTTATATCATATATTTGAATATTATGATTATGACTATGGGTAACTAAACTCCATAACTAGGGTTGTGGGAACCATAGGGGAATAATGAGTAAGTGCATGAATTCTTGCATGTATTGATAATTCTTTCGCTTAGAAGTCTTTTCGACGGATGGCCAACGTTAGAACTCGCCTTAATGCTACTTGCCGGACCAAGGAGGTAGATAATAGGAAAAGAATTATCAACATAGATTTAGTGTATACTATCTAATAGGCTAGTATTGATAGGTACGAGGTAATAACTTAGTCAAATATCGAATACGATGCTTAATATGAGGTAAAGATAAGGGTTAGTATAGCAAAACATGTAGGCGGACCAAGGTGCGGAGTGAAATTTTCTAGATGCCGGACCAAGGATTTTGAAATACATAACTTATCACTTTGCATGAAAGATACTAGGAAAGAATTGTTATAGTTAGAATTATCAAGTTATGAACCTGTGGGGAACACGTAAACCCTAGTTACTTTTATTAATTGATTAAACTCCAACATTTGAAGCTGTTAGTTGTCTCCTTTAATTTCGCTAGTTATTTTCATTCATTTAGAAATAGAACCCCCCCCCCCCTTTTTTTTTTATCATTTTTGCTTTCCAAGGAAGTAATTGACTGAACAATAGTAATAATAGATTGAAGTTAAGTCTAAACTATTTTCCTAGTGGGAACGATCCCAACCTCATTAGTTGGGTTATTTACTTGACACGACCTCTTTATTTCTTATTTGAGAAGTAAGTTTGAGCGTATCAACATACACAAGAAAAACATGCTAAAAGGTACTTTTTGTTAAAATATGTCATTTTTACCCTTTTAGGGACTTAATGCAAAGTCAAGTAAGTTGTATCAATCAACCAACATGCTTACCATCATACGAGTAATAATTATCCCAACATACTTGAAACCATGATTTACTACAACCCTAACATCAAGGAATAATATCACAAGAATGAATAAGAGTTAAACACATCATAATAAGCAAGACAACTATTCACAAGTCCTTATCAAGTCAACAAGTGCAATGAAAAAACAAAGCCCCATAACCTTACTCAATCAAGTATCCTCAACAACAAAACATGGACATTGTCAAACTTTACATATCATGGCATTTAGGATTGCATTTCATCGTATATTATCATTATAATCCAAGGCATATTCATAAATGAACTAATCAACATATAGTATCAACAATGTGACATGGTCATCATATACACATCATATATTATCATAACATAAACATAAGAACCTCCTCCTAAGACTCCCCTCAAGGATAACTAGTGCAATGTCTAGGTAGAGTCCCGTACCCCTACCTAGACTAAGCTAGACCCCTTAGATTATCTAAGTTAGGGTTCAAATCCTTTAATTCATTTTACCTTTTGGGAACATCTTGACCTAACCGACATAGAACCACATGTGCTAATGTGGAATCCGGTGTCATAAAAACCTACACCGAAAGAAGGCGGACTACATGCCAAGGTAGTACCAAAACATGAAACATAGCAACTACATGGATCCACTAGCTAGTATTCCTATGGAGGCAACATAGTTCAAGAACTAGGAGATTTAGTTGGGACCCTCTTTATGCGCCAGCATTATAGTCCCCAATCTAAAGAGTAATGTAGTGTTCCTACCTTCCCTAAGTGGCAAAGGTAACTTCGTTATCTAGTTCACTCGGTGCTAAGCTAGAATCCCTTTTTGAAATGTCTTTAAGCCTTTGATTATCAATCATAACTTCATTTTGGCCATATGGTCTACCCCTTGTATAATCATCATCATCAATAGCTCAGTAAGAATTGTATGAGTATAAGTCCTTTCATCACAATTCATATAAGTGAGGTTAACACTTTAGCATTTCATAACATATTAAGGCACATTGATAGTTTTCACCATCCTTATAATACATACACATTAATCAACCTCACAACATAGTCAAGACATTTCAATTCAACATCGGAACACCCTATAATCCTATATAAGGCATACTCCAATAGAATATCATGACTTAACAACAATTAATCACAATTGGAAGTAAAGATAGAGATTCAAAGTCTTACCAGTTCTTTCTCATAGTCTATCATCAAAGTCTTACCATCAACCCATAACTCAAACCAACTTGGGGAGTAACATCATCACACAATGATAACTAATAAGATAACGAGGCCAATTGCACCTCTATAACAGAATTCATCTTAAGGTCACAACTTAAGACAAGGTACATAGGCTAATTTCACATTATAATTCATCACCCTAAATCGCATCTCAATAACTAGCATCATAGGCCTATAAATCATCTTAATTTAATCATAATAATGCCATAGGACAGTAATCTAATCAACAACTAACTCAACTGAATGATCAGAATACAATATAGGTCAAGATCACTACCTAAGGTTAGGGATAGCGGATCATACTCTTCAATTTAGACAAAACCATCAACAAGTACCATAAAAAAGTTCAATTACATGTTAATCTACACAATATAACCCTAAGAATTCATTAACAACTCAATCCATAACTCCAATTTCGTAATTGAATGAAACCCATAAGAAAACTCAACTTTTTGAAATCTATTTTTAAGGAACCCTTTGAGGAAAGGATCTCATAGGTGAATAGAACCTATATCTTAATGTTTCTCAACAATTTGATGAAGAATCCACCCTTTTCTAGCCCCCAATTCACCTTCCAAGATAAGCTTCTATGGAGTCTTCCAATTAGAGAGAAAGAAGAGGGTTTATTTGAGAGATGTGTTTTGATTAATGAGGGTTATTAGTATTTATAGTAGGACTTAATCAACTTAACTAGTCTCCCTTTAATCCTTAACTAACCCCTAAACCACTTAATTATTTAAATTAACTTAATGTAAAACGTGCAGGAATTTGCAGACCCATCGGCGAGACCTCGAACGATGGACCGTTGGTCCATCGACACTCCGTGTTGTACATCCGTAAGTTCGGTCAGAGACTAGTGCAGACGAGGCTTTTCTCCATTTTTGTAAGTGTGGGACGATGGTGGCATCGACTCCCTGTCGATCCACACACGGACCGTATCCTGCACCTCTGCACTCTGTTGATGATTCCAGAGACTGCAGGTGAAGGGAACTTCTCCACCAGCCTAAGTGTGAGACGACGGTGGTATAGAAACCCTGTCGATCCACACATGGTCCGTCGTTTGTCCCGTCGATGTACACTGCCAGGCAGTGCTGCATCAAACTTCAGGGGTCCTCCTCAATGTCCCTTGATTGGTCCTTGGGGAGTCGTACCCGGACGTTTCAACCATGGAACAACTCAAACACCCATTATTTACCTTCCCACAAAATTTCGTACAATTTCGACTCCTAAAAATTAGTCAAGTAGGGTAAGGCACACAATCATCCCTTAGAACCAACTTCCCGAACATTTTGGACGTTTTGGTTCTAAAATCTCCTAGACAACCTATATTCATTAAAAACAGACTTATAAACGGTGTTTAGACTTTATGTAACCTATGTTAGGCTTTACAATGAGTCTTTGATTTTCAAGGTGTTACATTATCTCTCCCCCCCCCCCCCCCCCCC
>NC_028645.1:67798830-67804788 GCF_001406875.1 Solanum pennellii
AATGACACTAAAATTCTTTTAAAGGAAAGAATAGACCCAAGACTAGCAGCCCAACCAATCAACAATATCAAATCAACATAAAGCATGTCATTTCAAAAAGGCAAATATCAAAACTCATATTAGCACACATAAGGCTCAAAACACTTTATCTTGAGGCATTTCCTTCTCACAACACTTTTGAGCTCAACATACATTACATGAGTCAATTAGCACAAAGTTCAACTAAAAACAACATGCAACCTACCATTTCATGAACCCTCACCATATCGAAATGCACAACATAACTGAAAACAAGCAAAAACCAAAATTTCATGTTTTTAATAGCAATACTACAGTAACTTCACTGTATGTTCCTTCAGAAATGCACAATGTGCAAAACTTCACCTAAAAATCAAGAAACTTCAATTCCTAGTCATATTTATATTATTAAAAAGAATGAATAACCTTAATTCTCAAAAAGATAAAGGTAATGGGACTTCATGTCGTCCTCGACCTCCCATGTTGCACCCTCAACTGGATGATTTTTCCATAACAACTTTATGGAAACCACTTCTTTATTCCTCAACTTCTTGACTTGCCTATCAAGAATTTGAACTGGAACTTCCTCATAAGAGAGGTTATCCTTGACATCAAGACTCTCAATAGGAAGAATGGACTCAGGATCACCGATATACTTTTTTGACATAGAAACATGGAAAACCGGATAACCAAAGCAAATTCACTAGGAATTTTCAATTCATAGGCAACCTTACCAACGCTTTGTAAGATTTAATAGGGACCTACATAACGAGGAATCAATTTCCCTTTCTTGCCAAATCTAACCACCCCTTTCATTGGTGAAATTTTCAAATACACCTTATCACCTTTTTAGAACTCCTAATCCCTTCTCCTATGATCGGCATAATCCTTTTTCCGACTATAGGCTGTTTGCAACCGGTTCCTTATGATATGGACCTTTTGCAAAGTCTTACAAATTAATTCAGGACTAATGGCTCACCCACTTCAAACCATCAAATAGGAGATCTACACCTCCGACCATACAAGGTTTCATAGGGAGCCATGGAAATGGATGAATGAAAACAATTGTTGTAGGCAAACTCCACCAAAGGTAAGTGTCTATCCCAACTCCCTTTAGAATAAATGATGCACGCCATAAGCATATCTCAAGGGTTTGTATCGTACTCTCCGCTTGACCATCCGTTTGGGGATAAAAAGCGATGCTCAACTTCACTATAGTACCTAACACTTTTTGGAGCGACCTCTAAAATCTAGATGTGAATTGTATGCCCCGATCTGATATGATGGATAACAGAATGCCATGGAGGCACACAACCACATCTAGGAAGATTCTTGCATAATCCTCCGCCGAATATGAAGACTTGATGGGAATAAAGCGAGCGGACTTAGTCAATCAATCCACAACCACCCGTATGGAATCATAGGACTTCTGAGTCCGAGGTAAACCAACTATAAAGTCCATATTGATGTCTTCCCACTTCCGAGTAGGAATTTGGATCTCTTGTATTAAGCCACCCGACTTTAGGTGTTCGGCCTTTAATTGATGGCAATTTGGACACTTAGCGACAAATTCCGCTATGTCCCTTTTTAGACCTTTCCACCAATATATCTCCCTCAGGTCATGGTACATTTTTGTCGACTTTGGATGAATCTACTTGCGGGACTCATGTGATTCTTCTAGGATCCGATCCCTCAACCTATCTACATCGGGAACACATAATCTCCCTTGGTACCTTAACACACCATCCCCCCCTAAGGAGAATAATTCATTCAACTTGCCGAGAATCGATTTTTTCAACTGCATTAAGGCTAAATCAAGGTGTTTTTTGGACTTCACCTCAACCACTAAAGATGACTCGGAGTTCTGATAAACTATGGCACCCCCATCCGGAGAACTCTCAAACCTCACTCCCAACCTATCCAACCAATGCACTTCCCTTGCTAGGTCCTTTTTGTTTTCGTCAAGATGGGATATACTACCCATAGTCATCCGACCTAGGGCATCCGCAACTACATAAGTGTTTTCGGGGTGATAAAGGACACTCATATCATAATATTTCAACAAATCAAGCCACCTTCTTTATCGAAGATTCAACTCCTTTTGGGTAAACACATATTGGAGACTCTTATGATCGGTAAAACATCAACATGAACCCATAAAGGTAATGCCTCTAAATTTTCAAAGGAAACACCACGGCCGCTAATTCAAGATCATGAGTGGGGTAGTTTCTCTCATGTACCTTTAGTTGCCTAGAGGCATAATCTATCACCTTCTCGTGTTGCAAAAGCACACACCCCAAACCCACTCGGTATACATCACAATTCACCACAAAACACTTTGTACCCTTCGGTAAAGTCAACACCGGAGCGAAAGTAATCCTATCTTTCAACATACCTCCGACCACTCAAAAATTTTACTCTTTTGGGTCAAAGTAATCAAAGGAGACGCAATGGACGCGAAACTATCCATGAATCCCCGATGGTAACCCGCTAAAAGGAAGAAATTCCTAATGTCTGTTGGAGTCAATGGACTCACACTTACTATATTTTGCATACAATTGATGTTCTTTAAGGGTTTGCAACACTACCCCCAAATGACCCATATGATCATCCTCATTCTTCGAATATACCAATATATCATCAATAAACATTACGATGAATGAATATAGGTAATTTTGAAATACCCTATTCATTAGGTCCATAAACGCCACCGGAGAATTAATGAGACCAAAATACATTACCAAGAACTCATAGTGCCCATACAAAGTACGAAAGGCCGTCTTTCAGACATCCTCACCTCTCACTCTAAGTTGGTGATACCCCGACCTCAAGTCTATCTTTGAAAAGTAACTCGACCCTTGGAGTTGATCAAACAAATCATCAATCCGAGGAAGAGGATACTTATTATTGATAGTAACATTGTTGAGTTGACGGTAGTCTATACACATTCTCAAAGAGCCATCTTTCTTTTTGACAAATAACCGGAGCACCCCATTGAGATATACTAGGCCTTTTAAAGCCTTTGTCAAGTAAATCCTTGAGTTGAGACTTCAACTCCTTCAATTCGGTTGGAGCCATCCGATATGGAAGGATTGAAATGGGATTTGTTTACGGTAGAAAATCTATACCAAAATCCATTTCCCGTTCGGGAGGAATACCGAGAAGGTTATTGGGAAAAATATCCAAAAATTCACTCACTACAGGTACCGACTCAATAGGAGGAATTTTGAAAACCAAATCTTGGATTCTTACTATATGATAAAGACAACACTTTGAGATCATTTTACATGCTTTTAGACAAGATATGATGCGACCTCTAGGAATAAAATTCCCACCCTTCCACTCAACGACGGGTTCATTTGGGAAATTAAACCTCACAACTATTGTCCTACAATCAATAGTAGCAAAACTATAACGGAACCAATCCATACCCAAAATAATATCAAAATCAAGAATATCTATTTCAACTAGATATACATTAGAAACTCTATTGGGCAATGAAATAGGACAATTTCGTTAGACTTTTTTAGCAACAATCGACTCTCCCATCGAAGTAGACACTAGAAAAGGCTCATGCAAAATATCGGGTAAAGTATCGAACTTTATAGCTACTAAGGTGTACGAAATGATAAAGTAGCACCAGGATCAAGTAAGGCATATACATCACAAGAGAAAACTTTCAACATACCGGTCATCACATCGGGAGAGGTCTCTTGCTCACCCCTAGAGAGGAGATCATAGAAGCGGTTCTTCTTTGGAGCATCACTAAACCACTTGCTTAAGCTTGGCCACTACCCTTGTCTTGACTCTTCAAGTTTGGTCAATCTCTCATTTAGTGACCACTCTTGCCGCAACTAAAGCAATTATCCGTCCCTTTAAGGCAATCACCATTATGCTTTTTACCACACTTTCCTCAAATTGGCTTCTCATTTCGTGAATTAGTACCTTTCCCCTTCTTGAATTTAGGTTTAGACACCCTATCACCACTATGTCTTGGAAATTTGTATGGGACTTGATTCGAGACCCGCTTCTTAAATCTAGGCTTGTCTTGTATATCAAGCCTATTCTTTGAACAACCTCCATCAAAGGACCTTTCCCTCTTAGCATCTCTACTTTTTCGCTTAGCTCTTGCCTCCTCTACCTTTTTGCATAAACCATAAGACGGGAAATGTTCATGTTGTCATGTAGCATGACCGATTGGAACTCCTCTTATAAGTCCTCCAACACCCCCATCACAAAACGACTCATTTAGTCTCTAGGATCAGAGACCAAAGAAGGAGCATATTTGGACAACTTAATGATTTCCAAAGAGTACTCATGGACACTCTTCCACCCTTGACAAAGATTGATGAACTCCGTCAATTTCTCCTCCCTCATCTCTCTAGGGAAGATTTGATCTAGAATAGCCACCTTAAAGATCTCCTAAGTCACAGGACCACCCCTCAACGACCTATTATCCCTCCATTGCACATACCAAGTTTGACTCACATCCTTGAGTTGATATGAGGCCAACTCAGCCTTCTCACTTGAAGACACCCCCATAGCATATAGTACCTTGTAGAACTCATCGGGGAATTCTTGAGGGTCTTCATCAACCTAAGATCAATAAAAAGTAGGAGGTTTCATCCTAGGGAAGTCCCTTAGACGGGAAGCCATAGTAGTGACTTGTTGATGAGGACAGGGAGCAACATCCCGATTAGCTTGAGCCGTCATAGCTTGGGAATGAACCGTCGCGGCTTGTGCTTGAGTAGTCATGGATTGATCCATTTGAGAAAGAATATCCCATTTCTCCGCTTCTGTCATAGGTTGAGGGTTAACTGGGGCTTGATCAACATTAACATTTTCCTTAAGTGGAGTGACTTGGTCATTATGGGGAGGGGCTCCGCATTAGCAACTTCTTCCTCAAGTCTTCCAGCCGCATTCTGTAACAACCTGTTTAGTAGGTTTGAGCAGTAAAATTATTTTGATAAAAACTGACTGGGTCGACGGACCACGCGACGGACCGTCATGGTCACGACGGCTCGTGATGGATTCCGTCGTCCCATACTTGTGTAAATTCTTCTGCTACTCTTCTCATTACCCTCGACGACAAGTAGGACGAACCGTCATAGGCACGACGGATCGTTGAGGGCCTTCGTTCCAAAACACTTCAACTTTGATATCGAGGTACTGAGATCGACTCTCTGAACTTCACGACGGAACTGCACCACGGACCGTCGTAGACACGACGGACCGTCACAAACCTCTTTACTGAATTTGACTATCTGAACTTTGTGACGGACCTGCAGGACGGACCATCGCAGATACGACGGGCCGTCACAAGTTGCGTAAACCCAACTTGGTCGGATTTATGCTAAAAGTTTTAAAGGGGTGTTTTGGACTATTCATGACAAACTTTATGAAATTAGTGGGGTAAGTTTAATAATTTATTCACTTGGGGGGTTAAAGGAGATAACCTTGAGATAATTAATGGGTTACTTTTATCATAATGAATTATATGATAATTAGTGTAAAAGAAAAAGAATCTGGAGAAGAAAAAGAAAAAGACAGAGAGGGGAGAACGAGCGAGAGAGAGAGAACGAAGAGGAAAGCAAAGGCATTGGAGAAGTAGCTTGCTGGATCACGATTCTTCGGTGGAGGTAGGTTATGGTTTAATTCTATCTAATAGATAAACTCTAAATAGAGATTGATATGTATTGAATGATAGTGTAAGGTCTCCTATGTACTTGATTGTGTGGTTGTATGTTTTTTATTGTGTGGTTTGTGGTTGGCTATAAAATTAAGAGAATTTTGAAATTCTAATCTTGAACCATCTATACCGAAGTAATGCCTTGAACTAAAGGAGGCTTGATGAAAATAATATAACCATGAATTGAAAGTGGTGGTAATAAATGATGATTAATGGTAATTATTGGATCGGAGTGTCACGTTCCGACACAG
>NC_028645.1:67809186-67809826 GCF_001406875.1 Solanum pennellii
TTCGTATGTGCATAAACTACAGGCTGCTGAAAAAGGTAACTATTAAGAACAAGTATCCTATTCCTCGAATTGATGATTTGTTCGATCAGATACAAGGTGCATGTGTCTTCTCTAAAATTGATCTGAGATCCGGTTATCATCAATTGAAAATACGGGCAGCAGATGTGCCAAAGACTGCTTTTTGAACCAGGTATGGGCATTACGAATTCTTAGTAATGTCTTTTGGGCTTACGAATGCCCCTGCTGCTTTCATGAGTCTGATGAACGGGATTTTTAAGCCATATCTGGATCTCTTTGTGATTGTATTCATTGATGATATACTGATATACTCAAAGAGCAGGAAAGAACATGAGGAGCATTTGAGAATTGTATTGGAGTTGTTGAGGGAGAAAAGGCTTTATGCCAAATTCTCCAAGTGTGAGTTTTGGCTAGATTCAGTGTCCTTCTTGGGGCACGTGGTTTCTAAGGATGGAGTGATGGTGGATCCTTCTAAGATTGAAGTAGTGAAGAGTTGGTAAGACCTTCTAATGTTACAGAGGTAAGAAGCTTTGTTGGTTTAGCTAGCTACTACCGTCTATTTGTCAAGGGATTTTCTTCTATTGCTTCGCAGCTAACAAATTTGACTAAGCAGAATGTTCCC
>NC_028645.1:67813061-67842415 GCF_001406875.1 Solanum pennellii
TTGGCCGATGATACCTACTCAGTACGTGTTCCTTGTACTGACCCCTACTTTTATTTTCTTCTTATTGTTTTGTGGAGTGCAGCAAGTGCACCATTGACTTCGACTCTTCCTCAACTCTAGCCAGTCTTCAGCACATCATATTTCAGGGTGAGCTATTATTCCTAGCTCGGGCTGGATTCTCTTCTTCACGTCTTGATGTCTTTGAAGTTCGGACATGGACCATCTTTTTACTTATTTTAGTTTCTTAAATACTCTTAGACTTAGTAATTTGAGGATAGATGTTCTTGATGTGATGACTTCCAGATTTTGGGGATGATAAGTTTTATACTCTAGAAGTTTATTTAATTGATTACGTTAATAAGTTTTGGATCTTCCGCATTATATTTTACTATTCAAGATTGATATACTGGAAAATGTTGGGGTTTAGATTGTTGGTTCGCTCACCTAGTAAGATAAGTGTGGGTGCCACTCGCGGCTCGTTTTGGTTCGTGACACATTCCTTCGAGTGTTCATGCAAACAATAAGCACAACAATAGGATTAGATACAAAAGCACACCATAAGTATACTCTATTCGCACGATATAAGATTTCCAAGAGAGAGAGTGATTCCTCAGCATCATATAGGTTTCTACTCATAAGTGTGGCGCGCTTCACAATTATGAATACAAACCTATATAGACGTGGTAGAGAGAGAGAGAGACATAACACAACTATATTCAACCTCATGCTCTGATACCAAGTTTTTCACATCCGGGTTTACCCCCTAGACGTAACCAGCGTTGTTGTCTTTTTTAAGGACTAAGAGTAGCCTCTTAGTTTCATGTCATTACATTAATATGTTGAAAAATGAGGAAATATTTAAAAGTTTCATTATCACTACTTGGAGGTTTACATAGACCTCTACATACACATAATATATATTCATATCGAGTATACATAGACCCTTCATATATGAAGGTTACATAGCCTTCTACTTTTATTGTACATACATATATAAGAATATAGAAATAGTCTCAATGATTGTTTCATCTCATACCATCTAAACGGATATCACAATATGGGCATAGACTTTACATCAATTCAACAAGACCATGTATAGGTCATACGAAAGTACAATATTCAAATAAAAAGGAAAGGAATGATAGAGTCTATAAGCTCATAACAAAATCCAAAGCTAGAGGATGTCATTGCCCTCAAAAGTTGAGGACCTACCTAACATCAAGGAATAATATCACAAGAATGAATAAGAGTTGAACACATCATAATAAGCAAGACCACTACTCACAAGTCGTTATCAAATCAACAAGTGCAATGACCAAGAAAATCCTCATAACCTTACTCAATCAAGTATCCTCATAAAGAAAACATGACCAGTGTCCAACTTTACGTGTCATGGCATTTAGGCTTGCATTTCATCGTATATTATCATTATAATCCAAGGCATATTCATAAATGAACTAATCAATATATAGTATCAACAATGTTCCAAAGTCATCATAACATCATATATTATCATAACAAAAACATAAAGAACCTCCTCTTAAGACTCCCGTCAAGGCTAAGTAGTGCAATGTCTAGGTAGAGTCCCATACCTCTACCTAGACTAAGCTAGACTCCTTAGGTTATCCAAGTTAGGGTTCAAATCCTTTAATTTATTTTACCTTTTTGGAACATCTTGCCCTAACCAACATAGACCACTTGAGCTAGTGTGGAATCCGGTGTCATAAAACCCTACACCGCAAAAAGGCGGACTACTTGTCAAGGTTGTACCAAAACATGAAACATAGCAACTACGTCGATCCACTAGCTAGTATTCCTATGGGGGCAACATAGTTCAAGAACTAGGAGATTTAGTTGGCACCCTGTTTGTGCGTCAGGCATTATAGTCCCCAATCTCAAGAGTAATGTAGTGTTCCTACCTTCCCTATGTGTGAAAGGACACTTCTTTATCTAGTTCACTCGGTGGTAAGGTAGAGTCCCTTTTTAAAATGTCTTTACGCCTTTACTTATCAATCTTAGCTTAACTTAGGCGATAGAGTCTACCCCTTGTATAATCATAATCATCAATATCTCAATAAGAATTGTATGAGTATAAGTCCTTTCATCACAATTCATATAAGTGAGGTTCACATTTTAGCATTTCATAACATATTAAGGTACATTGATAGTTTTCACCATCCTTATAGCACATACACCTTAATCAATATCACAATATAGTTAAGACATTTCAATTCAACATTATATCACCCTATAATCCTAGTATAAGGCATACCCCAATGTTATATCATGACTTAACAACAATTAATCACAATTGGAAGTAAAGATAGAGATTCTAAGACTTATCAAGTGTTCGTGATAGTGTATAATCAAGGTCTTACCATAAACCCATAACTCCACCCAACTTGGGGAGTAACATCATCACACAATGATAACCAATAAGATAATAAGGCCAATTGCACCTCTATAACACAATTCATCTTTAGGCCACAACTTGAGACAAAGTACATAGGCTAATTTCACATTATAATTCATAACCCTAAATCACACCTAAGGAACTAGTATTATAGGCCTATATATCATCTTAATTTAATCATAATAACGCCAAAGTATAGTAATCGAATCAATAACCAACTCAATTGAATGATCACAATACAATATAAGTCAAGATAACTACCTAGGGTTAGGGATAGAGGATCATAATCTTCAATTTAGACCAAACCATCAACAATTACCATAAAAAGTTGAATTACATGTTAATCTACTAAATGTAACCCTAAGAATTCATTAACAACTCAATCCATAACTCCAATTTCGTAATTGATTGAAACCCATAAGAAAACTCAACTTTTTGAAATCTATTTTGAAGGAATATTTAGAGGAAAAGAACTCAAAGGTGAATAGAACCCATACCTTAATGTTTCTAAACAATTTTATGAATAATCCACCCTTTCCCAGCCCCCAATTCACCTTCCAAGCTAAGCTTCTATGGAGTCTTCCAATTAGAGAGAGAATGAACAGAGAAAGAAGAGTGTTTGTTTGAGAGATGTGTTTTGATTAATGAGGGTTGTGGGTATTTATAGTAGGACTTAATCAAATAATTGGTCTCCCTTTAATCCCCAACTAATCTCTAAATCACTTAGTTAATGAAATCAACACAATTTAAAACGTGTAGGAATTTAGAGACCCCATCAACGAGACCTCGATCGATGAATCGTTTTCCATCAATGGTCCGTGCTGCACATCTATTAGTTTGGTAAGAGACTGGTCCAGGCGAGGCTTTTCTCCATTTTTCTATGTGTGGGATGATGGTGGCATTGACGCCCCGTCGATCCACACACGGACCATAACCTGCACCTCGGCAATCCTTCAATGATTCCAGAGACTGTGCAGGTTGAAGGGACCTTCTCCACAAGCCTAAGTATGGGACGACGGTGGCATCGATGCCCCATCGATCCACACACGGGCCGTCATCTGTCTCGTCGATGCACACTGCCGGGCAGTGCTGCATCAAACTTTAGGGGTCCTCCTCAAGGACCCTTGATTGGTCCTTGGGAAGTCGTACCCAGACGTTTAAACCATGGAACAACTCAAACACCCATTAGTTACCTTCCCACCAACGTTCGTAAAATTCCAACTCCTAAAACATAGTCAGGTAGGCTAAGGCATACTATCATCCCTTTGAACCAACATCCCGAACATTTTGGATGTTTTGATTCTTAAATATCCTAAATGACCTATATTCATTAAAAATAGACTTAGAAACAGTGTTTAGACTTTATGAAACCTATTTTAGGCTTTACAATGAGTCTTGGATTTTCAAGGTGTTACATAAAAAATGTGTTACTCTGCCAACTAAATAGGAATCTCTAATTACGTTTAAATCAAGGAGAAAGTGAAAATTGAGAACAAAAAATGGCTACCAATATAGCATCTACCACATATCAACGACTAATACTTAACCACCTAAGAGAAACATGACCCACTAACTTAACCATAACCTTATCCACTAAGCTAAATATAGAAACTAACAAGAGATATGTTTTGACTCAACTAGGACTTCTAACATATATGTTACTCCGCCAACTAAATAGGAACCTCTAATTAGATTTGAATCAAGGAAAAAGTGTCAATTGAGAACAAAAAATGGCTACCAATAGAGAATCTACCACATCTCAAGAACTAATTCCCATATTTGATGGGAATAAATATGAATTTTCGAGAACAAAGATGAAGAATTTCTTCAAGTCTCAAGAATTGTGGGATTTGGTGGATAAGGGCTATGTTGAGGAAGATGAAGCACAAAGATTGTGCGAGAACAAAAAGGACTCCAAGGCTCTGTTTTACATCCAATAAGTGATGCATGACTCAATTTTTCAAGAATTGTTATTGCAGAAACCTTAAAACATGCATGGGATATTCTGAAAATATTATTGCACGGCTCGACAAAGGTAATGAACGTTAAACTCCAATTACTCTTACTGGATTTCGAAAATTCATCGATGAAAAGTAGTGAATTCGTGCATGGTTACTTAATCTAGGGTAAGTTCAATTGGTAATCATATCAAGGCATATGGTGACAAAATTACAGATGAAACTATAGTTTCTAAAGTTTTGAGAAGTCTTAATAAAGATTTGATCATGTCGTAGTTGATATTAAGGAGTCCCGTGATTTATCTAATTATAATTTTGATGAATTGATGAGTTCATTGCAAGCTCATGAGGATAGAGTGAATGCTTCTCAATAAAAGGGTGAAGAGAAGGCATTTCAAATATAGGAGGAGTCTTTTTTTTCAAATGCAAAGCAGATGTTTCAAATGGCAGAGGAGGTAGAGGTAGTTTCCGTGGACAAGGTCGTGGCAGAGGACATGCACAGTTTGGTGGTCAGCACCGCAATTCAAGAGCAATATCCAGTGCGACTATTGCAAAAAAATGGGGCAGAAGGAAGCTGATTGATGAACTAAACAGAAGGATGAACAACAACATGCCAATTTCACTGAGCAACAAGAAGATAAAGGTAATTTGTTCATGCTCAATTCTCAATAGATGTTCAGATAACGTATGGATAATTGATAGTGGTTGTTCCAACCACATGTCAGGTAGAAGGTCACTCTTCAAAGAACTTGATGAATAAAAGAAGTCAGAAGTTCGTCTTGGAAATAACAAGGCGATTAAAGTCGACGAGAAAGGCACAATCGCTCTAAAATATTCTCATGGTAATGTCAAACTTCTCCATGATGTGCAATATGTTCCTTGTTTGTCCCATAACTTGTTGGGTGTTGGGCAACTAATGAATTGTGGATATTTTGTTTTGTTTTATGACAACTCCTGTAGAATTCAAGATAAAAATCCAGGACACAAAGTTGTTGACATTCGACTGACTCAAAGTAGAATGTTTCCTCTTGAAGTTTCTGATGTTAAAAGTTTTGTGCTAATTACCAAAGGAAATATGGAAGTTAATTTATGGCATTTGTGGTATGTTCACTTGAATGTAAAGGGGTCATAATTATTATGTCATAGATATATGGTTCTTTGTTTGCCTTGAACTGATGCTCTTGAATTTGGTGAAGGATGTGTGTATGGGAAACAAAATAGAAATTCCATTCCTGTCTATGTGGTCCTATGAGTGTTGAGTCCTTAGGTGAAAGTCAATGTTTTTTCTTTTTAACGGATGATTATATTCGAATGAGTTGGGATATTTCTTGAAATTAAAAAAAGAAACATTTAAGAATTTCAAG
Source organism: Solanum pennellii (assembly GCF_001406875.1). NCBI lineage: Eukaryota > Viridiplantae > Streptophyta > Magnoliopsida > Solanales > Solanaceae > Solanum > Solanum pennellii. The sequence goes on from NC_028645.1 coordinate 67,818,797, forward strand.
AAATATAAGTCTTTTGTTGAGAGACAAAGTTGTTTTAGAATTACGACTCCTCAAAGAAATAGAGGTGGTGAATTTATATTAAATGAATTCAACAAGTAATGCAGGGTAAATGGTGTTCATAGAGAGCTCACAGCACCATATACTCTGGAGTAGAATGGTGTTGTCGAAAGCAAGAATTGGACGGTCATTCAAAAGGGTAAAAGTATGATGCAAGCTAGAGGTGTACCAAAATATTTCTGGGCTGAAGTTCTTGCTACTTCTATCTACATGCTAACCATTACAACCACCAAGGTTTTTCTTAACAAATACCATATGAAGAATAAAAAGGTAACAAGCCCGAGGAAAGCCACTTACGTGTCTTTGGATGTATAGCTTATTCTTTGGTGAATTCCCAAGCTAGATATAAGCTTGATGAAAAATCAATGAAATGTATCTTTGTTTGATATAGCACACAATCCAAAGCTTATAAGTTATATAATCCACTGAGTGGAAAAATTGGGGTCTATAGAAATGTTATGTTTAATGAAGATGGTAGCTGGAACATCGATTCTGAGAATGTTAGTTCAAATATTAAATTATTGCCTACTAATGAAGCTTTTCATCAAGAAACTACAGTAGTTTCTGCAGGTTTGTAAAAGGTGTGAGTGGAAAATGAGGAGTTATGACTTTTATGAAAGGTTGCGATTTTTATGAATAGTTATGACTTCCATGAAAAGTTGCAACTTTTATGTAAAATTGTGACTTTATGAATGGTGACGACCTTTCTGAAAGGTTGTTACTTCTCCAAAGATTTGCGACCTTTCCAGTAAGGCACAATAAGAACCTTTTTGCACTACCCTTTATTTTTGATAAATTGAGGGATTTTCTCTCATTTTAAAAGATATAGACTATAGAATTTTTTCACTTCTTCTACTACTACTAAATCTAGTATTCTAAGTGTACTTTACTGTAATTTAGTGGCTCGCTGACACCAGCGTTTTGGAAATCGATACACTGATGATTGATATTATTCTATCCTGGGATGAGATATTCCAAATCAAACCTCGGATACTAGAGGGGAATAATTTCCTTAAGGGGACACTATTCATTTAGTTGGCATGATCTTCTTTTTGTTTTTCCAAATTTTGGTATGGTGTTACAGATTTTAGATCTGTGACTTAATTTTTATTCTTCACTCGTTCGTTAAACTTTGGTAACTTCGTGTTTCTGCAAAGTTTGTTGGAATTAGTAAGATTCTTTAAACACAGATTGACAACAATTCTTCTTTAAGAAAAATATTTTGTATATTTTTATAATTTGTTGCTGATCTAGTTTCTCTACTAGTTTTATTTTTCTAGTTGTGAAAATGTTCTTAAACTTTGTTGTGTCTTATCAAGTTCTTCAAAGTTTGTTCTAAGTATCTTAGGAATACAAGATGAACAACAATCTTAAAGAAACTATTATACTGTTAGTATTTTTTGTATTCTACTGATTGAGAGAATCTTATTATGGAAGTAGAAGATAAATGCATTATTTCTCCATAATTCGTTACTTTATTTATCAAGGTCGAAGTGAGAATGTAACATAAAAAATTTGTGGTATTCCAATTAATGATTACCAGGTAACCTTCTTATTATTTTGTCTAAGGAGGAAAATAGTTTCTAAGAGTTATCATCTTTGATTTTTTATCATGTGTATCTTTGGTAAAAATTTACAAACCATGTGTTGTGGAATGAATTCTACTTGGCAAATATTGTTACCTTTAAAATTTTTTAGTTTGCAAAAATAAGAGATGCATATTTTTGTTTGATAAAATAGTATATCAAAATGTTATAGTTGGAAGACTATTTGATAAGAAAACATTTCTATGTGATAAAGAATATGTTTAATTCTGATTGGAGAATAAAAAAGAAAAATTTTATAGTTTTGTACTCCTTGTGAATTTGATTATGTCATATTGTTGTGGATTAAAAACTTTTGTAGTTTCCTACTCTGAATAAATTAGACTAAGTTTGTGCAGTACTTCTGATTTTCTATAAATTTCGTTGTAATATAGAAACATTCTAAATACTAAATGGTATTTGTGATAGAGGAAAAAGACCAGTGACTTAGAGTTGGTGAGTTTGTGCCTCTATGAAATGAAATTTTACACTATGTAAACATTGTCAAAGAGAATTGAAACTCTAAAATTCTTTAGTAGAATAATAGTTTCAAAATAGGTTTCATACTGCCAATGACATTTTGATAGTCTGGGAAAATATGTGGAAAAACTATTTTCAAATACTTGAAAAATATATTTGAGATCACATTTAAAATGTGTGGGAGGTTTTGCTTATAATAAAGATAAAATTAGAATTGGTGTCTAATTTAATTTTTGAGCAAAATATATGAAATTCAATGATACTTTTGTATTATGTTAGATCCAAAAAAAATTATTGGAGTATATTTGATATTGTGGTGGTTGAGTTTCTCTATTACTAGTATATGATGTGACTAGTATGAACCTACCAAAATATATTTATACTTGTTAAAAATAATTGTGTTTCTTAAAATTGATTTACAATGACATTTGTGATATGAGTCAATACCATCTCGTGGTGGAAAAAAGTATCTCGTTACTTTTATTGACAATTGCATGAGAAACGATTATGTCTATTTGCTGAACGATAAGGATGACGCAATAGAAACGTCTAGACAATATAATATTGATGTTGAAAATCAGTTGGGAAAAAAATAAGAAGTGAAAAAGATGGATAGTATAAATCTCATTTTGCAGAAATGTGTTTGAAAAGTGGAATTATCCATAAAACAGTTTCCCTATTCACCTCAGTCTAATAAAAACTGAATGTTGAAAGAAATGATGGATGCATTATTTATAAGTTCGGATTTACCACAAAACTTGTGTGGAGGAAAAATCTTTACTGCAAAAGGGAACAACAAAAAGTATTGTCTTTTTAGAAAGAAAACAATTTTGTTTGTTCAAGACACAATCTATTCCATATGAGAAATGGAAAGAAAGGAAATCCAACTGGAAAATTTCAAAGTGTGGGGGTGTCTATCCAAATTCCATGTTCCTATTCCTAAAATGAAAAATAGGACCTAAAATTGTGGACTGTAATCTTAGACTTGAATAGTCTAGTGAAAGGTGTAACGGCCTTGGGAAGAACAAGAGGAGAATGTACTTAACAAAGAGATTCAGAGGCGTAGTAAATGTTAAAGGATATCTACTTCCTTTGAATACGATTTTGTACATCTCTTGTGTTTTCTGTAGACTTATCCTTTTAGACAGATGGTGTCAATAGTGAGATTGGTTCAATCTTGAGCAATCCTATTTGACGTTTCTTCCTTCAGGAAATAAACCTTTGGGATCAAACTGAATCCTCAATAGGAAAAGGAAAGTCGATGGAACTGTTTACGAATAAAGTAAGACTTTTTGTCAAATATTTTAGCCAAAAACAAGTTCTTGATCTTTTCGACACATACTGTTTTAGCGAAAAACAAGTTCTAGATATTTTCAATACATACTCGCCAATAACTAGAATGACATTCATTTGGATGTTAATTGAGTTAGATTTGGTATATGACCTCCAAATTCTGCAACTGGATGTGGAAACAACTCTCTTAAACAGAGTTGGAGGAAGAAGTTTACATGGAATATCTCGAGGCTTTTGTGGTTTCTTGTAAATAAAAGAAATGTGTGAACTTGTTAAGTCACATTATGGACTATAATAAGCACCCAAACAATGACACAAGAAATTTGACCAAACTATGTTGGTAAATGAATTTAAGAATGATGAAAGTGATAAATGTGATCACATTAAAATCAAAAGGTCATTGTTTGTTTGTATATTAGTGATATGTTGATCATCAACAGAGACACTAATGACTTAAATGCTACTAAACATATGCTAGAAAGCAAGTTTGGAATGAAAAATCTTGGAGTTGCTGATGCGATCTTAGGTATAAGAATCCTGAAAACTCCATAATGTTTAGCATTTCCACGGTCTAATTGCACTGAAAAGGTACTTGACTAAATCAAATATTTGGATGTCAATATTGTCAAGTCTCCAATACATGTGAGCTTTGAATTTCAAAAGAGTGGAAGCGAAAGCGACTCACAATCGGATTGTGCTAAAGTATTGGGAAGTATGATGTATATCATGAAGTGTGCAAGATCAAATATAAAATTTATTATTAATAATCTGGGTCGGTTGACAAGTGATCCCAATCAAAATCATTAGATGGCAATAAATAGAGTTTTGGAGTATTTAAAAAATACTTAAAATTATGCCTTGCATTATAAAATTATCCAGCAGTATTGAAAAGTTACAGTAATGCAAATTTGATCACCAGACAAATGAAGTAAAATCCACGAGTGCATATATATTTATTCTTGTATAGGAGCAGTCTCTTGGATATATTTCAAACGAGACATGTATCACTAGATCTATAATGATCTTTGAGCTAGGTGCTCAAAATAAGGTCGATTAATAAGTTGAAAGACTCCGGAATTTCTTGATATATATTCTTTTTTGGCCCAAACTATTGACATTCGTATGCATACACTTTGATAGTCAAGATGAAATAGGTAGGGCATGAAGCATGATGTATAATAGAAAGTCTCGTCGTATAGGACATAGACATGATACTGTTAGAAAACTATTCTCTAGTGGAATTATCATAATTGAATATGTAAAGTAAAAGGATAATATGTCAGATCCACTAATAAAGAGGTCTAACAAAAGAGAGAGTTTAAAAATCATCTAAGGGAATGGATTTACGGCTTAGGAAAAGTCATCATGGCGGTAACTCTATCTAGCAGACTAGAGATCCCAAGTGCTAGATTCAAGGAGAAAAAAAGTTGTGACTGACGGTTCGGCATTGTCAACAAACTCAATGCATTCTCATTATGAAGACAATGCTCAGGGACAAGGATACAACATTAAAGCTTGCTAATGATTTAATAAAGCTTAATGGTTTTTAATGATTAACTAAGTTTGGCAAAGTAAACCAAATAGTGTATTTACACGATAACACAGTTAGAAATCACCTATGTGAGTGTGAAGTGTAAGACGCTTCAAAGAGGATGATTGTCAAAAGTTCATCTCTGTATACACTCATTAAACCAGGAGGTGTTTATTGTTGAAATGAACACAACAGTAAGATCATAAATGTAAAGGGTTAATTGTGTGACATGTGGTTGTCTGGGTACACACCAAAGTTCGACGATTCAAATATATTGCATCTACCGATTGACCGAGTATATCCCACATATGTTCACTACAAAAGTCCAAGGCGAAACCTACTTATCCAGATGCAATAAATTCTTGCTTGTAATGTACAAATACTTGTTCGTTTCTTTGTCTTGGAGTTATTCCCTATTGATGCGGGGGATTGTTGGGTTTTAAAAGGTGGAGTTGCGTGTTTTATGAAGAGTTGCGACTTTTATGAAAGATTGCGATTTTTATGAAAAGTTACGACTTTCATGAAAAGTTAGGACTTTTATAAAAAGTTGCGACTTTTATGAAAAGTTCTGACTTTTATTAAAGGCGTAATACATAAATATGCCATTTAACTTGGTTCCAAATCACATTTATGCCCTTCAACTTTGAGTGTGCAAAAGTAGACACTTAAACTTGTATGAAGTTGAACAAATAGACACACATGTCCTACATGTCATCCTACATATAATTTTTTGTCCTACGTGGCGTCCTACGTGTATTTTGACATGTAGGACTCACATGTTTATTTATTTAAAAGTTGGATAGTTAAAGTGTCTGTTTGAGCATTATGAAAGTTGGAGGTCAAAGTTAACATCTCAAGTCATGTTTAGGGTCCAATATATTTATTATGCCTTTATGAAAAGTTGTGACTTTATGAAAGGTGACGACCTTTCTGAAAGATTGTGACTTTTCCGAAGGTTTGTGACCTTTCCAGTAAGGCACAATAAGAACATTTTCGCACTATCCTTTGTTTTCTATAAATTGAGGGTTTTCTCTCATTTTAAAAAGATATAGAATATAGAATTTCTTGACATCTTCTACTACTACTAAATCTATTATTCTAAGTGTATTTTACTGTCATTGTGTGGATCGCTGCCACCAGCATTTTGGAAATCAATACACTGATGATTGAGATTATTCTATCCCGGGAGGACATATTCCAAATCAAACATCGGATACTAGAGGGTAATAATTTCATTAAGGGGACACTATGCATTTAGTTTGCATGATCTTCTTTTTGTTTTTCCAAATTCTGGTATGGTGTTACAGATTTTAGATCTCTGAATTGATTTTTGTTCTTTACTGGTTTATTAAACTTTTGTAAGTTTGTGTTTTTGCAAAGTTTTTTGGAATTAGTAAGATTCTTTAAACACATATTGACAACAATTCTTCCTTAAGAAAAATATTTCTATAATTTTATAATTTGTTTCTGATCTAGTTTCTCTACTAGTTTTATTTTTCTACTTGTGAAAATGTTCTTATCAAGTTCTTCAAAGTTTTGTTCTAAGTATCTTAGGAATACAAGATGATCAACAGTTTCTGTTTCAGGGAATGCATCCAGCTCTCTCCAACAAGTAGCAGTTGTGATACTCATCAATCAAGAACCTCTGCTCCAGCAAGTGATCACAGCTTAACCCACTAAGGAACTTGCAGCAGTTCTTCTTCAAGTGATTCTTCCGGCGAGACTCCACCAGCGAAATTCAGATCGTTAAGGGAGATTTATGAAAATTGTTATTTTTCTTTGTATGTTACTGAACCCAGTTGTTTCAAAGAAGCTGTAGAAAGTCAAGCATGGAAAAATGCAATGTTAAAAGAGATGCAAGCAATTGAGCAGAATATATCAAACATGGGAATTGGTGAATCTAGCGGAAGGAAAGGAACTCATTGGACTCAATGGGTGTTCAAAATCAAGCGTCACCCAGATGGAGCATACAACATTACGAATCAAGGCTTGCAGCTAAAGGATATGCACAACATCAAGGTATTGATTATGATGGGACGTTTTCACCTGTCGCTCGCTTTGAAACGGTGAGAATACTCTTATCTTTATCTTCTAAAATGAGCTGGCCTATTTATCACTTTGATGTTAAATTTGCATTTTTAAATGGGAAATTGAAAGAGGAAGTTTAAGTTTCCCAACCTAAGGGTTTTTGTTTTAGTGGCAATGAGGGCAAAGTATACAAGCTCAAGAAGGATCTTTATGGGCTAAAACAAGTGCCACGGACATGGTGCAACAAAATTGACTCGTACTTCCTGAGGAATAGGTTTGAAAGGAGCGAGAATGAGCCTACGTTGTATATAAAGAAACACGGTACAAGTGATTTTTTGGTAGTTTGTCTCTACTTGGATGACATTATCTATATGGGGCCGGTCATGTGAAACTTTATTTTTTGAATTTAAATCTTTCATGATGAAGGAGTTTGAAATGTCAGATTAGGTGTTTTGCCATACTTTCTTGGTCTTCAAGTGAAACAGGTAGAAGATGGTATTTTTCTTTCACAAACGAAGTATGCAAAAGACCTCTTGTTCAAGTAAGGTATGCATAATTGTAAAGCGTCTGCCACGCCCATGAATGCAAGAAAAATTTCACCTTGAAGATGGCACAGATCTCGCTGATCTTAGTCACTACAGAATCTTGATTGGAAGTTTGAACTACCTAACACATGCTCGTCATGTTATTATGTTTTCTGTTAGTATTGTTGTCTTGGTATATGCATAGTCCTACCAAGCAACATCTTGGTGCTGCCTAAAGAGTTTTGCGTTATGTTGTTGGGACATTTTACTTCGGAATTTGGTACTCCAAAAATGCAGATTTCAGCTTGAGTGATAGTGATTGGGATGCCAGGGCAGGAAGTATAGATATCAGAAAGAGTATTTCTGGAAATGTGTTCAATTTAGGGTCTGTAGTGATCTCCTGGAGTTCAAAGAAGCAGGATGTGGTTGCATTACCATCATTGGAAGCAGAATATGTTGCTGTAACTTCAGCAGCCTGTCAAGCCGTATGGTTACGAAGAATGTTAGTTGATGTTTCTATCGGAAAGAGGGTGAGATAGAAATATTCCGCGATATCAAAGCAACAGTTGAAATGACAAAGGACCCGACTTTTCACAACAGAACAAAGCACATAGACATCTGTAATCATTTCATTCATGACCACACAATAAGAGGTGATATAGAGTTGAAGATTTGCGATACAAGGGATTAAACTGCAGATGTTCTCACCAAGGCACTCCCACAAGCCAAGCATGATCAGTTCCCGCAGAAACATGGAGTTTGTAATTTTGAATCAAGAGGGGTGTTAAATATTGATTCAACACCACATGCAAGTACAAAATATTCGGTAACACATTTACTTTATAAACCATGTGAAAATCATGCGAGTTATAATACATAAAGTGTGGTAAGTTTTCTACTCACAGTATTCGTGTTGAAATACCAAATTTATCACTTCAAGTAATTTGTACAACTTTCATTCTATCACCTAAATTCATGTCATATAAATCTTGTGTTAAATCTCCTTGATAGAGCATTTCATAACTAATTTACAACACCCAATCCCCAAGGTTACATTTCACCCTCATTCGTCAACTCATATTTATTAACTAGTCTGCCAGTCATTCAATTTCCACCAACAAAGAGGCATAATTTTATTTCTGTTTGAAACTTTATATAACTAATTCACTATTAAAGAATCACAATATAACTCACTAGTGAGACTAAGAGTATCTTAGGGTTAGATTAAAAATCTTCCTTTGTTCATGGGTATTCTCATATTGAAATCAGTTGAAATTCATATTCGAATTATCAATGTCACATTAACCCAATCCCTGATAATACATAATAGGCATGTCAATGAACTGAAATAAAATACTTTGAAATCCATATTTATAAGTTCACAGGTTCAGTTCTTTATTTTTCTTTCGTGTGATGACTATCTTCGTGCTCCTTCATACTTATAACTGCAAAGGTATAGCAGACATGAAACCCCTTTTGTTAAAAATATATTTGCACGTGAGATGGGGCTAAAGCCCATTCCAATTCCTTTTGTTTTTAACTAAAACTAATGACTAAATTGCTCTAATTTAATAATAGGGTTTAATTATAGGGTATTACATGTAGAGTTGTTGTTTTGAAATTGTGTCTGAGTGCCAATTCCAATGATTTGGTACTTTTAAATGTGAAAAAGGATCATGGGCGACTTTTTTGCAAGTTAACCATTTTGTTTGAACCTATGTTAGTGTGACCACCTTGTGAGTTGTGTGATTCATTTTTCCCAACTTGTGCCTGCACCTTTTTGTTGGTAAAGAAAATAAACCTTCAATCCCAACCACTTTCAATTGTTATACCTCTTTTTTTACCCAAAATATTCTTAAAGCATTGAGGTGTAACTGTATTCCAACTTAAGCCAAAGTGAATGTGTAGATGAAGTTCGCATGGTTAATATATGTCGTGTCAATGGAATATGATAAACAACTGTGGCAAAAGCCATCTACAACCGAATATTTCAACACTTCGGAATCCTTTCTTCCTTTCAGAAGTTAGATTAGAAGCGAAAGCATTTGGTCTTGTCAAGATACAACACAAAATACTAAATCAAATCCTCAACACTAAGCGTCAAAGTTGGCAATGTTTTTGAATGCATTAATCTAATCAAAGCAAGACTTAAATGAAAGAAGGTTTAATTATTCTGGATGATGTGGATCATATGAGACAATTAGAATCCTTAACAAGAGATAGAAGTGGTTTGGTTTTGATAGTTTAATAGTTATTACAACCCAAGATGAACATTTGATATGCCGGCTTAGAGGAAATGAGAGATAAAGGACCAAACTTTTAAATCACGATCAACAACTTTTCTTGTCATACTTAAACAGTCTTTCTCCACCACAAGAATATGTTGAGCTTGTATAAAATAAAATCAAATATTCAGGTGGGCTGTCATGATGTATTATGAGGTCACATTTGTAAGGGAGATCCATAGAAGAATGGAGATACGAATTCAGATAAACTAAGAGAAGTTCCTCATTGTGATATTCAAAAGATTCTCAAGATAAGCTTTAATGGACTTGATTTTGATGCTCAGAGTATTTTCCTTGAAATCGTTTGCGCCTTCCATGGATTTTTTGAGGATGAAGTTACCAAAACATTAATTATGTGTAGTTTTTATTCCGAAAGTGCAATTTCAATCTTAGTCTAAAGGAACTTGCTCAAAAGCGATTGTGGGTTATTTGGTGATGCATGATCTTGTTCGAGCAGTCGCGGAGCCACAATATTCTTAAGGGGGTTCGACGTATAAATTAATAAACACATGAGATGGAAAAGAAAAATATTAGTCTTTACTCGCTAAATTTAACATGTCTTGTGATACTGCATTTAGGTTCTTCGTACTTTTTACCCTGCTCCATCGAGTTTCTTTTTTCAAAGTCTTGTACCTTTTTTTTCTTTAAATTTACCTGTGTTTTATTTTACTTTGTTATTTTATTAAGAAAATACTAAATAGTTGCCTCTCAATCATATGTTACTATAAAAACCACCAAGATCTTATAAAAGGAATTGAAATTGACATATTCAAGAAATAAATAAATGACATCAACATTTTTCTAGTTCATTTAAATCATTTACTAGGTTAGTCATTTGTAAAAAAAAAAACAAATAATCAATAAATTAAATAAGATTAGTTTAAATTTCATCTCCTTAGAATAAAATTGAAAAAGTACAATGAAATTAAAGAAAGAAAATTTAATTAAATAGATTTTGTTAAAAAATTAACAAAAATTTCATATTTTTTCATTCGGTTAAATTTAATTTACTTTATTTTATATAAATAGTTTTTAAACTAAATTTAAAATTTAAGTAAAATTCATCATCTCTTCAACTTTGTACATAGAAAGAGCACTATGTGAAAAACTATAAAATCATATATATATATATATACATATATATATATATATATNTATGTATGTATGTATGTATGTATGTATATGTATCATCATCATATCATATATTTATATGAAAGAGAACCTTAGGCCCGCTTATTTGGCGCCACTACAAACCAGGATTCACTTTTTACTTAATTATTCTCAAAATTAGTCTTTCCTTTCATGAAAAGTTGTGACTTTTATGAAAAGTTGTGACTTTTTATGAAAATTTCTGACTTATACGAAGAGTTGCAAATTTTATGAAGAGTTGTGACTTTTATGAAGAGTTGCAAATTTTACGACGAGTTGCGACTTATATGAAGGGTTGCAACTTTAGTGAAAAATTATTACTTTTATGAAAGAATGTGACTTGTCCAAAGAGTTGTGACCTTTCCGATAAGACACAATAAACATTCATTCAAGCTACCCTTTGTAGGCTATAAATTGAGGGATTTCCTCTAATTTTAAAATAACGAAAATACATGTCCTTTGCACCTGTTGAGTGGCTCACTGACACCATTGTTTTTCTATCAACACACTGGTGAATAGAATCGTTCTGTCCTGAGAAGATATATTCCTTTAAACTTCGGGTACTAGAATGAAAAAAATTCCTTAAGGGGACAATGTCCAATAAGTGGGCTAGATTTTTTCCTTTATGTTTCATTTATTATTACAGATCCTGTTATGCTTTTTACAATAATAAATTTATGCTTAAATTATTACTTTTTGTTTTTGAGTACATGTTTTAAATATTTTTGCTTATGTTTATTCTTTTGATCATTGTTTTGAAGTAAAAATATTTTAATCAAGAGTTTGATGTAATTATTAGACTATTCATGTCATTTATATGAAAATTCTTAAAGTACAAAAATAAATGAGCTTGATTTTTATAGAGTTTTAGTGGCTAAAAGATCCATGGGATGTCTAAGAAGGGACTTTGAGTGTTCAAACGATATGGTGGTTCCACACTACCTTGGTGTTTTATTTATTCAATTTTCTATCTTATCGAGTCATTTAATCGATTAGTGAGATCCAAAAAATAAAGGAATGTAGTGGGACGGTAAGTATTGTGCTCCACATTAATCAAACGTTTGGGGTTTAAATGTTGGGTTGGAGCCAATGAATTACCCCTCAAAGTAGAATAAATCTATATTAATCAAATGTAAAAGAAACAATTATTTTCTTATAAATTGTACATTGAAATTCCTCCACATAATTAAGTTTTAACTATATTGATCGAAACATAAACAACAAAATATTCCTTTTGGCTATCAAAGTAGCGTCATCGAGTGCATATGATTTGAATAAGGGGCATGAAAAGAATTTAATAATTATTTGAACGACATACGTTATTTAATAGAACTTCAAGGGATGCATTTTTCTATTTTAATTAACTTATCAAGTACACAAATAATTATATAAGATGTATAATATTTAAATTCTACATGTTGAGGCATTGAATAGGAGAAAAATTCTCGCAATTGATGAATAATTTTTTTTTATAAATTTTTGAAAATATACATATATAGACAATGAAGCAATTACATATCTTTTCTAAAGACTTTGGTGATGAACAACTACATTTAAAATGTAGAATTAATAACAAAATTCATAAAAACATAGAATCAAATATTTTTCGTTTTAAGATTACAAAAAACAATTCAGTATTTTTATGATAAAATATTCTTAAAAATTATCGTAGGTTGGACCTTCTCGAAAACATTTATATTAGTACATGTTCAAAGATATATTATTGACGTAGTTAACCACCACACGAAGCGCGGGCAATTTACCTACTATATACATAAAAGAGAACCCTAGGTCGCCTAAGTGGTGCCACTACAAACCAACATTCTCTTTAAATTTATTTTATTTCCAAAACTAGCCTTCCTTTTTCATGAAAAGTTATGACTTTTATGAAAATTTGTAAATTTTTTCCATGAAGAGTTGTGACTTGTGAAGAGTTGCAACTTTTATGAAATGTTGTGACCTTTCTGGAGGCTTGTAACTTTTCAAAAAGGTTGTGACTTTTCCGATAAGAAACAATAACCACATTTTTAGACTACTCTTTGTTTTCTATAAATAGAGGACTATACTTTGCATTCCGTGGGCTCAACTTTTTTCATTCTGTTTCATTCTATTGTTGCATATTCTAGTAAATTTTTTACAATCATTAGTTTATGCTTATATTATTAGTTGTTGTTTTTTGAATATATGTTTTAAACTTTGATTTTTATATTTATGCAAAGTTATTGTTATAAGTATTTGTTAGTTAGATTCAATAACAAATGTTAATAGAATATTCAAGAAAGTTTTCGCGTCTGAAATTATTGAAGGTACCTTAAAAAAGCCCTTACAATTCTCAAATTTCTTCATCAAAAACGTTATTCCTTCACAAACAAGGATGTGATTTTGTGTTATTCAGAAAATCATCTGAGAGTTAATAACGATGCATGTGCATATTTTTTTGTTTTTATGTGGATATTATGAGTACTTTAATGATTGAAAGTTTATTGAAGTGTTAGTCAATTAGTGTGGAGGTATCTTATTTCAAAATATAGGAATTTTTTTGGTGAAAATGATTTGTTATCATCATTGGATATATCATAGTTTACTCCCTTTATTGTATGTTTTTTCTCGCTCTTTTGTTGTCTCCTTACAATTGAATTGATTTTTTTTTTTGGCATGTATATAATGCCACTATGACAAAGATCTTCATCCTTTTAATGTTTATTTTCATTTCTCATTCAATCTTCTAAATATTTTTGACGTAAGATGTGACTATTTTAGTCAATCTTAATTTGAAAAATATGAAACAAAACCTACAAATAAAAGTAATATTTTAAGTTAAAGAAGATAAGTTTGTTAACATAGATTCGTTGTCCTTCATTCCTCAAGTCATTGTTAAGCGTTCAAATTATCTAAGTTAGACTCATTTTTAATTTTTAATGTTTGAGAATGTTTCTTTAACATGAGTCCAGAATAAAACATTTTCATCTCTGTATACTTTCATAATGAAACAATCATACATAAATATTCCTAAAAAGTCATAAAGTTACATTGATGAAGAATTCAGAATGGCCTCTGTAGTTTAATGAAGAATGAATTTCTATAAGGGTTAACAATATTATTTTGTTGTTGTTTCAAATATATTTTTCTCCTTCTATAATTTTTTTTAGAATAACAAAGTAATAATAACGAAAAGTGAGAAACATCTGACCTCAAACAAGTAGATTGTCTCTAAAAATATTATTTCTGTTGTTGCGGTGTATACTTTTTAACGGACATAACTTATTTATAACTAAATTGATTATCAAAAACTTTCACAAAATTTTTTTACACAAGGAGTTATGATACCCATAAAACTATTAGATTCTATATTTCATGTATAAAAAAAAGATTTTTAATGGCTACATAAAAACATGACTCAATTTTAACAAGAAAATTATATCATAAAACATATAATATGATAAATTCTGTAAAAGATAAAAATAATTAAATATCAAGATATTTCTAATCATTAATTGTATATTAATAATTTTTGAGATATGAGATAACGTCAAATCATGTAATTTGTCTATAAATTTTCTAAAAACCTACAAAAATTTACTTTTTTCTTATAATAGTCGATCATTGGTAAAGTTGTTCACAAGTTTAGAAAGATTTATTATGTCCGCAGGTAGACTACCTAGTTGAAGAATAAAGGAAAAAATTACAAAGAATGTGACTGATAAATTTTAAACAAAGACAAATTGAGAAAAGAGAATAGTAAAAAATAAAAAGGATAAAGCTTCACATTTAACCAGTGAAGCCTTTTCATTTGTTTTGGAATCTGGGCCCAAAACGTCTCAGCCTTTTTAAAGTAAAAAAAAAGGTGAAAAAAATATGCACAGAGTGAGAATCAAACTCGGCCATTCCAGGCGGAACTTGAACCCCTTATTCATTACGCGATGCTTCTCTTTAATATTTAGGGGTTCATTTTGATTAATATACTCATAAAACCAGAAATTGATCTTACATATACAGTTTAATTTTTCGACGTAGGGGGTTCGAGTGAACCCCCTAGATTGCACATGTATCCGCCCCTGGGTGCGGGATATGGGAAGAGAAATAATTCACATGGATTAAACTCATAACTTTGTAAAACAGAGTAGACTAATCAGACCTCAAGAAATCCGTGTTGTTGTACAAGGAAATTGTTGGTGTTATCAGCTAAAGAAAAAACATACAATAAAAGAAGAAAAGAGAGACATAATATTAAGTTGAAAGAAGAAATGTTTAAATAGAAGGAACTCCTAACATTTTGTAGTACATAATTCAGTAACTGGAAAAAAAACTAGGCACTAAGTCTACCAACAACTCAACATGCCTAAAGACTAGGAAACTCAAAATTAAAAAACTAAAACTGAAATATTTATATTTAGAAAATAGAAAACACATCATCAGCCATGTCATCATGCCAATTCAACATCAATTAATAACTCAAGAGGTAGATTTCAACACTTCTCCTTGCATCAAGAGCTGCAAATTCCATGTCCCTTTCCGAAGAACTCAAATTTGCTTGCCGGAAGAGTTTTTGTAAAAATATCAGTCACCTGCTCTTTCGTTCTGCAATATACCAGATTCGCTAAACCATCCCTTGCACTTCTCTTAGAAAGTATAGCGTCACATTGAAATGTATGGTCTTTCTATGAAAAACTGGATTGTGAGAAATAGCAGTGGCAACTTTGTTGCCCACACATATTTTAGTGCTTTCCTTCATTTCCATCCCAAGATCGCATAAGATTTTCTTTATCCATAAAGCTTGATTGCCTGGTGCTGTAGCAGCAATGAATTCTGCTGCTGCAATTGATTGAGCAACAATCTCTTGTTTTTTGGAACAACAAGAAAGGTATCCAGCACCAAAAATAAAACCGTACCCTGAAGTACTCTTCTTGCAGCTTGTATATGCAATTCACTAGGAGAATTCAAGAATTGGGATAGAACACTTAGATCATACAATATATGTGGTCTTGTTGCTGTAAGATACATCAAACATCCTATCAACTTTTGCATATCCAGCAGGTTCAAATACGACTACATTTCATCTTTGATAGATACTTGAAAGTTATCTAGTTCCTCGAACGGGAGGATTATCAACTCGTTCCTCAAAATTGTGCAATTCATTAGCTTTTCTTTCTTGTTTTTCTCCATCCTAATCTGGTTTCTTTTGTTATAAAAATTCCACATCTCTGTATACCAAACATTTTCCATTTTCAGATCGGAAAATTCTGTAAGCTTTTTACTGCAAAGCTATAGCCAATGAAATTCTAGGTTCTACCTTCTTGTCAAGTTTATCCATTTTCAGCTAAGGTATGTGAGAAAAGCATAAGCAACCAAAAATATTGAGATTTTTTTGTAAAGGTTAGTAAGCATTCCATGCTTCAAAAGGTGTTTGACCAGTCACTGCCTTTGTAGGCAGCAAATTCAACAAAAATACAGCAGTATTAGCTGCCTCTGCCCATAACTCCTTGGGAAGCTCTTTCTCATGCAACATACACCTTGATATCTCCTTGACGGTCGTAGTCTTCCTTACGCTTACTCCATTTTTCTGAGGAGTATATGGAGTAGTGAGTTGATGCTCTATTCCAGCAACTTTACAAAAGTTTTTGAACTGATCTGAAGTGGACTAAGTCCCATTATCTGATTTGAGCACTTGTAGTTTGCAGCCACTTTGATTTTTACCAAGGCTTTTAATTTTCAAAAAAACATCAGCAACCTCCGATTTTAATCTTAAGAAGTATATCTAACATCCTTGTTATATCATCAATATAAATCATGTAGTACCTATTTCCTTTCAATGATAGAGTTCTTTGGGGGCCTCCGAGATCTATATGAATTAGCAGCAATTTTCAGTCGCTCTCCAAGTTTATTTTGGGAATAGCGATCTCGTGTGCATACCAAGTTGACATGCCTCGCAACTTGGGAGTTTTTGTTCAAGTGAAGGTAAACCTTTTACCAACCCTTTTTTTTTCATATACAAAAGTGCCCTGTGGTGAAAGTGACCCAACCGTTTGTTCCATGTTTCTCCAACACCGGACTAAGTTGGATTCCATTTGTTCTTCATCCATTAGATTTAAAGAAAAACTTTTTCCCTGCATTTTAATATAAATGGTTCCTCACCACTTGGATAAATGATCAGACACACCTTATCTTCAAAAAGTAATTTGAACCCATTTTCAAGTAACCGTCCAACATTTAATAAATTTTTATCAAGTTCAGAATTAAATAGAACTTCAGAAATAAATTTTGTGCCTATATAATCTCAATAGCTACAGTCCACTTTCCTTTTGTAGGGAGGTATTCTCCATTTCCAATCCTGACTCTTGATGTTGTTGTTTTATCAAGCCTTTCGAAAAGCTTTTCATCACTAGTCATGTGGTTTGTACAACCACTATCAATAAGACAACTGTCACTTGAAATAGTAGATGCAAAACTTGATGCAACAAATTTGAGCTTCTCCTTGTTCTTGTTGTTGTCGTCCTTTCTCTTTGTAGATGATCTCATCATGCCCAAGTTTTTGATATTTTGGCATCTCATATACGGCTTTATCTAGCATTTGAAGTGAGGATGATTCTTCCTTTCACAATATTGACATGGGGGAATTTTTCTCCTCTGTTGCTGCCTGAATTGTAGCTACTTCCAGTACTAACGGAAACCAGACTATTTTCTGCATAATTCTTCTTCCCTTTGATTTTCTTGTTTTTTTTCAAGAATAGTTTTGCCGATTGTCCTGAAGTGCACCTTCTACCGATCCTTCCTGTCTTATTAACCTTCTTTGCTCGTGTACCTGCAATGCATTTGGTAATCCTGCCAAAGTTATCCTTGACAGATCCTTGGTATTTTTTATGGAAGCAATGGTTGGTTCAAACTTCTCAGGTAATGTAACAAGAAGCGTGTCAATAACTCTGCTATCAGGAAACTTATTTCCCAACATTCTTACCTTTATCACAATGCTAAGAAGCCTGTCTAAGTATTCTTTGACATTTTCAGAATCTTTCTTTCTTTGTACCTCAAATTCTCTAATGATATTCATAGCTTTCATACTTTTGATTCGCTCATCTCTTTGGTATTCTTCTTTTAAAAAATCCCAGATTGCTTTTGCTGATTCCAACGGCATGATTCCGGGAAAAGTTGTAGGTGATAGTGCAGCATATAAGCAAGATTTTGCGTTGGATTTTCTTGTCTTCCTTTACTTGTTAAGCTTGACCTGAGTCATTGCTCGATTACTTGGTAAAACAGATATTATGTAATCCTCCTCAACTAGTTCCAGAGATTAGTTCTCTCCACAAAACATTGGTGGAGAAATAGCAGAAGAACCCGGAGAGTTTTTCGAATTCATGTTTCTGATGGCTTTTCAAGGAAACAGGTAGGGACTTTATTGATGGTCCCCTCATACTACACTCACAAGTCCCTTAATAAGAGGGCTCTGATATCAATTTTTTGGTGTTAACAACTAAAGAAAAAACATACGACAGAAGAAGAAAAAGAGAGATGTTACATTAAGTTGAAAGAAGAAATGTTTAAATAGAAGGAACTCCTAACAATATGTAGTAAATAATGCAGTAACTACAAAAATAGAATCTTCCTAATAAGTAGGCACTAAGTCTACCAACAACTCTACATATGCCTAAAGACTAGGAAACTCAAAGCTAAAAAACTAAAACAGGAATGTATATCCATTAAAAACAAAAAATACATCAGCAACCATGTCATCATGTCAACTCAACATCAATTAACAACTCATGAGGTAGATTGTAATAGAAATAAAGTCACTAAACTCTTTTATCTTTATCTTGGTTATACTTGGTTAAATTTAATATGATAAACATTTTTTAATGATTTCTATTGTCGTCACAAGAATTCTTTCTTTATCTTTATCTTTATTTTGGTTAGTAAATTATCAATTGTTTTTTGCCAGCCATTGTGTACTTGAAATGAGCATTTACTTAAGTCTAAAAACTCTCTAATGCAAAATTATAAAAAAATAAACAGTCTCTCATTTAACAATTATCTAAATCGTGTTTGATGATACATATTTCCTATTAAGTTCAAAGCAGGTAACGTACTCATTGTCCTTCAATTTGTGTAACAAATTTTTCTCTCTTAATTTCTGTAGTTAACATGGTCTTATGGTACTTTTTCGTTTTACTAAAATTCAGGGTTCCAAAAATGTGGAAGTAGTGGTGGTAGAATGAAAACATTAAAGGGTGTGAACTTGAGCAGCAATGCATTTCAGGGTGGTTGCAATAGACGGCAAGTTTCATATGAGTGGAGATTTTTAGCTGTTGTCTAGGGAGCTCAGATGATTCTCTTGGAAACAACATCCGTTAAAATTTATACTATCAAAATTTTCAGCTGAGAAACTTGTAATTTTTTCTGAATATAAATGAGAGTAATATCAAAGAATTTGGTTTGAATTTGTAGGTTCATTACTCGATTCTGCAATTTCACGTGTTTTGCTTTATTGCAACTAAGTGAAAGAAAATCTTACTAGAAGTTATTTTGTTTACTTTTAGTATTGTAGAAGTGTCAAGAAGTTGAATTGCAAACTCTTCAAAAGTATTCTAAACTTCAACAGTTCACGAAATCTCAAGACTTTGGTGCTTCAGAATTGCTCAAGTTTTGAGAAGATCTATCCATCAACAGGAAAATTGGATAGACTAAATGGTCTATCTTTGTATTGTTGCAAAAAGATTATGGGTCTTCTGAGCAGCACATGCCAGATAAAATCCCTTGAATACTTGGACATTAGTTATTATTAATCTTTACAAACACTGCTAGCTGACATTGGAGATATGCAGAGTCTAAGGCATCTTCTTGCATGTGATACCAGTATAAAACAATTATCTGTTGAAATGTTAAGAAGACCAAATTTAGAATCCTTTCGATGAACATTCCACAAGATTATCTATAGAGAGATACTGGGAATTTATCTTACTTAATTGCTCTAGATTTGAGCGGCAACCACTATCTACCATTTGGTTTTTTGAAGTTACCATTGTTGATTTCCTTGTGTTTGAATGATTTTGAGAATCATCAAACATTGTCGTTAATATTGAATTTAGAGTACCTTGAAATTCTTGAACTTAGAAACTGCCAAAAATTGGTCATTACAGTGTTGACAACCTTCCTTCAATTTAGAAGATCGACATGATTAATTGTACTTCTCTGCAGATTCCATTTGATTAAGGCTTCTGTAGTGCCCCTGCTCTATCGATTCCATCTAGGAAATATATGAGTATGAGGTTAGTCCTCTCTCTCTATCTCGCTCTTATCACATTATTAATTATCTAGTTGTAACATCTCACAATTTTAGAAATGGTTAGGAAGAAGCTTAGAACCGGAAATAGGCATTTTTGGAAATAATTAAATGGATATTTACTTGAGTTAGAAAAAATGAGTTTTTGGTCAACTTCAACCGGTCATAACTCCCATCTCAGGATGAGTTAGGTGTATTTCAAGATATGGTTCGTATGAGTAAGTTATACCCTTTGTAAGTTGGTCTGTTCGGTTAAAGAATTGGCCAATCTGGATTTTAGAAGGGTAGGTTGATCTTTTTCTAAACATGATGAGGCATTTCCTATCACAAATCATAATCCTTGAATTCATAATTCAAATCAACGATAACGAAGGGTCAATTCAAAGTGAAGTAAAGTCAAGATTCAGGTCAAGAAAAGTTATCCAAGATTTCAAAGTTCTTTTACAAATGTTTCAATTTGTTTTAACACTTAAAGTTCACGATAAGTTAAGTAAAGAGTTCAGATTTGAAGTTCATTTCTTCAAAAGTATATGGGGACTAAATATTCCAGAAGGATTAAAAATGTTCACATTTAAATAAGAAAGGAAACTGAGATTTCCAAAGAGCCTTTGGGCTAGTTTTCTGAGAAGAGTAATCGCTTTATAAATGAAGAAAGAGAGGAAACATTGATTTCCAACGTAGGCTTTGAGCTAATTTTTTGAGAAATAATCTCAAATCATAGAAGGAAGTATGCTTCTAAACATAAGAGCTAATATTATATTTTTTTTGGAGTAGTATTGAGCACCGATATGAGGAAGAGTTCAGACAACTCACAGCCCCCATAAACCATCTAGCCACCATGGATAGAAAAGGGTCAATACTTTTAAGATGATTCCTTTAGTGCTTTTTAGCATACACGAGTGGATATACTTAGTAGTTTAGGTTCTATACTAATGGCAAGGTATAAAAAGGACCTGGAAGCATGAGGCAAAATGATGTATCATCACAATAGCTCTTATGTGATGGTTGTCGATTAGAGAAACTGCTACATAATTTAATTGTATTTTATATACACACAGACATCTCAGAGTTATATTGTATCTTTGCATACATATAGAGTTAATATCATGTTTTAACTGACTTTTCTTGATATTGCACTTGTTTTAAATTCCTCTATAATGAGTTCAGTCTTGTAGAGTTGATTTGACCCAAGTAAGTTGTTCAAATTTCCATTCAAGCCTATGTTTATATGTTAGCATTCCAACTCGCATACTCGTACATTCAATGTACTGATTCCAGTTTTAATGCATCGTATTATGATGCAGATACAGGTAGCTAGGATCGACATCCAATAAGTTTTTCAGAGTTAGTTGGTAAGCCTCCTTGTATTCCGTAGGATCCATTTCATTGCTTTCAGTATTAGTTTTACTTTCACTAGGATGTTGTGGGGCTTGTCCCAACATCCATCTCAGTTATTTTTAGAGGCTTCATAGAAAGATAATATTAGTTGTTTAGTCTTATTAATTTCAGTTGTAGATTTTAAGACTTGAGTTACCATTTTGGCTAAGATATTATTTTTTTAAGTTATTACATGAACTTATCTTTGTTGAGTTTAAGTCTTCAGCTGAGTAAGTAAGTCAGACCAAGGGTTCGCTTGGGGCCAGCAATGGTTCTCGAGTGCCAGTCCCGCCAAAGGTGTAGACTCGGAGTGTGACACTAATTATGTCTTTGTCTAATGAAGCAGGGGTTAGGAATACATCTCTAAAGCAATGAAATTACATCACTATGCCCATGTAACAGAATTATAAGTTCTTAGGAATGTTTATCTGGTTTGTTTGTGACTTTAAAGTTTTATCCCATTATGGACTCATCCTTGTTATTGTATCGAACAACAAGCCTTTATTTTTTGAGTGGACTAGGTATATATGATAATATCCCATTTTTGACGCTTCATTGTAGGTCGTTTGAATTTGAATTGTGTTTGTTTTGAAACAACCGACAAGTGTATTTCACTAACTTGTAGTTGGAATTACAAAGAAATTTAAGAACAAAAATGGAAATTGAAGAACACAAGTAGAAGAAAGCGATGAGAAGCAGAACTCATAGAAAGGGGATGATAGGACTAAACATGTTTCTCAAAAATTTGCATAATCTCAAAATCACATATCACTATCCTTTTTTATGGAACCGTTTCTTTACTATTACTTAGCCCAGATTCCAAATTAACCTGATCCTATTGCTCGTTCTCAGCCCAATAACTCTTGTCAGATCAATAACGACTTGTATGGCATTAGTATCTATATTGGGCTGGACTTGATTCATAACCAAAATGGTGTTGAAGCTATTGCAGCTTAGTTTGGAGTAAAACAGTGTTTTTTCAATGGACATACTTAGGACATGACTCAATGCACAACCAACATGGTGACAAAGGAACACACTTTCTACCTGAATCTGAAGCAGATTGTTGACACATCATTAACTACAAGAAGAGGGTTGGAATCCAAATTACTCACCGCTACAGAGAAGGAAACCAAGTAGCTGATTTTCTTGTTGCCTTTTTCATTCTAAGGANCTTGTTGCCTTTTTTATTCTAAGGACACAGGTAGACACTAATACTAGTGTGCCTACAATACTCAAACATAGAGAAACAACAACCTATAGATCATAGAGGCAAAACGAGTTGGTACATAAGAGAAATTGAGGAGACACATGATTGTCTGAAGAATGTCAATGCGGCTACAAGTGTGTTCCTTCCGATCCGATCCTTCCATCACCACCTATTACTAGAGGTTGTCATTTGAGGTGTAGCCAAGAAAGAAAGTAAGCAAACAAGTACACATTGGTACTCAGGACAAAAACTTAACCTAGATCTCAAGTAATAATATTGTTTGATGTTTAATTTTTGAGCCTTTTCGTGGTTTAGCCCTAAGCCCAACAACTTGGGTCGCGTCTGGGCTATCCGTGTTCACAACATATAATTCCATCCACATATGGATACAACATATATATACTACTCCCACACTTTAATAATCAGGAAGGCATGACATTGTAACATGACAAAGAACAAAAACAATTATTAGAGAAAATCAAACAAATAAAAAGTCTCAAATAAGTGTATTAATATGAAATATGATTGCAGCAACACATATCACACAGTCTTGAGATTTTAGAAGTCACAAAAAAGGGAACACATCATCCTTCAAAACCACCAATTGTCTTAGTTTTGAAATCTTCAAAAAAAACAAACAAAATGAAATTAAACAATCACAAATCAGAGCAACCCAATGCTTCTTTGATTCTTAAAATTGTGGCGCTCAAAACACCATGAACAGAACCCACTACCTCCATTTTTTGCTGCCTGGAGGTTGGATTATTGTTACCACAAATCATTATTTGAAATGTCACTGTCAAAATTGAACCATTTTGTGCATTTGCAGTG
>NC_028645.1:67844632-67854755 GCF_001406875.1 Solanum pennellii
GAGAGAGAGAGAGAGAGAGAGAGAGAATTATCGGGTTACTAGTTTGGTATTTATTTTTTAAATATTGGGTTATAGGGTAAACTATTAACTCATCAAGACTATAGTAAATTACAACTTTACCATACATAAATATTATATATTAATCCTAATACACTACTTATTATCTTTGACCTTTAGCCTTCCATTCACACTTCATAGTGACTTTGAGTTCATAATTTCACATTATATAAAACTTCTAAACCTAAAATAAGAATCTTATTCCTCTTAATTACTTTGTGTGTAACACTTGTATAATTTTTTTATGTTAGTTATTATTGTTTCTATTTTATCAGTCTCGCATCAAATTATTGGAGAAAAGTCATATATTTTAAAATCATTCTTATTGGTTAAACTGAAAATTGAAATTTTAAGGACCAAAATCGATTAAAGATATCTTATTGGTTTAATTTTAGTTTAGCATATTTAAAAACCAATAAACACAACCTATAATATATCAAACGAACCGAGCTGACATATGCACACTCTAGTAACCAGGGAACATAATATTAACAAATCAATCATATTCCAGACTTTAACTAATTGTTTTAAAAAATCCTTAACACTGAACTCATTATATTTTAATGTTAACATTATGATATTTATTGAAATAATTGAGAGTTTTACATAAAAATCTATACATGAATTGAAAAGTAAATTTCTATATGCGTATTTTTAGGGGTCATTCGGTTAACAAGATATACAAGGATTGAAAATGTAAAAATTACTTCTTTTCTTAGAGGTTTGGGTCATTGCATTAAAAATTGAATATCAATGCAAAGATATATACGATCATTCCTTTTTATGACAATCATTCCCTATAACATTTTTTCACCTATTATATACTTTAACAACAATATATTATTTGTAATCGCACAATGTGGATCCTGTAGAGGGTAGAATATACACAAATCTTACCCTTATATCATGAAGGAGAGAGACTATTTTTGAAATACCCTCGGCCAATTCAATGTAGAATCAAAGTTTTATTCGGAAACAACATAAATTTTATGTTATATTATTATGTTATCTATAATAACATTTCGCTATAAAAACTAAAAAAATTTTTTAAAACAATTGACATTATTATAAAAAGGTTCGACACATACCTGATTTCTTGTCTTGTAATCATTGAAGAAACTGAAGACATCTTGGAATGAAAGAGGAAGCCATAGAGAAGTAGTTGCAATGGCAATAAGGCCTTTTGGTTTGATATTTTCTTCATTTTTTACTATTGAAATCCTATCTCCACGGTTTAACTGTGGTGAGATTGAAAAATCTCCATGGTTGTCTGTCATGCTTAGAATTTCAAAAAACTTCTTAACCATCCTTTGAGATACTTGTATCGTATTTTTTAGCCCTTCTGGATCATGAATAACTGAAAGTAAAATGAAATTTAAATATTACAATAACATATATATCTAGTAGAATTCCACAAGTGACGTCTGCAAAGGGTGGTCATATCTTGAGAAGGTAGAGGGATTGTTTTTGATAGATCCTCATTCAAGTAAAGTATATCCAAATTCAGTTATGAAAAGCAAATACATAAGGATATAAAATAGACAACATGTAATACTAAAGTAGAAATAAAATATTAGGAAAGTAATTATAACAATATTAATAAAGAAACAAGATAAGTGTGTCTTTTTTGTTTTTTGGAAAATAATTTTTTTAGGAAATCTATTTTTGTTTTCATATTTTGTTTTGAAATTACTAAATATATTTTCTAAAAAAAATAAACTTCTATTGAAGATTGATAAAAAAATATTAACATATTGGATAGTATTTTGATAATATTTATACATGTTAAAGATAATAATAATATTTTAGTGTCATTAAAGCACTGATATAATACTCAAAGTTGAGATGATTGTAAAGAAAAATGACTTTACACGGAAAATGACAGAACTGGTCATTTTTCCTGTTCCTTTGATTGGAATTTATTTTCTCTATAAATTATTTTCTTGGCCAATCAATAAACATCAAAAAATAAACAATTTTTTAATGGCTTAAATCATACCAAACACACCCCTTAAGGAAATACGAAAAGTTTGAAAAGGAGATGTTTCAAATTAAAAATTGAGAAAATTGTCAATAAAATGACTTCCAAAATTAAAAGAGTGATCATTTTCCGAGCCCATTAAAACAAAAAAAATTCACTGGTCGAACGTGGTTAAAATACGTATTATATATATACCTCAAAGATTAAAAAAATTTAAAAGGTCATATTTCAAACATATAAACAAAGAAAAGAGATGGATCTGGAACCCCTTCAAGATTTTTAAGTTTTTAAGTAATGCTGCCTTGAATTGATGAAAAAATTACAATTGATTCTTTTCTCACCTTATAAATTAAAATTCAAAAAATTAGTAAATAAATAAAGGGAATATAAAATCAAACCTCCTTTGGAATCATGCCTGTTAGGGTATGTTGAACCCATTTGAAAATTAAATCTCTCACACATCCTTTGAAGTGTAACAATCCATCTTTTAGCTCCGTATGCTTCACGATCACACAACAAATCTCTAAAGATATGATTAACCTGATATTTTTCATATACTTGAACATGTTCCACCCAAGTAACCTGCAAAAGTAAAAATAATCAAGAAACAAGAATAAAAATAATTAACTTAGTTGGAAAATAAGAGGAAAGCGTGTTTGAAATTTGTATTTTTAGCAATGGATGTCATAAGGCAAGAATTGAAAAGGACCATATGAGGAGAAAGAATAATCCTCGCTCTTTTGATTCAAACATATGCGACATAAACAACAGTGTATAGGCCAGAGTTCAACATAAAAATGAAGACTAACAACTCTAGTAGCATGTTAAAAAGATAGTTATTGAATCTAACTCAATCCTAAAATAAAACTTATCAGGTTGTGGGGGATTTTCCAAGGTTATACACAAACGGAAAGATTATTTTCTAAAACAATATGGGGACACTTAAGTAGCCCACCATGCATGTCCGAAAGCTGATCATTTGGAGAATAAACTAATAACATAACATGACGACCCAAAATTAGATAAATCGAGAATAAAGATAGTTTGACTCTTATGTAATATTAGAAACAATAGACATCATGAAATAGGCATAAGTACGAGTAAATTTGTACCTATTTAATATACCATTTGAAAAATAAGCTACATATAAATAGTGATATGTATGTTACCCGTTTGACTTGTAGAATAAGACTACAATACTCAAACAACTGTGAAATATAGCTAGAAAGAAAGACTCTCTATGGATCCAATGGGTGCATACTTATTTCATAAAGAATAGGGGGGTTGAAACTGTCACTTTACCTACTACTGCTTTATTGGTAGTGCGAAAGATTTTGAGTACAAGAGATTTGATAATCCCAAGGAAAGATGGGCAGAGTGAGTTGATGATGGACTTTGCAAAGGCACAAAAAGGTGGGAAGTTTTCTACCAAGAAGATGAATAACTATATCATGCCTACTTTTACAAGAGTAGAATGGAATAGTATTACTTTGCAATGAGGAGTACATCCAAGATTCAAATTCATTTTGTGGCTAGCTGTGCAGAAAACATTAGCAAGTGTTGAAAGACTTGAAAAGTTTGGTATTCAGGTGTCAGCTGAATATGTGTTCTGTAGTAACAGAAAGGAAACCTTTGAACCTATTTGTTTTGATTGCCAAGTGACAAAGACATTATGAGAAAGAATGTGCATCTGGATAGAAATACCAAAGAAGTATTCACGACTGAATCAAGACTAGTGTTTTTGTGAGGATTGAATATATCATTTAGAGAGAAAGAAACAAGATTAGCTTCTACCGAGTAAGAGTATATGCTGATAAGGTCTTTAGAGAGATTGTACTGCATATTCATCTAAGAGGACAACACAAGGCAAGATGGAAATCTATTCTACAAACACTATATAAGTATCCTTAGAGTAGCATTTCCTTTGTAATAGATTAGTTTCTTGATTTATTTTATGTATGAGTAGGAAGTTAGATGGTTAGAAGAGAAGTTGTTATGGGTGTTTCTATGTAATGATTTGTTAGTACAGAAAATCCTTGTGATAAAAAAATAAAATAAATTTCAAGAACAAATGCATGATAAGACTACATACAATNCAATTGACCACAGTAATATGGACCACGTGTANGAGCTTAATGCACATAATTTTCCTATTATATAAATATTGATATAGAGAGAGGATATGATTCTTACCTTACTTTGGCCATTGCCCATATCTTGAATTGCACAACCAGATGGAAACTTCCAAGAATAAGAAGGTACACCACTCTGAATGTCGTTGAATATATCATATGAAATATCCACCATGATCCATGTTGTTGCATCAAGTTGTCTACAAGCACGTATGAAGAAAAATTCTCTAGCTTCAACTAGAGGAGATAAAATATGCAACTTTTCATACATCTGAATTCAAGAAACAAAAAAAAAATGATCATTTTATGAGTCAATTTCAATAGTGATTTAATTTCTAGGGGAAAAATCTAAAAGATGGATTAATATTTTACCAATTGCATAGAGCCTCCCCAAGTACCAGAATCAAGAACTTCAATAGTCTTAGCTTTTGTGACTATAGTAGGAAACAAGTTCATCCATTTAACCTACATATAAAAAACAATTACTTTTAAGCATATACTTAATTCATAAAAAATAAGTATGAGAACTATGTCTAAAAATAAGTACTGATTGTCCATGTCCATAACTCCATATAAACTCATCTTAATCAATATTGTATGGGAGAAAATTAAAAAGTGAAATGGTATCAACCTATTGAGAAATAGACAATTTTTGTTGAATTCATGACATTGTGTTATATTTCAAAATATCATGACAGTTTCTTAGATCTCTCACTTGCTCAAGTTCGAAATCCATGATATTGGCATGGTATGTTTCCACATGAGAAGTGGTAAGTTTCCAACGAATTCTCACATAATGGATACTTTTCAAAAATCAACTAGCGCTCCCAATCTTTAATATACAAAGCATATATATATATATATATATATATATATATATAGATAGATAGATATAAAACATGAAAGTGTTCATGAAACTTACTGGATCAAGAAAATTATGGATCAACTCAACTGCAGTCATTGACACAATTCCACAATCCTTTGATGATTCAATTCGACCCGTTGATGTTTGGGGAGGTAGAACTTGATTTGAAAATTTTCTTCCATAAATCTCACGATGAATAAAACACTGCCTATCACTTGATGAATCTACCCAAAATGGATCATTCATCTTCCAAAGTTCAACCATTTCATTCATAGAAGCAACAACAGTCTCAAACATAATTGTTTGCTGCCTACTATCATGATTACATTCATCATGTTCTTGTGGTGATTGAGAGATCATTGAATGTGCATGAACATTATTACTATTTTGATTGTTTTCTTGACGAAGAGGAGGATATCTAATGGGAGAGACACATGTGTCTTGGTTAAACAAACTTTCATCAGAAGAATTTGAAGGTGATCCAAGAGTCGATATTTGTGGTGCCAAATTTGAATCCATCACAAAAGGTCTTCCAAAAACATGTGATATGAGATTTGATACTTTTTCATCCTGAAAAAATAAAATTTTAAGTTAATTTACTTAAATAATAGGTACGTATCTAAATAAACATATTTGAGAAGTGTATAATTTGCTATTAGTGTATATAATTTAAATTCTTTCAATCAATTAATTGATTGTGAGATCAAGATTATCTCTCTTGTCAAGGGAGGGTGCAACTCATATGCACGGGGCGGAAACAAATCCAAGATATAATTTAACACATTTAACACTAGTGTAAATCTCATTAAAAAGAGAATCACTTTGTTTTACATACTATCACAACCCTAACAAGGTTTGAGCTCATCTATCCCTAAGACCTTTTGTTAGGGATAGATGAATCTTATCCATATTATCACAACCCTTGGTAGTAGGATTCCAAAGATTAATTGTTGTATTTATAAAATTATCGATCCAGAGATAATATTATTTGATCTGACTCCTTCATTTTTTATTATAAGTTATGTTCTAATACCTTAAATTCTGGATTAATCCATCAAGTTCAAACCATGAATTTTCCTCGTCTTTGTTATATATAAGTAATTCTTTTTAGGATAAATAGAAAAATTAACATAAAAAATAAAATAAATAGGATAAATAGAAGGTTGAATAACTTGTTATGTCAACCATTGATTTTCTGTTTACAAATTTTCTAAATTACGTTCTCTTTCTTCTTTTCCAATAGGAAGTCCATCACATTTTGGACACATAATATTCTTCATTGCCTTATATTCACAAAGAAATTTTTTTTTTTATTTTCGAAGAGCATTGTTAATGGATGTCTCAATTTTAGTCTGATGAAATATATATAACAAAAATTAATCACATATCGAATAACAATACAAACTTAATATAACATATAGGTAACTAAATAATTGTACAAATAATTATTATGTTAAATTTTCATTCTTCACAAATAAAGGATCAATAGTTCACATTCCAATAAATTGAAGATTTATGTATTGAGCAAGATATTACTTGTATCAGAATTAGAATATTATAATAATTGAAGGACAAAAAATGGTACTTAGCCTTTTTATAATGCTTGAAAAATATTTTTTCCATTCATCTTTGCTTAAAAGTTCAAAATTCCATTCTAATTTGAACCACGTACACATTCTTCCTCGTATAAGAAATATATTTTAAAACATAGGTGAAAAAATTAATCCATGAAAATTTAGTTTACTCAACTTGCCTAAATTTAACTAGAAGTTCTGAACCACATATTATCTGAATCACTACTACTACCCATAGCTCCCACAACTAAAAACTTCTCTATGATATCAAGAGTACTGATCATATTCAAGCTTCACCATTTTATCCTCGGTTTGTTACATAGTATCCTCTTCTTCCTCTCCCTTACAATCAGAAATCCAACAGATGGAGTTAGTGTTAGGTTGTTAAATTCTCACTCGGGATAACCAACAGTCTTTATGAAGAACTTTATGTTCCTTCCTAAGAAGCAAATAGTCTATGTGAGTTTTATCTACCGTGCTATGGAAGGTGACCAAGTTCTCCCCCTCCTTCAAGAAACTTGAATTGACTACCACCAACCCAAAAGCTATTGAAAAAATCCTAAGTGAGACTCCTCCGCATTCTTGTCCCTGAAACTGAAACCTCCATACTAATCACTACACCCCATTGGAGTAGACTCGATGTGACCATTGAAATCTCCTTCTATGAATAACTTCTTTGTATTTGAAACACCTCCACCCACCTCGTCCAAATCCTCCCAAAAAGTCTTCTAGTGCTCCTTGTCCAAGACAATTTGCAGAGCATAAGCACCAATAATGTTCAAACTGGAATCTCTAATTACTAACTTAATCATCATCATCCTATCATTGATCCTCCTTACCTCAATCACTTCCTCCCTAAGCTCACAATCCGCTAAGATGACTACTTTATTCCTAATTGTTACACCTTTCGAGTAGCACAACTTATACTTATCCATATCACATGCCTTCTATCCTTCTCATTTGGTTTCCAGGATACAAGTTATCCTTCTCTTTTTGAGAATCTTCACGAGCTCTATGAAATTTCCTATCAAAGACCATACTCTTATTCCAGATGTGATAAATATAGTCATGTTAAGGAAATAACATTGTTTGGTAATTGAACAACTAACGAGAAAAATTATTTTTTGATAGAAGTTGAAAAATTGGGTTGTGGTCTATTTTAAGCCCAACCCAACCCAAATAATTTATTCATCCGCTCATTTATTTATACAAATTATTTTGACTAGCCTGGACTTCATTCAATTGGTCCATTTAATATTTCAAGATTTCCTTCATTCATCAAACAATCTTGAAAAGGAAATCATTAGTTTTGAGTGGCAAAACCAAATTTTTCTGACTTTAAATTCTCAAAACCTAGAAGGGATTCAATTTTTTGTCCATTTTGTAATTCCTTGGTAATTATTGAACTTCCTAGGGAGTTCATGCACTTTGAATTATTTAAAATGCTTGTATTATTGATTTTATTAAGCAACAACTTAATTGACTTAGAGGTTAGATAATGAAAATAATTTAAATGAAAAGAAATTTATTTAATAAAGTTCATATATTAATGAGAGGACATACTTTCAAATTTATTGATCAATTCAACATGGAAAATCAAATTAGTGATTTAGGAAAACTATATAGAAATTGAAAAATGAAATCATCAAGAATGGAATTTATTGTACGCGGCCCGGGGGGTTGGTGATAGTGGAAGTAAATAACTTGATTATAACGAGGAATAAATTATCTTATTTATTCACACATCCTAACAACTTAACAAAATATAGAGAAACAATTTACCAATAGATCACTGCTTTCATTAAATTATTTCAACTTTTGTCATTACTTTTTCTAGATTTTTGAAAATTTTAATGAAAAAAATATATTAATTTGTTGTTGTGTGTAAACAACAACAACAACAACAATAATATCCAATCAATTAAGTACAATTGACAATATATAAAAGAATTAAATAATCAAAATTACCTTTGCTTGAGCCCTTCTGTTTTGGAACCAAAACTTGACCTGCTTATGGTCAAGCCCTGCTTCGCTACACAATTGTTTTTGTTGATCCTCATCTGGATGCGGGCATTTCTTGAAGAATCTTCATTCAAAAATTCATGAAGAGAAAATATTATTGATCATTTTTTTAAAAAATAAACCAAAAAAAAGAAAATAACAAAAAAAATGTCATAAATACATGGTGGATTAACAAGTATTTCTCCATCATTAATCAGGTCTTAAGTTCGAGCATTGGAACTAAAACTTTGGTAAGGAACGTTTAACCATAAAATGGGACTTAATTCCTCACTTGAATTTGTATTTGTCGGGCCCTAGATCAACTACCAGATACTCACTAAAGCTTGAGGAGTAGTAAGTACTCTTTTATCCTTAACTAGAAGCCTCGTGTTGAGTCATGGGACAAGAGTTGTCACCATTGATTGGGAGGGGTTTAGCCCCCCCCCCCCCCAAAGTGAGACTTTGTGATGCAAATCTGAACTAAGCAGATCCTAGTGTGATTTTTCAATGCAAATCTATATTAGTCGGTCCCAAAAGATAGATTTTTTACGTGATCTAGATTAGTTGGGCCCTAAAATGAAATTTCTCGACACAAAGTTAAATTAGTCATACCTCAAAAGGGGTATCAAACATAATGGGAAATAGATTATTTGTGTTTTTGGTGCAAAAATTAGAAAGACATTGAACTTTAACGAACTCATCTTCTTATGCTAAAGTCATAAAGAATAAACAAGTTCATTTATAATGATGTATATATAACAGATTAATCATCAAAATAAATTATTTCAAAACTATTTTAGCAACTCAACAAAAG
The DNA here is from genome assembly GCF_001406875.1 of Solanum pennellii. Classification (NCBI taxonomy): domain Eukaryota; kingdom Viridiplantae; phylum Streptophyta; class Magnoliopsida; order Solanales; family Solanaceae; genus Solanum; species Solanum pennellii. Next base: position 67,854,057 of record NC_028645.1, read on the forward strand.
AAAACAGGAAATGTGAAATCAAAAGTACAAATCTTTTTTATTAAATATAGTGGACATGTGGGGAACAAAAATAAAACCAAAAGAAAAATCAATAAAAATAAATAAATATCAATTGATGCACAAAAAATACATACAAAAAGAAAATCAAATATTCTATCGCTAATGAAATTTAATTTTACCACTGATAATTTAATTTTACCACTGATGCAGTTTAAGAAAAAAACATCATCTCTTTGAACAAACAAAAAATTGAACAGATATATCCGAAGGATCAAAATTTTTTTTTTTTAAAAAAAAGTTGATCTTACGCATCAAGTTTTTGAATTTGTTCCATAGAATGTTTGTGGTATTGTCCATGCCTTTCCGATCTTTTTTGCGAATTTGATGATTCTCCAGCAGGTTCTTCCACATAATCTGTCATATTTTTGGATAATTTTCTGTTTGATACAACAAAATAACAAAAGAAACACAAAACCAAGTGTTAATCTATTTGATTTATTATGTAAACAATTAATTTATATAAGAAACAACTAAAATAGAACAAAAAGAAAGAAAATAAAAGAGAATTTTTTTACACACCTTTTGATTGATGAGTAGCGATAGAGAAAATCAAATATAAGTGGTCTATTTATATAGTAGTTGATTGTGAAAGATACATAGAATCTGATGTAAAAAAAAAAGGGGGGGGGGGGGGGGGGC
>NC_028645.1:67855056-67915000 GCF_001406875.1 Solanum pennellii
GGACTCTAAAGAATACTAAGGGTTTGTTTGGAAAGACACCATGATAATTCAATTTGGTGTAATTATATTATCTGACCTATTACTTGGTCAGGAGGTAATTTCACTTTCCAATTCCTAGGAAGGAGATGTGAATTGTTGATAATTACATGGTGTAATTATAATATAATTATTATTTAATTCTTCCTTTTATTTTTATTTTTGCATTTTAATTTATTTTCTATTATTATAAATTCTTTTTCTATTGTTCATTATTCTAGAATTTTTTTAAAGTTTCTTTTTTATTGTATATTATTTATATTTTATTCCTTTCTCATTCTCAACCTTTACTTCATGTGATTCTATGCAATTATTTTGCATTCTCTATTTTTTAAACATATTCATTTATTTCATTAACATAATTTTGCTAGTATTTTAAAATTAAATTAGAATTCAGAGTAAGATTATAGACTTATGTTTTCCTATTCTTTTCAATCATATGCATGAATGTCATTTTGAAATTTAACATATTAAAATATATATTAATTTTTTTTTTTAGTCTAGAACTTATGTTATATTTTTAGTTTCATTTGTTTTATTAGTATTGATTTGAAACTTCACATTGCAAGTTATTTTTTTAATAGACTTGATATATTATCTTTTTGTCACATATTTTAACATTTTATGACATAATATTAATCTTTTTGTCTAACATGCATTTCTCTCTCTCTCTCTCTCTCTCAATATATATATATATATATATATATATAACATTTATTAAGTTTCTTATTTTTCTAATCTAAATTTTAAATAATTAATTTTTAATTTTAAAATTTAATATAACTTTATGGTTGCATTTTTTCCTTCAAATCACATAATTATTTTTCTAATAGTAAAATCACAATTTTTTAAACCATTTTTTAAATATTTAATCTAATATCTAACAAACTCAATTAAAAGAGGATAGACAAGACTTGTCCCCTGAAGAATTAAGGAAAAATGACATGGAATATACCTCTCAAATTCAAAATTTAGAGTTGATATATCATTTGTTACAGAACTTACTCGTATATACTCCTATTATTACATAAATAGCTTAAATATATCATATTTGTCTAATGGGAGTGAAAAAAATAATTAAATTTATTTTATTTTTTGATATATTATTAAAAACTAGAATCTATATAGGTATATTTGATTTGTTCGCAAAGTTTAGAGGTACACTTGATCTTTCTCAACTATGAGTTTTTTTTCTACGTTCTTTATTTCAATGAATATTTAAATTTTACTATCTTAACTAGGTAATTTTTCGATGCTTCGCGCGGTCATAAACAATAATTGCATTGAACTTGCAAATAATTTTTTACTAATATCCATACAATAAAAATAATAGAAAAACTGATTCTTCAAAAAATATTAGCAATATTCCAACATGACTTTGATTCTTTGTCATTATCACATAAGTCAAGAACCTCTAATGAATGAATTATTCACGATATAATAAATAATTGGTTCCTTAATTTACATTCAAAGGAAAATAAAGAAGAAAATATGAATAAATATACAAAGGCGTTTCGTAATGAAAAGAAACATTTAAGTTGTACAGATTATACAATTGTGATATATGTCCAATGAGAATTCAAAATTTTGTTTACATATTCAAAAAAGAAATTATGCTTACACATGAAAACAAGTATAACTTTTGAACATGCATAATGAATTTCTTCAATTGATAAGTTAGAAATTTCATATTTATGTACGAAAAGATAATATGTAAACTTATATATAGTACTTTTACAATACTTATTTTTTGTTCAATAAATATACGTACTATATATGTATATTTTCAATATAACGGAGAAAATAACTTTGCATAAACATAAAAAAAAGTTTAAAATAGGTACTCAAAAACAACAATTAATATCATAAACATAAACTAAAGAGTGTAAAAAACATACCAGGATATGTATAAATAGAATAAAATATAAAGAAAAAAATCGAGTCCACTGAATACACAATGTCACCTTAAGAAAACTATTCCCCTCCAATACAAGAGGTTTAAAGAATTATATCCTCTCAGGATGAAATAATTTTATTCACCAACTAGTGGTATTAGTAAGTCATTCAAATGGAGCAAAGTACAAAATTAATTTCGCGGAAGTAGAAGAAAAAGATCAGAAATTTTTGTTGTTTTAAAATGAGAGGCAATCCTTCTATTTATTGACAACAAAGTATACTGTGAACAAATGTTTATTGTGCCTTATCAGAAAGGTTACAACTATTTGAAAAAGTTTCAATCCCTCGAAAAGTTAACAACCTTTAATAAAAGTCACAAACTTTTCATAAAGTCACAAATTTTCATTAAAGTCACACCCTTTCATAAAAGTCACAACTTTTGATGCAAGTCGCAACTCTTCATTAAAGTTGTAACTTTCCATAAAAAGTCACGTCTTTTCATCAAATATGATGGCTAGTTTTGAAAATAAATAAATTTAAAAGAAAATTATTGCTTGTAGTGGCGCCACGTAGGCAGACTTAGGGTTCTCTTTTATATAAAGGAAATTATTACTTGTGGTGGCGGGCCTAGGGTTCTCTTTTATAGAAATATATGATATGATGATGATCAAATTTATTTCTACACCCATTTTCTTATAAAATTTATCATAGACCCCCTCCCCCTCACCCACCCTTTTTTTTTCCAAATAAAATAACTTACAATGTAGCCTCAAAAGCAAAATCTTGAATTATTTTGTTCTTTTTCCATTCACGTTTCTTCATTTTTATTTCTCATATTTTCACACTAAAAATTAAAGGGAAAAGGATCGGATATAACCCTCAACTTTACGATTTATAGCTAATATATACCTTGTTTCAAAAGTCACTCACGTATACTCTTAGCATTACATAAATGACTCAGACATGAAAATTTTGTGAATTTAAGGGATACATTGGAATGGAGTGATAAGTAAAACGTATAGCGAAAAATTAAGTGTCGTCAAAAATGAAAAGTATTTAAAAATATATGGAAGATATCTGAAGAGTAGAGAATTTTGGGCTCATTTTAGGCTTTTAGTATACCAAAAGTAATGTTCTCAATGTCTATTTACAACTTATTCTGATCAAATGTATTTGTATTTCAATTATGAGACCGTAAACCTGGATACAAAAGAGATCAAAAGCAGCCAAAAAAAAATAAGGAAATATGCAAAGTCGACAGTGAGTGTCACCTAAGTTGACTCGGTACATCGCGGAAGATTACAGTTCTTAACCCTCAAGTTCATCTCAGTTTGGAAATATCAGGGAGAAGTCGGCGTAGCGTCAATGTGATTCGGCGATGGTCATTGGTGTCGTAAAATGTAACAGGAAAAGAAAGAAAAATTAATGTTGGAAAGTCTGAGTGGCGATGAACTCTACCATTTAGCGTATAACCCGACCTACTTGGCTGTCCCGAATTAGTTAAGTGAAATAACACTGAAATGATCCATCTCGATCATTACGAATAGGTTAATTGTGAAAGAATTTGGGTTGAAAGTCTACGGATAGTGTCACAAGAATTTTAGGCTAGGTCAACCTCGGAAGGAATATGGACTAGGTGCACTCTAGGACCATCCGATAATGAGTGGGGTTAAGTGCATGGGCTTGGTGAAAGGTTTCTTATAGCCAAGACAATAAGGAACCCGTAGGGCTTCAAAAGTGATTGTAGTTCTATGTATTGATTTGTGTTATTCTAATGTAGTAAATTGGTTACACTCATATCTTGGACTGACCATATAATCCTACTAATAGTTTGTATTGGAAAAATATTATTTTATATATCTCAAAAAGAATCATTTTATATCCTATTATATTTTGAAGAGAATATATTTTTATGTCCTAAATATTTTCCCTCCATAAATAGCCTTTGATTGACCATTACTCCTAATCCAAATATACGTTTGTCTCCATCTTATTAATCATTCTTGAATGAGTAAATAATGAGAAGACCGTTTGTTTAACCAAAATAAATTGCTCATTTTGCCACAATGTTGTTCACGTGAAAGGATAATTTGTTTTCATTATATATATATATTTCTAATCTTATTTGGGTGTAGTTTGATAGTAAGAGAAATTTCTTCTTCCTTTCTGTTTTTATATTCTATTAAGCTGGGTTTTGTTTAAAGAATCTTTGTTAGTTTTGGCTCCGAGTTTTATACTAGAAGAGCTTGTTGAATCGCAGGATATAGACCAATAAATGGTGAAATATCCTTAAGGACAGTGTCTTTCGACACGTCTCAAGCTATGAGAATTTCCTACAAGAGTTCGTGGTGAAGTACAAGCTTTGATGAATTCGGTAAGTGTTAGTGATGAAGTTATTTTTCCTAAAAATTTACAATAATCTTAAGGATATTTTATACTTAAATTTTACGAAAAATACTACTTGAAAATTTGGGGAAAATAAAATGTAAATAAAAATTGAAACGAGATGCAACAAGTTGGATTTAGATGTGTGTGGAGGAGAGTTCAATCTAATAATACATGTGATATATTATATGTTCCTATTTTAATTGTGTATGATAAATTAAGTAATCATATCCCTCAATATAGAAAAAGATTCGGAGAAATAATTATCCCGCTAAGCAAAATTATATGTAATTAGGTGAATGATAGAAATTATTGTGGTCATTTCTCAAGTGAATCTTTTGACTTATTGTGAATTTGAGTTTTTGTGCCTGAAAAATTAAGTTTGTACCAAATTGGAGAAGAGGAAAATTTTATATATAATATTGATTATTCTTGAACTACTTAAGTTCTTAGAATAAAAAATTCTCCATAAAATTCACATTTATTGGCATTATCTGAGGTGGTACATTATATTTATATCAGTGCAAATTGATTCACGTGGAATTGGGAGAAAAATATGAATGAACATTTATTTTAATTGGATAAGATGTCAAATTCGATGGTATCTATTTTCAATGTTTATTTTGCTACTATATTCTTTTTGATAATAATAAATGGTAAAAAGAAAGAAAAAAAATTGTTCATAATTGCATTTTGTTTTATGTTTGCTGCTGACACATTGATTAATGTTAGTGAACTACCTTTGTAGCGAGTTTTATGCTTTGGAATGGTATAGTATTTTATTTATACTTATTGCTTTGAGAATGCTTCAAGGCCATTAAACTATCATTTGTGAATATTTTCTCTACATATACAAAAGTGTTAGTTGAGAAATAAAGAGATGATGTTGTTGATGTTTTAATTTATAAATCTGTGTGAAAACTTTATGAAAATCTTATTCCACTATTATGATATATTTGAATGTTTTAGGGGTATGTTGCTATTGTTGCGCTACATGATCCTAAAGGAAAATGTAAAGAAAAACATGGTCGAAGTTTTTAAATGTTCTATATATTTATTTGTGGTAATTAATTATGATTTTATTAAATGCAATATTAGAGTTAGGAAAAATAAAATAAAGTATTGTTGAGGTTATAAAAGTGAAAATACTTTCGCTGTTCGTGTTGTTCAAAATGATATTGATTCATTATCTTGAAAAGAGTTTTGATAATACATGAGAGGTACTATAAGTACAATACTGAATATTTGAATATTTTGTTGTACAAAGGGGTACAATATATAATGAATAGGTCAATGGTGAAAGAATTTGGGTTGAAAGCTTTTTGGATAGTGACTCAAAAATTTTAGGCTAGGTCAACCTCGGAAGGAGTCAGGACGAGGTGCAGTCTAGGACCATCTGATAATGAGCGGGATTAAATGCCTGGGCTTGGTGAAAGGTTTCTTGTAGCCAAGACAATAAGGAACCCGTAGGGATTCAAAAGTGATTGTAGTTGTATGTATTGACTTGTGTTACTATAATGTAGTAAATTGTTTGCACTCATATCTTGGACTGGCCGTATAATCCTACTAGTGATTTGTGTACTAATATTGTTCATGTTCTTTTCTTGTTATGTACAAGACATCTTCTAGCAGAAATAAGACCTTTATTAAGAGACATTTGACTTTAAATCCAAGGGTGAACTACTCTTTCATGTTGTCTCAAATTCTTCTGTTATTTATGTTTATTCTTACATTGGACTAGTAGATTATGTTTTCTATGTTTTTAGGGTTGCATCCCCATTATTGATTATATTAGAGTGTTAATACTACCATTATAATTTCATAAGACTTTGTTCTGCATGAACGTTTTGACTATTGATTGAGGTTATTCATATCCTTAGTTGCTTTTAAAACTATTTTCTTAATATTTATTTGATGTCTTGGATTTAGAAATTACATATTGGTTTAATTGTGTATTAGTAATTGGTTCTACCTATTGGGTACTAAAGGTGCGAACAAGAAATGAAGGGTTGCGACTCTCGTGAAGGGTTGGGACTTTGCGGAAAAACCCTGACCTTTATGAAAAATTATCTTTTCTAAAGGGTTGTTACCTTTTGAAAGGTTGTGCCTTTTCCAAAGGGTTGTGACCTTTCTGAAAGGTCGTCTTATTTTCGAAGAGTTGCGACCTTTATCATTTGTTGGATATAAATAGAGGTTTTCTCTCAGTTTTCGGCATGGGAATCTTCCATTCCTTTGCATACATTTCTTATAAAATAAAATCGATCGACCGTGTCTGTGTGTGAGATTCATTTTTGTCATTTTGAGTTCATTGAAACCATCAAAGTTTGAGGTACCACTACTTATTTAATGGTTAATCCGTTTATCTTGAGAGTAATAAGTCTGTAATCTCGGGTACTTGAGGGAATTAAATTTCTTAAGGACACAAAGTGGGTTCTATGGACTCGGATAGTTCTTTGTGTTTTTTTGCATCTTTTATATTTTCCAGTTTGCTAATTTGAATTTAGCAAATAACACTCGCTCACGATGGTCTAGGTCATGAAAGACATAGAGAGAAATTGTGGCGAAATTTGTAAACGTATAAATAATTTTTTGAAGTGACAGGAAAACACCTTTTCATTTTGAATTTTCTAGTACTCTCTCCAAAATCCTGACTATTGAGGATTAAGCTTGTACTTGAAGGTTGTATAGAACCTTCTTCAGATTGAAGGTCTTTGGGATTGAAATATTAGAATTTCGAATCAAGTACCTACAATGAATGATAATTTTTGTATATTTCTTTTACCTTCGTTATTAATAGCTAATCTCTCTATTATTATGGTTGTGTAATGTACGAATGATTAAATTATAATTTGTTCTGTTTAGTTTCTTTAAAATGTTGAAATGATATGGGTTCAACTAAATATANAAGTTGCTTGTGAAATATCATTAGTGATAATGGCGGGATATAATTCAATTGACAATTCAAGCTTGAAATAATTTTGTTGAGGCTAAAGTATTAAATTGATTTTAGCGGGATATAATTCAATTGACAATTCAAGCTTGAAATAATTTTGTTGAGCTAAAGTATTAAATTGATTTTAGTGCATTGCATGTTAGATTTGAAAAAAAAAAACCCATGATTTGTAATAGTTGAATGCTAGATAGGTATCATTACTTATAATCTAGTCAACTTTTTGATAGTCTACAGAATTTAGCAATTAGCTATACTCAAGTTACAAAATTATAATCCATACCAGCACACATTGAAGAGTCTTCAATTTTAACAATCAAATCCATCGTACATTTAATGTACTGATGTCAGCTAGACTACATCGTCTTATTATACAGATACAGGTATTCAAGATCAGCATCCATCACCTCGTTGATCCAGTTGAGAATTTGGAGTCAGTTGGTGAGCATCCTTATTTTCCAGAGGGCTCCTTTTTCATTGATTTCTAGTATTTCAGTTGTTAGGATGATCGGGAGTCTTGTCCCGACATCTCTCTTTATTTTAGAGGCTTCATAGATACATAGTTATAGTTCTTTAGTATTATTCATTTCAGTTTTATAAGTTTAAGACTTGAGTTGCCATTTGTGTTAAGATACTATTTTATAAGTTATTGCATGAGTTTTATTTCTTGTGTTTAAGTCTTCCGCTGAGTAAGTAAGTAAGATCAAAGGTTCGTTGTGTTTATATTATATAAAAACTAATACAAAGAAAAATACTAAAATTGTTAAGACAATAAATCTCCCCATAAACAAAACTTTTATATGGCTACATTGTGGACGCTATTGTATTTTTCTATGAGAATAAGATCTTCAATTTATATATTTCATAAGTTTTCATCTAAAGAAATAATAAATCAAATATGAAAGAAAATTATATTTTATTTTCAGGAAAAGTTAAAACATTTATGATAATACATTGCCTTTTCTTTTAGAAAAAACAAACATTAATTATGGTAAGAAAATCAGGCAAATTTCTACCAAAAATAGACTTAGCAATTGGTCAAGAAAACAGAAAAATCGAATAATAAACTAAAAGGCAGTACTAACAAGAACATAGAGTGAACAATCAACTATATTATTAAAGCAGTAATAAAAGCTGGAAAACTGAAGAAGGAGTAAAACCATCGGTAAAAATGAGCAAGCAACTAGTAAACATATGCAATAATGAATATGAGAACTAGAAAATATGACAGAGGAAACAAATGATTAAAAAAACTAGAAAAACTACTGTGTTTTTTTCTAACACAACCAGTCTCTCCAACCTTTCTCAATGAAGGGAATGAAAAGGGGTTTATATAGAACGAATCCAGGGGAAATCATCGGAAAATGCTAGGGCGAATTCCCAATGTCAAAATTTGAATTATTTATGAAGGACAAAGAATATACCGAGACTATCAACAAATTGGAATGGATTAATGAACATAGTCATTTGATCTTGGCCTCCACCTAGTTTGTTTTTACAAATGAATAAGGGTGAGGAGAGGACACACTTCTGGAGCTTGTACTATCGAGGTCGTTGGGAAGAAGATGACGAAGGTATGGTACTGGGCTTTGGTTGTTCGTTGTGTATCATATCATATCATTGTTGAACGCATGGTATGTTTGAATGTTGTAGACGCCTTAGCCGTTAAAATATTGGTGGGTTGCGTTGGGCTGGTGAAAATGAATTTGGTCGGCGAGGTTTGCCCAAATTTGGTCTGAAGGTTGAGTTTCAAGCGAGGTAGCAAAATAGTTAGATTTACAGTAAATGGTTTAGATTTGAAATTATGACATAACCAAATGAGTTTCAATTATGGCCAATTGTAATAAAGAATGTATCCAAATCGAATTAGTTTATTAATTTTGGCTAAGATTTAAAGAAGATTAATCAATAAGCTTCTTAATCTTAACAAAATAAAATAATTTGCTCGTTTATAAACATTAAATAAAAAAATTAATTAATTCAAAAATATAATCTACTAACTAACTAATACTAATTTAACAAAATATATGAATGAAACAAAATCTTTTTGGAGACAAATTTTCAATATTCATAAAATGTACTAATTATATAAAAGCATACACATTATTTAAAAATAATAAAAGTGACAATAATATTTTAAATAACTTTAAAACATTGTGAATTTTATAAAAATAAATTATTTCAAATACAATAAAATTAAGAGCCAAATTTCATTAAATAGTTGTGCTTAATTAATTAAAAATATGAAATTATAATCAAGTTTAATCAGTGTTTGGCACAATTAGTAGGCAAGAAACAAAGTTTCTCATTCCCAATATCATATCCAATAAGAAAATTCATCCGTGCAAAGTTTTTTGATTCACAATATCATTTCCAATAAGGAAATTCTTCCATGCAAAGTTTCTATAAACACCATATAGACCCCCACTCCCCCCAATCAATTGTCAAACAAGTCATATCTTTATCTACTTTTGAAAATGTATTCATATATAACAATTCGATATCAACATCTATGAAATGAAATACAATGTTAGGAAAATTGACAATACTTTTAGTCCCGTAACATATGGAAAGTTCATTCGAAGGATCTTTTTTTCTGTTTCCGATCGAGACACAATATAATAATTAGATAACTAAAAGCGTATACTTAAAATTATTTAAAAAATTAGTTTTACCTTTAATCGTTTCCAACGGAGTCGATTCCAGTTTGTTGTAAATTTCCTCAAGGAGTAATGTTAATGTCATGCTAGAATCGATTATAATATTCCCGAATCCACAAGAGGCGTGAAGACTTAAACTCTAACTTCTTACCTCCGAGTACTATCATGATTTAGAAAGTAGAGTAAGTCTGAAAGACTAAACATCTAACTTGTAAATATACAGTAAAATGCGTAAAGACAATCATTGATAGAGTATGTTGTTAAATGATCTGTAAAATGTGTTTATAAAAAAGATGAAAAATCATTAATCATTAAATGTGAAAATATACTAGTTGAATTAATAGAAGAGAAATAAGCATTTCTAATACGTTTTCATTGATTGTCTCAAATTGCTTCTGGTGTATGTGAGTGGCTTGAGTGGTGGGAGAGAGAAGGAGAGTGAAAATAATGAGAAGATAGCGTGAAAGAATCCTTTTATTTTTGGTAAACCAAGTAAGAATCCTAAACAAATTGTATAATTAATTTAGATTCCAAGTTACCATATATTACTCTTTTTTAACAATATGTGCACATATCAATAGGAAAAAATAAATATTTCTAAAAATGAGGTGACCGTGTAATTTTCGTGGGTGGATAGTAATTAAGCTCTTATGAAATTGGAAACTTTTTTATGAACTTTAAGATCCACAAATACTTATGTGAATATTTAACGAAAAAAATCACACCAAAATAATAATTAAGACTCTATATTACATTAAATAATTTTTTATTTTATTTTTATGGAGCAGAATTTTATTACAAAAATAAACATAACAGATTTAGTTAGATTTTGGCCAAAGATTTTAACCAAAAAAATGCAAAATATTTTTTAAAAATCCATAAAAAAAACTAATTCATTGTAACGACCCAAACCATCGTTATTGGAGAAGAGAAAAATTTGCAAAAAATCTGGTCACTTTCCCCCTACAGTGGGACATGTGCCATTGGTGCGGCGTTGCTGCAGCGGCATTGGCGAGGCAGAATCTGAGTTTACGATAAAATTTGTATTTTTCCATCTTTCTAAAATACCCTAAGAAGTCGTAAATTATTGTAGAAACCCCTATAAAATTATTTGAAGTTGGGAAAAGAAGGAGAGGGATGTTTCAAGCATGGGGATGACGGAAGCTCGCAAAATCTTTGCCAAATTCACCATAGCGAATCCAGAAAAGATGGAAACGAAATCAAAACTCCCTACAAATTGCTTGGCACCCAGGTATGTTAGGTTTTTATGTTGCGTAGTTAAAATTAATGCTTACCATGTAATATATTAATTTACCAGTATAAAGTATGTTTAGACCTTCGTGCAACGAGTAAATTCAGTGGAAAGTTACTAAATTTCAATGCTTATGGGGTTAGTGTTGTGTTGATATAGTAATTGGTCGAGGTTCTTATTTTTGTTCTTGGCTATGGTATAATTATGATAAAAAGTTGTTGTCATGGTTAAGAAAACTAGTAATGGAACTATGTGATGAATAATTAGCATTATGACTTGTGTAATTCTGTAAAGAGAAATCGAGAGAACCCATATATCTGTAATTAAGTATGTGACTGGTGATGTCTATGATTCTGTGATGGTGTGATATACAAGTGTCTTACTTTGTTGTGATACTTGTATATGTATGCATATTGCAACAATGGTCTTAGATGTTAAAAAGAGATATGTGGATGTCGATATGATAAAATCATGACTTAAATGTGTGATCTTGATGTGTTATTGTGATGTGTGATTCGGATCGGCTGCCACGTTCCAGCACTCTAACTTGGATTTGATTGTCACATTCCAGCATATTAACTAGGATCTACTGCCACGTTCCGACACTCTAACTGCGATCGGTTGCCACGTTCCGTCTTAAAAATTGAATCAGATTGCCATATTCCAGCATGCTAACAGGTTGACTTTGGGTCCGATGAGAGAGCCAACTACTTGTGATAAAATGTGCATGGTGAAATGTGTTATGCTGAATTTCGTGAGGTGTGTATATATAGTATAAATGTTGTTAGTTTATTTAAGTTATGATCTATTTGGAACCTTAAGTGTGGTAATGTTACATGTAGTATACATTGTGGTTAGTATATTCAAGTTATGATCTATTTGGAACCTTAAGTGTGGTAATGTTACTTGTAGTATACAATGTGTTTAGTATATTCAAGCTATGATCTACTTGGAAACTTAAGTATGGTAGTGTTACTTGTAATATACAATGTGGTTAGTGTATTAAGCTATGATCTATTGAAATCTTAAGTGTGGTAGTGTTACTTGTGGTATACAAGGTGGTTAGCGTAATTAGGTTGTAACCTCGTGGAAAAGAGATAGGTGGTAATTTTGAAGGTGCTCTAAGTAAAGGCTAAGGGTGAGGAAGCGAGGGGTCCGGACGTGGTATTTTATTGTTCTATTTATATGTTGTAAGGTGGGTGTTGGGTTGACCGATGATACCTACCAGTACGTCTGGTTGTACTGATACTACTCTTGCTATGTCTTTTTGACATAGTCTAGATGCAGGATTGATAACGTTTCATTACGTGAAGATGAGGAAATCTTCCAACAACTTTGACTCTTCCTTTCGCATAGTGGGAGCTTTGTCGTTTTATTAAATTGTTATTGTAATTCTTAGTAGATCTGGTACCTGTTAGACTAGATCCTTGGGGTTGTTAAGTTACTTTAAATGTTTTGACTAGTGCATGAATAAGAGGTTGTAATAAAGATTTTTACCCTACATTATATACCCTGTTAATTGTCCTCATGAATAAAACTTTGGAATATGAGATTTCTCCTACTTAGGTGTTAGAGTGGGTGCCCGCACGACACGGTGGGTTCGTGACATTCAGGCTTCCAATCATAGCTTATTACCTGTTCAAAAATTATTTTATATGATTTTGAATATAACCAAAAGTGGCTTGAATTAGTTATCGTAGGAATTATCACTACTAAAAAACAATGTTTAGCGACGGATACTAGGGATGAACAATATTCCGTTACTATATGACGACGGACTTGCGATGGAATAACTATTTGTTTTGCTGAATTAAGAAATGATTTTTTTGATTTATAATATAGCAACCGAACGGAATATTTAATTCGTCGCTAAATATTAGCGCTAAAATTTGGCGCCTAATTTTTCGTACGGATTCAATAACAAAGTAATGCTCATAAATTTAATTAATATCGGGCGACGGAATTAGTGACGGAAAAAAAAGGTTACTAAACTATTAAATATATTTTATAACTATTTATATTATCTAGTGACAAAAATATCCGTCAATATAATTTTCTAAATTATATATACATTTATTTGAAAGCGACGGATTCTAGAATCCGTCACTAATTCCGTTACAAACTCCAATTTCAGATTTCAATACTCTCATTTAATCTTATCCGTTGATCATGGTTCGTCAAAATCCAAGAATAAATCACAGCCGCTTATACGAATTTGATCAATGGTCCTTATTTAAGATCCTTGCTTTCCTACTGTATACAAAAGAGCCCAAACCCCTAATTTTTTCTTCATTCGCCTCCTCTCCTCTCCAAATCCGCCGCCCAGATCCATTTTCCCTCCTCTCCGTCCTTCTTTCTAACAGAGCAGCTTGGAGAACGAGCAGAGAAGAATGCCATCCAGCAGCAGCCATGAAACCAGCAATTGGACAACAATGGAGAGCTCCGAAAAGCACACAAAGACCACCATCAAACCTCCATTGATGGTAGCAGCTTTAGTCGGCGAGCAACCAGGCAGTCTTCTTCCGCACCAACAACATCAGTTCTACGCAGTGAGCAGTGATAGTGAGCACCGACAACAGCCAGGTAGATCCCTTAATGTCATTTTGTTAAAGCTTACTTGTTCATATGCTTTTCCGTTAAAGTTTATTTACTTTTATTTTTAATTAGGGTTACCATTCATTTTTTTAGTATACTTTTGAATATTTTCCTAATATATGTTCTATCAGTCATATATATTTTGGGGCTGATATCCCAAGTATGGGACTTGGCTGTAAACCTTGTCTCTATTTTTCTATTGGTTATTGTAAGAATGGAAGTAGTTGTAGGTTCCTTCATGGTGGTGGGCCTTGTGAGGGTGAAGTTGGATCACCATGAGAGTTTGAAATGATTGAACATCGCCAAGAACATCTCAGATCTATGTCTGCTCACCAACAAAGACTAACCATAGCTTCCCTGCTCATGGCTTCTTCTAACTCTACTCTCTCACCCATGGCTGCTAACAAAGGTATGAACTTTCTTCTGCAACAACAGTTGTAATCTGAGAGTCCCAGGTTTGAACTCTCCTATTTCCTTCTTATTGTCTTTGTAGTGTTTAAAAATTGGAATTTTGAACTCCAGTGAGAGTGACAACAAGTATAATGCATATTTTATGGACGAGCACAAAATATTCAAATTTAATCCTTTGCGAAATGGAGATGAGAAGTTATTGAAGAAGTGAGAACAATGTTAGAACACATTAATAATACTATGTGAAATTAAGAATTTCTCTAAGCTTATAATCTCCCATAATCTTCAAGTGTGTACATAGCAAAATAAAATTCTTAAAAGAACTTTAAGTTCCGGTTATTATGAAGTTTATCACTTTGTTTTACATGTTTCATTACTAAGTTACTGAAAAACTTTTATGATTATGATGTATTATATGCTAAGAAGTATATTGAGTATTTTTAAACTAAAGTGATCCTGCAAAGACCTTCTATGTGCATAAAATTGAGAAGGCTATCACATAATCATCCATTACTTTTGGATACATGTGTGTGTTAAACTAAAGTCAATGTTGATGTATTTGGTAATAACTCAATTTGAGTAACTACTGTATATTTTAAATTTGTCTAAGACATTATAATTTATTGTGTATCTCAAACTTGGTTTACAAGTTCAACTTAGATATGGGTGTTAAATGTTGGTTTGATGGTTGAGACTTGAGAGGCTTGACTCTATTAATAGTAAAAAATAATTTTTTTTAATATAAGCATGAATAGTGTGCCCAATTTTATGTATATGAAAGTTCCTTTTCCATGTCAATTTGTGAATAAACCTTTACTTTTTGACCTTGTCGAATAATTGAACAATTAAGTATAATGATTTGGAGTTTTCTTGTTTACATTTCTTATATAAAGCTTACAGTGGCCTTGATTAATTGTTTATTCCTTTCGGTAGTTAAGATTAAGTATAAGTCTGATAGAGTAAAGAATTTTCTTTGTTTTAAGCATTATGCATAATCACTTATTCACTTAGCTTCTGTTTCAAAGAGTCAAGTACTTGCGATGGGTTGAATGGTGGTACATGCATTTCCTTGTTTTGATGAGTCTGTTTCGACTCTCTCTTTGTTTCCTTTCTTCCCTGCATATTCTATGTTGGGGATATTTCCTCACATATTATTGATCAACTTCACATATTATTATAGTCTAGAAACTTCTTATGTAGTTATGAATTGTTACGGCTTGAAATTTGAAGGCACAATATGTACATTAATTCTAATGCTTAAAAGGTTATGCATGTTTTGTATTGGCGTTCAAAATATATTTTGTATCCAATGTGTAATGCTATCATTTTTCCTCTACGTATTACAGAAATATGAAGAAATATCACGGAAAAAAATAGTGTCTCAAATTGATATTGATTAATGTGAAGCATACTATCAAGTTGTGGGGGAGAAAAGAAGAGAAAACTATACGGTTTTTGTTTTGAAGCAAAAATTTAATACGGTAGATGTTTTTTGCCTCATCATCAGTACACCCTTAGTGCCTCCTTCAGCTACTTATGAGGACGAGGTTGCTCTTTCAGCTATTACTTATGAGGACGATGTTGGTCCTTAGTTTCACGTGACAACTGTATCCCTTTTTTTTGTAATAATATTTTATGAATGTAGGTTCTTTTAAGTATAATTGATATATTATTATGGATTTTTTGAATCGAAAAAACGCAATTTCGATATTCTATATATTTTGAACCATGTATGATATTGTTATATATGTTGATTATTTTTGGGGTATAGAGCAATTTAATTTAAGTTACATATAAATCAATTTTACAAGAAAAAATTTAGCAACAAATATAGAGACTATTTGGTCGTTGTTACATAAAAAAATTATGGCGGCGGATAAGCGAAAAAAATCTGTCAAGTATTTATCAAAAATGACGAAATGAATTACGAAATTAGCTACAAACAATATAAATAAAATAACGGAATAGTCCGTCGCTAACAAGTGGCAACAAATATTTTTCGTTTCTAAGACATCGCTAAATTTGTTACAAAATATATTTTTCGTCACTAAGTGATTACTACTGAGCGATATAACAACAGTTAATAATACGTGCTAGTTCGTCGCTAATCATGTTTAGCAACGGAATATCATAGATTAGCAACAATTTCGTCTGTCGCTAAATGCTGATTTTTTTAATAGTGTATAAGAACTGAATTGTTTTGCTGTTACCAAGAATTTTTTATCATGGTCATTAAAAAAACTCACATGAGATGAATCTTTCTACCATACTATCTATCCATTAGAATTTCGCCGATTCTAGTTCACCAAGTTTTCATGTGAAATAGAAGGGGAATTTTAATTGCTTAGTCGGTAGGCTACCTGAACTCCCACCTTGTTGGTGAGGATTCAATTCCCAAAACTGTAATCTCATCCCCCCCCCTCCTCCAATTCCTCCTCCACCCCAATTATTTTTTTTTAAATGTGAAATATAAACTTTTTTTGAAGAGGCCATTGCAATTGGAGAGAACTAAGAACAGAAAAACTATTATATCTCTCTTTGTGTGATTTATTATATGAACTGGTTCTTATAACCAGTGAAGAAAATCCTTTAAATAGATTGATTTCATAATGTTTTTACCAATGTAGTATNCAAAAGAATTCATTGATCAAGAGTATAGTTTGTTAAATTTGTGAGGGAGATTAAAAAGACTTATTTAAGTCGAACATAAATTATTAAAGTTGTTCAATAGTATAACTAGTGATCAATGAATTTAAGATTTAAATTTGATGAGTTCGATTAATCTTTAATGTTCTTAGCACTAAACTAATTTGATTTATAAGGTTATGAATAAAAATTTTGTTATTGTTGAAAATTGTGCCATTTCTTATAAAAAAAATTATACTCCAACTAAAAAATATTGAGTTTTGTGATTTGGCGCAAGTACTTGTGTTTTATTGAGTTTCGTAAGGTGCGTAGAACCAAAAATTGTAAAAAACTTTATACCATTAAATGTGATCTACTTGATGATACCTGTTAAATTCTCAATCCATTTGGTGCATGTAGTGGTAAAATTAGTTATAATATCTTTACAAACATAATAACAATTAAATTTGAAGAGAAGTATTGAAACAACACTAGAATATCAAGATAATTTTAGGCAATTCAAAGGTAAAGTTGCTCCCCCAAAAGAGAGTAAGAGGCTATAACTATTTAATTTTTAATTTAAGGGAAAATGCACAAGTATCCCTTCAATCTATGTTCGAAATCCCATAGACACACTTATACTACACTAAGGTCTTATTACCCCCCTGAACTTATTTTATAAGTAATTTTCTACCTCTTTTCGGCCTATGTGGCACTAGCTTGAAAAAAAAAATCAACCAGCGTTGCGCCCACAAGATAGTACCACATAGGCCGAGAAGGGGTAGAAAATTATTAATAAAATAAGTTCAGGGGGATAATAGGACCTTAGTATAGTATAAGTGTGTCTCTGAGATTTCGGGCATAGGTTGAGGGGGGGACTTGTGCATTATCCCTTAATTTAATACTTAGATGATAAAATTGCAATCTCATTAAAAGCTTCTAGGACAAGTTTAATCTTCATCAATCATTATTTTTTCATATTCGATAACATTTAACAATTTTTTTTGTTCTGCAAAAAAAAAAAAAACAAAGGAAACGTATCATATATAAGATATATGTTATGCACATTGTTAAATTTAATATATATGATGAGATGAAAACAAACCTCTTCAATTTGTTGGTCAACCTCCTTCGATAGCTTGTCTCCATCAAAAGTTAAGAAAGTAGATACTCTTCCTTTCAATCAACAATGTGTATTTCTTGCAGAGCAATGAATGTTGAAGCATATGTGCCTCATTTTCTATTTCCTTCAATACTCTTAAAAAATAGTAAGCAACATAAGAAAAATTCATGAAGAATTTAAAATAAATAAAATTTGACATAGAAATAGTTTAACCATATATAAAAAATACGTGTTTTGTAATAGTGAAAATAAGATAACATATATTATAATATACACATAAAAATAACTTTGGAGAAGGGCCTAAAATACCTTCGAAGTATTGAAAATGGTATACAATTAACCCTCATCCATCAATTGGCTCAAAAATACCCTCCTTACCCACCTATTGGATCACAAATACCCTCTCCATCAACCTTTGGGTCCAATTTTAGCCACTTCATTAATGGAACACCATTTAAATAATTAAATAAACCTTTTAATTACTTGGTGCTCAACCATTGGTTGCAATTTCATTATTTAATATAATTTTAAACCCACCCATTTTTAATTAAACCCGCCCAAATACATATTAAACCCGCCTGTCCCAATACAAAATTGAATTCTTTTTGTATCGGGTCAGGCACATAGTAGCTTACTCAATTGAATAATTTCATGCGCACAGTTCTTACTTGTTATTGTCATAAGGACTTCTTTCAGCCATGCCCGGTATGGCATAGAAGATTTCTAGCTTTTTCTAAGAAAATTTGTACAATCACCTCAAGAAACATCCTTACCTCTGCCAAAAAGTTCAAGCCTCTAAGATAGATAGGGTGGGCGAGTGCGGCCAGGAGAGAGTTGAGAAGCCGAAAGTGCTCATAAAGCTGGAAATTTGATTGTCTCGCCAAATATTTATTGAGACAAATTGGCTTCTTTTTTGTATTGGGGCGGACGGTTTTAATAAGTATTCGGACGGGTTTAGTTAAAATGGGTGGGTTTAAATTATATTGAATAATTAAATTGTAGCCAATGGTTGATCACTACGTAATTAAAAGAATTATTTTAATTATTTAATTATTTTAAATGTTGCTCCATTAATGAAATGACTAAAATTGGACCCAAAGGTGGATGGAGAGGGTATTTGTGAGCCAACAGGTGGATGAGGAGTGTATTTTAGAGCCAATAGGTGTATGAGGGTAATTGTGAACCATTTTCAATAATTTGAGGGTATTTTAGGTCCTTTTCCGTAATAACTTTTAATGCAGATTTGATGGATGTTATTAGTTAAGAGCAGGATGAGGAGAGAAAATTAAAAAAAAACCACTTGATAAGTGCCTCATATCTCTCATTCTCTACACATGGTAAGCAAAATTTAAAACATTTCATGAATATATAAAATAAATAAAATTTTTACTTATGTACACTAATAATGTAGAGAAAAATTCACTTGACAACAAGTTTTTGTTGTGAACTAAAACTCCTTCTAGAGGAAGCCATTGAAACAAAAGAGAAAATTAAGAATTAGAATGTTGTTATTTATTGTTCATATTTTTCATATGACTTAGTTCTCATAAGAGGAAAAACTCTTTAAATAGATGAATTTCATGATGTACATAAACTAATGGTCAAAGTTCTAGAAAATGATAAGATATCAATCAACTATGAAACTAGCCAATTTTAGTTTTAATTTCTTGCATATCTCAGGAATATGGTTTAAAAAAAAGATTTTGTTTCTTAATAATCAAAATTCAAGAAGAAAATGACCAGAAATCATTTAACTATGAAATTAATAAATTAATAATATAGATAAAATAGTCACGGTGAAATTAATGAATATGATTATTTTTTTTGCATATCTCAAGAATATGGTAAAATAAATGATTTTGTAGTCCAAATGACATTATTTGATTAATTAAATATAACCTTTATATATATATATATATATATATATATATATATATATATATATATTAACTACACATTTATGAATATTGTCAAAATGTGTCCGCTTCTATTTAAAAGTGATTTATTCCAAGGAAAAATGACTTAAATACACATCTTGTTTTATATTTATTGTTAAATTTATCTACCATTTCATTTCTTTTTCAAAAATCCCCTCTCGAACACATGACGCACCCTCTCGCTTATATATTCCTATACCCTCTCATTATATCCCTTCCCTCTCATACATCCTCCCGTATGTAATTAAATGTCGTATCACTTCGCTAATACATCCCTCTCCGATCTCTCTCAAATATATTCATCCTTATGTATTCAAGTGTCCTATTCCCTCTCAAATAAATCCATATCCACTTGACGTATTCATCCCATGTCGGATACGTTCCTCCCTTATGTATCTTGATGTGTGCTTATGTATCCACAATTCATAAATTTAAGAATTTTTATAATTTTATAAAGAGTAGGAAAATGATTTACTTACTCTTAGCACTATGATATTTATGTAAATTATACTTATTTTAAGGATAGTTTTGAAACATTGAAAAGTTTTGTCATATTCCATAAATTTAATAATAAATATATCATATAAATTAAGGCAGAATAATTAATTTGCACACAACTGTTAAATAAGTTAGCTTAAAATTTTTATTATTTAGAGAGAGCTCTCCATCGCTAAATAAATCCAATCAATTAATTCTAGTCATACCACTTCTTGCATGGTAATTTGAATAAAATGTGTACTTGATATTTTTTTAATTGAAAATTTAAGCTTTGTGGGTGAATTAATTCTTCACTGTATCAACAATGCACTCTATGATATAGCTAGAGGAATAATAATCATATATTTTTAAGCAAAAAATTGTAGTTTAAACATACATAGATATAAAAGAAAAAACATATGAGACTAGAAATATTTATTGTATCTATTATTATCAAATTGTACTATTGGAGTGCCACCTTATACACACCCAAGAAAAATTAAAATATGAGTTAAACATACAACTCTCGCTGAATAAAGAATATTTTATTTGTAATATGCAGAGGACTATTAAAAGCCAATAAATTAAGAATAACTATATATCTGAATGGAACCACATCAGAGAAGAAAAATAGGTAATTAAACGTTAAACATAAATTAGACTTTCCGTAAGAATGAAAATTTAAAATAATTTAAAATTTGACCTTTACGCAAATGATCTGAAAGAATTAATTTATTATTCTTTATCAAGCATAATGTTAAGTTATAATTGTCTTTTTAAAAATTAATTTTAATTATCAAAATAATATTTTATGTGAATTTTTTTTAATTTTATTTTAAATTATTTACATACGGAAATAATGAAAATCAACACCCTTGTGCTTAGATAATTAATAAATATTGTCGGTGCTCGTGTCATTATGGTTTGGAGTTACTAAAAAGAGGGTTTGAAATAAAAAAGAAAAACAATTACTGACAAATTTATGATTTTAATTTGATAAGTTCGATTAATCTTTACTATTTTTAGCAATGAACTCATCACACTTTTAAGATTCCGAGTTAAAATTTAATTGTTCTTGAAACTTTTATCATTTCTTACATACAAATTTATACTCCAAATAAAAAATGTTGAGTTTTACTCTATTTCGCAAGGTGCATAAAGCCAAAAATGGAAAGAAGTTTATACCATTAAATATAATGTGATAATTGATGGTAAAATTTTAATTCGTAATCCATTTGGTCTATTGGTAAAAATAGTTAGCATACGTTGGTTTATTTGATTTTATTATAAAATATTATAGTAGATTGAACAATCAATAAATAAATAGAATAAACATGATAGCAATAAAATTTTGAAACAAGTATTAATTAAATAGCAGTAGAAAATAAAGCTATATAATTTTAGGCAATTCATAAGAAAAATTAATCCATCAAAAGAGAGTAAGAGACTGTAACTATTTTTTTAATTAAAAACTAAGGTAATAACATTGGAATCTCCTTGAAAGCTTCCAAGGCAACTTTACTCTTCATCAATCATTATTTTTGTATACACGATAGCATTTAGTAACTCTTCGTTTAGCAAAGAAAAAAAAGACAAAGAAAATGTATTTATATATATACGATATTCGTTATACACAATGTTAAATCATATACATAGATAAAACAGAATCTTAGACCCGCCTATGTGGCGCCACCACAAATAAGAATTTCCTTTTTATTTATTTATTTTCATAACTAGTTTAATATATATGATGAGATGAAAACTAACCTCTTCGACCTGTTGGTCAACCTCCTTGATAGTTTTTCTTCATACAAAGTTAAGCAAGTAGATATACTCCTCCTTTACATTAACATTGTGTATTTCATGCAGAGTAGTGAATTTTGAAGCATAATTGCATTTTTTTCTATTTCCATTAATTATCTTACAAAAATAGTAAGCAACATAAGTAAATTAAATAAACATAGTTGATATTAGGTAAAAGAAAAAAATTATGGGACTAGAATTATTTATTGTGTCTATTCTTATCAAATCGAACAAGTTGAAGTGCCACCCTTTACATACCCAAGAAAAATTAAAATATGAGTCAACCATATAATTCTGTCGTAATAAAGAATATTACATTTGTAATATATAGAAGATTATTTAAAAGCCTATAAATTAAGAATAACTATAAATCTGAATGGAAACACATCAGAGAAGAAAAATTGTTAATTGAACATTAAACATAAACTTGACTTTCCATAAGAATAAAAATTTAAAATAATTTAAATTTGACCTTCATGTAAATGATCTGAAAGAATTAATTATTATTATTTATCCAGCAAAATGTTAATTTATTTTATGGAGCATAATGTTAACTTAGAATTGTGTTTTTCAAAAATAATTTTAATCATCAAAATAATAGTTTATGCGACTTTTTTTAATTTTATTTCAAATTATTCATATGCCGATAAAATGAAAATCAACACCCGTCTACTTAGCGAAATAATAAATATTTTCATCGTTCATGTCATTATTGTTCTCCCATATGGTTTGGAGTCACTAAAAAGAGGGTTTGAAATAAATAAGAAAACCAATTAGTGACAGATTTATGATTTTAATTTGATAAGTTTGATAAATCTTTAATATTTTTAGCATTGAATTCATCATACTTTTAAGATTCTGATTTGAAATTTATTTGTTGTTCAAACTTTTGTCATTTCTTACATACAAATTTATACTCCAAATAAAAGATGTTGAGTTTTGTGCTATTGTGCAATTAATATTTTACTGAATTTTTCAAGGTGCATGAAAACAAAAATGGAAAAAAGTTTATACCATTAAATATAATGTGATAATTGATGACAATTTTAAAAGCGCAATCCATTTGTTTTTTGGTAAAAATAGTTAGCATATCTTTATTTATGTTGGTTTATTTAATTTCTCCTGATATATAATAGTAGATTCAACCAAAAAAATAATTATAGGATTTACATGATAACAATTAAATTTGAAAATAAGTATTAATGAAATAGCACTACAATATTAAGATACATAGTTATAGGCATAAGTAAATTTACTCCTTCAAAAGAGAGTAAGAGGCTATAACTATTTTCTTTTAATTTAACACTAAGATGAAATATTGGAATCTCATTGAAAGCTTTTAGAAGTACTTTACTCTTCCTCAATCATTATTTTTGTACACTCAATAACATTTATATCATATATATANCTCCTTCGATAGTTTTTCTTATTTAAAAGTTAAACAAGTAAATATACTCCTCTTTTCAATCAACATTGTGTATCTCATGCAGAGTAATGAATGTTGAAGCATACATGCCTTCTCTTCTATTTCTTTTAACTCTCTAAAAATAAATAGTAAGCAACATAAGAAAAATTCTTGAAGAATGTAAAATAAATAAAATTTGACATTGAAATACTTTAGCCATTCATAAAAAATACATGTTCTGTGATTGTAAAAAAGTGAACTATATTTAATAATATATACATAAAAATAACTTTCTGATGCAGTATTGATGGATGTTATTATTAGTTATGAGCAGGACGAGGAGCGAATATAAAAAAAGAAACTTACTTGATAAGTGCCACCCGTCTTTTGAATTCTCTAAAAATGGTAAGTAATATAAAAAAATCCATGAACATATAAAATAAATAAGAGTAACTTATATACACTAATAATGTACGGAAAAACTCACTTGATGACAAGTTCATGTAGTTATCTAAACCCCCTTCCTGAAGGAGCCATTGAAACAAAAGAGAAAATTAAGAATCAAAATGGTGTTTGTGTTCTTATTATTCATATGACTTGGTTCTGATGAGAGGATAAATCCCTTTAAAATAAATAAAATTTGACATAGAAATTTTAGCTATATATTAATTTGCAGAAGATCTAAATTAAACTTAAACAAGGAAACCTAACCATTTCCTATCTAGTAGCCATAAAGTAGATGTTAAAACTAAATAAGAACATGTGCCACTAACAACCATAAAAGGGGTCACTAAAAACCATTAAAGGGGACACTAACTGCACAGAGTTGAGAAAAGAAAATTGACTAAGTCTAGCTAGAAAATAGGAAACACTAAACTGAAATAAGTAAAAAACAGTAAAAATAATAAGCTGGAAAAACAGTCAATTGTCTACACTCCTCCTTGACATTTTGGTGGCAAACACCACTTATTTGCCTCAGATCTTCAAACCTTCCTATGACAATAACTTAGTGAAAGTGTTAGTTAGTTGGTTCTCAGATGAACAATGAACAAGCAAAACTTCATTGGATTGTTGGAATTCATTATTAAAAAGAAACTTGATCTTTATATGCTTAGTTCGACTATGAAACTCAAGATTTTTTTAGATTGAAACTGCAGAACTGTTGTCACATGACCTTGGTAGCCTCTTTTTGTTCATGTTCCAAGTCCTTCAACATCTTTCTTAGCCACATAGCTTGATTCACAATAGATGCAACAACTATGTACTCAACTTCTGCTGTTGATTGAGCTGTAGTTTCTTATTTCCTAGAGCTCCAACTAAAACAACTTGCCCAAATAATAAAGATATCTAGAGGTGCATCTGGATCATCTACTTCACTACCCCAATCACTATCAGAGTACTCGATTAGGTTCATAGTTACTTTGGCAGGTGTTGGGAAAAAAGTTCCAAACTTAGTGTGTGTCTTTAGGCGAATGTGAAAACCGAGAGAGAAAACTTACAACAAATAGAATGCCAGGTCTGCTTGCGGTTAGATATAGAAGACTTCCAATTAAGCTTTTATACATACTATCATCAACTCTTTTGGAATCCTCATCCTTGCCAATTTTCGCACCAGTAGAGATTAGAGTACTCACATGTTTGCAGTCCTGCATTCCCAACCTGTTTAGAATATCTGAAATGTATTTCTTCTGACATATGAAAATTACATTATTGGACTGCAACACTTCCATGCCAAGAAAGTACTTCATGACTCCAAGATTAGTCATTTCAAATATTTTCTCCATTTCATCCTTGAACCTTTGGATTATTTCAATTTTAATTCTGTCAAACGCATGTTATCCACATAAATTGAGAAAATTAAAGACTCACATGCAGTGAATTTCACGTACAAAGTAGCTGCACTTTGACTTCTACTAAATCAAAGTTAGATGAGATGATTGTCAATCTTCTCATACCACGCCCTTGGGGTTTTGTTTTAGTCTATACAATGCCTTTGTTAAGCTATAAACTTTATCCTCTTTTCCATGAATCGAGAAACCATCAAGTTGCTCTATATAGATCTCTTTAGCAAGCAAACCATTCAAAAAATCCTATTTGACATCAAGTTAATGAATCTTCCAGGAACTATGAGATGCAAATGCAAGAATAAGCTTGATTGTGTCATGCCTTGCTACTGGAGCAAATGTTTCCTATAAACCACACCATTTTGTTTTATGTTTCCCTTCACCACCAATCTTGTCTTATGATTGCAAATTGTTCCATCATTATTGAGTTTTTTCTTGAAATCTATTTTACACCAATCACCTTGCCATTTCTGTGTCTGTCAACAAGCTGCGAGGTTTCGTTCTTCTCGATCATGCCTAGTTCATCTTGTATAGATCTCCTCCATGCATGAGAGTCTTTTTCTTCAGCATAGATACTTGGTTCAGAGTAACCAAGTTATAGTGCTGATAGACATCTTATAAGGATCAATTTTCCCTTATTAATACATCATCCACTAGTCCATCTTCTGAAAGTTGAGGTTGCTCTTTGAAAATAAATCAAAATAAGAGGTATTCTGATTTTCCAATACCAACCATTTTCTTCATCAAACTTTATTTCTCGGTTGAGAATTATTTTTATGATTTCAAACAGAAAACCCTATAACCTTTGGATGAACTATAGCCCATAAATATGCCTTTTATAAGCCTTGTTGTATAGCTTATTCCTCTTTATTTCTAGAACTCGATAATAACAAATACACCCAAAAAATTCTGAGATGGTGTACTGATGGTTAATTCCAAACCAAGCTTTATATGGAGTCATGTCTTGCAAGACCTTGGTAGGTAATCTGTTCAGCAAATATACAGAGGTACTGACTACCTCTGCTCAAAATTGATTTAGGATCTTTCTTTCGAGGAAAAAACATCTGATCATCGCCATTATTGTCTTGTTCTTCCTTTCAGACATGCCATTTTGTTTTGGAGAGTATGGTAATCTCAATTGGCGTTCAATACCTGTACTATTACAAAACTCCACAAACTAAGAAAAAGTATATTCTCTTTCATTGTCTGACTTTAAGGCCTTAATACTAAGATTACATTGATTTTCTACTAAAGCATTAGATTGTTAAAAACATCAAAGACTTCACTCTTCAATGGTATGAAATAAAACAAACACATTCGGGTGTAGTCATCAATAAAGAGGAACAAGTATTTGTTACCACTCAATGAATCTATTTTCATTAGGCCGCAAATATCCCTATAAATGAGCTGAAGTTTCTGGTTAGCTCTGCATACTTGATTTGCTTGAAATGACAATTTTGTTTTCTTTCCCTGTTGGCAACTTTCACGAACTTGAGCATTAGAACGAAATTCAAGCATATTTTCCACTAGCTCATTCTTTTTCATCTCTGCGATGCTTCTCAAATTGAAGTGACCAAACCTTTTGTGTCATAGGCTTGTACATGTTTGTGAGTTAATAGTGTAAGCATGCTCAGTTATTTTCTTCCAATTAACTAAAAACATTTTGTTGCTCATCTTGACATAAAATAATTCTACTCCAGAAGGGTAAAAAACAACACATTCACGATTCTTAAATTACAAAGAATAATTATTTTCAAGCATTTGTCCAACACTCAACAAATTTTGACTCATACCATGTGTGTACAAAATATCCCGAATAGTTTTGATACCTGATATTGTTGAGATAGAAATTGTACCTCTGCCTTTGACTTCTATTGCCTCATGTTTCCACTGTTATTTTAGATTTGTAAGTGTTATCGAGGAATTTGAACATTTAAGCATCATTGCACAACAACCACTATCAAGAAGCCATGAATAAGAGGATACATTGATTAAAAAGTATGAAACTGCAAAGAATTGCTCCTCATATGCATCTGCAACTTCTGCTACTTGTGCTTGCACCAGAGGCCTTTGCTCTTTATTTCCAGACCTTGGATATGTGCCGCGTTTGTTTACAATTGTCGCATATAGCATCGACTCTCCACCATCAATACATCTCCATATGTGTAGTTGTTTTTTACAATGTTTGCACGGAGGAAACTTCTGCTTCACATCTCCACTATTGTTTCCTCCATCATACTTGTCCTTATTATTTTGGTTGACCTGTTGCTTTCCTTTACCAAATAGTTTTTTTTGCACAGAGAAAACTCCTTCAGTGAACTTGTCCGATCTCAGTCATCCTTTACTCTTGTGCTTGAAGAGAACCCATTAGTTCACCTAATGAAAGTTTGCCCAGGTCTTTGGATTCTTCAAGAGAGGAAATCTTAGATCCAAAGATCTCAGGAAGAGTCACAAGAACTTTATCCACAATTAATTTTTCTATAAATTCTTTACGAAGTAGTCTAATTTATTAACAATTAAGGAGATTCAATTTACTAATTGTTTCCTCCTCCTGCATATTCAAGCACTCGAATTCTCTTTTTAGGTTCAACACTTGCATTTGACGTGTTCTATTGCTGCCTTGATATTCTTCCTTGATTTCAACCTATCCAAGCCTTTTTTATTGTTTTGCAAGCCATGATTCAGTATAACACAAAATCTGCCACAACATTCTGCATAAGAGACTTGGCTTTAGATTTCTTTGTCTTCTCTTCGTTGTTGGATTTGATATGAATCAAGGTAGGATTTGCTGGTAGAATAGCAAGTTGTTTATCTTCCATCACAGTTTCCCAAAGTTCATAGGCTTACAGAAAAGCTTGCAACTTCACAAACTAGATTTGATAATTTCACTGGCGAAAGTGAATGGTGGATTTAAAGTTTGGTTGTTGGTGAGATTTGTATTGTAGGTTAGAACTTTTTCATCCTGTAAGATCAACTAGAAGTTCTGATACCACTATTAGAACAAAAATACTCTAGAAATTGATTTGACGAATAGAAATAGAGTGAACTTAAGAAATTCCAGCTACATATTAATTTACAAAAGATCTAAAACTTTTTTATACAAGGAAAACCTTAAGCATCAACTATCTAGTAGCCACATACAAAGTGAATGCTAAAACTAAATAAGAATATGTACTACTAACAACCATTAAAGGGGCCACTAACAGCAACTAAAGGGGACACTAACTTTAGAAAGTTGAGCAACTAAAGTTGACTAAGTTTAGCTAGAAAATAGGAAGCATTAAACTGAAATAAGTAAAAAACAATAAAAATAGTAAGCTGGAAAAAATGTCAATTATCTAACAATTGGAAGGTGTCAAGTGCTAAAGTTGCAGATCCAATTCAATTCATTGTGACCCCCTTTGTTAGGAAGCACCCCTTCTCTCAAAGTTACCCGGCTATATTGCTGAGTTCCTTAGAGAGAATTGTCTCGTGCCCCTATGTATTATATACCTACTCACCTATGTCAGTGGTACAGGTACCCTCTTGCTCAATGTCGTTCGACCTTTTTTTGAGAATATGGTATGGGTTATCTCGGCACCTCTGTGCCTGATATAGTAGCTTTTGGTGGAATTTTGACATACCATGATGGTAATATGAATATGATCTTCCTCTCTTATTTTCGCATCAACAATATTGTAGAAATAAACCTCTTGATTATCACAAACGTGATAACTGACAATGCTAAGGTCAGTGTTTCCAAATCAGGCATTGTTATAGAGAAACTAATTGTACAGCTGACTGCCTTGCTAATTTTGGTTCAAAGTATACGAGATTAGCTTCTTATAGATAAGATGGATATTAGTATAGTAAGTTCTGTGATCTTAAAGTTTCATTAACTGTGGAAACTGCCGCATAATTCCTCACCATATGCACAGGTTTGAAAAACATACAAAAGTTTTACCTCATGAAGGAAAAACAAGATTTGTAACTACTGCAAGACACAATTAAACTACACCACTTAATGCTTCAGGCACTAAGTTCTAGCAGTATTAGTCTTTCTCAATGTATCATAACCACCTTGAACATGACATCTATCAGGTAGGAAAATTCGAAAGGGTTGTTTTACTGGAAGATCTATTCTGCTATCCTAAAGTAAACCTCCACGTTTAACAAGGTAAAAATATGAAAATGACCCCTTGCAATTGTATCGCTAAATTTAAAGAGCTTGATCATTACATTTTACTAACAAACTGTTTCACAAAATTTATCATATGTCAGATTAACCTGCCAGAGCAACATAAAACGAATCCTAAGAAGCTATCAGGTATATATCAATTTCAAGGCAAATTCAATGATACACTTTAATCCATTCCCACCATGGTTAATGGTAAACGCTCGTAGTGACAGGGAATCTAAAGCAGAGATGTCATGCTACATTGACAAGACATTCTGACACAACAAACATGAAAATGAAAAATGCATTGAATTTAGATCCCTCATCATGACACTAGCATGTGAATCTCCTGTGAATCTCTGTCTGAAGTTCCATGCTTCCGAGTATTTTAGAAAAAAGTTCTAAACTAGCGTACACATGTAGAGTATGATATTTAAGGGAACTGATGCACAGAGATGGAAACCTCTTAAGCATTTTACAATTAGTTAATATTATTTCACAAAGATTTTTGAGAAATCCCAGGGACTGATGAATCTCTTCAAGATTGTTCGCAGCCTTACCTTGTATTTGTGCACGAGGTCATTTCCATGACATGAACACATGACCTCCTTACCAAATGGAAACAACATCAGTAGTTACGCTAAAGTCCACCTCCCCGCGCACACACACACACATACCATGGAGGTGGATTAAAAGAATTAGTTTTATTTACTTCAAAAGTATGAATCCAACTTTCATACTTTCATGAATAACTTTCATAATAACATGCTTTGAATGTTTAAAAGAAAATTTCTTCAAAAATTGATAACATGTAGAAAAAAATAAAGTTACCATCAATTACTCTGTAGCTTGTATACAAGTCTTATCGTATCTGATCCTTCGATTTGGAAGCTTCCACTTATCCAAATTATAGTTGCTGGATATTCCGATTAATGGAGATAAAGCCAGGGTATGTTAATTGTGTTTCCTTCTTTGAAGTACATCCACTACTTGATTGTCCTAATCTGTAACAGAGAAATATATCTATTGTTAGGAATAGATAACCTCATAACAACTTTCAAGTTACATATAAATATCCAACGACTTTTTTCTCCTAAAATAAAGATGGATTTAATTTCATCAATAATAAATAGGGCATGTGTTTAGGGGTGTCAAATGAGTGTATAGATTCGAATTTGGTGGGGGGGGGGGGAGCAAAATAAAACGTTTTGAATTAAAAAAAAGTAGTGGATTATTATTCCACTCAATTGTTACTAATTGGGCTGAAACGAATTAAGTCAAAATGGGCTAAACAATTGTCAATAGGTAGTCTTATACGCTCAAACTTACTTCTCAAATAAGAAGTAAAGCGGTCATATCAAGTAAAGAACCCAACTAATGAGGTTGGGATCGTTCCCACGAGGAAAATTGTTCAGATTTAACTTTAATCTATTATTACTATTATTTATTCAATAATTTCCTTAGAAAACAAAAGACAATAAAAGGGGAGTTTTTATTTCTAAATTAATGAAAATAACTACCTAAATTAAAGTAAACAACTAACAGATTCAAATCTTGGAGTTTAATCAATTAATAAAAGTAACTAGGGTTTAAGTGTTCCCCACAGGTTCCTAACTTGATAATTCTAACTATAACAATTCTTTCCTAGTATATTGCATGCAAAGTGATAAGTTATGTATTTCTAAATCCTTGGTCCGGCAGCTAGAAAATTTCACTCTGCACCTTTATTTGGCTACGTGTGTTGCTTTACTAACCCTTACCTTTACCTCATATTAAGCACTGTATTCGATATTTGACTAAGTTATTAGCTCGTACCAATCAACACTAGCCTATTAGATAGTATACACTAAATCTATGTTGATAATTTTTTTCCTATTATCCGATAAGTAGCATTAAGGGGAGTTCTAATGTTGGCCATCCTTTAAAAAGACTTCTAAGAGAAAGAATTATAAATACATGCAAGACACTATTCTAGAATTGTTATTTTAGTTAGATTTTACCTCATTATTCACCCATGGGTCCCACAACCCTAGTTATGGAGTTTAGTTACCCAAAGTCATAATCACAATATTCATATATGTAATATAAGAATTCATGCACTTACTTCAATGAGAAAGAATAAAATTCAGAATTTCACTTGATTAATCAACAAACGCACCAACAATCAAGTCCAGAAAAAGTGTCTCAATGACTGAAATTAATCGAGGACTAAAGATTCTCCGAAAGTTTAACAATCAAAAAGTCTAATAACAAAGAGTCTACTAAAAAAGAGTCTAGTAACAAAGAGTCTAACCTCAAAAACGAGGTTTTTCAACTAATTATAAAAAACAAAAACCTAATAAAAGAAGGACTCTAATTGCTGAAAATCTGTCAAAACGCGTCCGAGTCGACGGACCTTGTGACGGGCTGTCGTGGTCACGACGGACCGTCATGGTCTCCGTCATCCTATACTTTATAAATTCTTTTGTTTATTTCTTTATTACCCTCGACGAACAGGTATGACGGACCGTTCCAAACACGACGGTCTGTCGGCGGTCTCCGTTCCATAACACTTAAACATCTTGTAATATGGGTACTGGAACTACTCTCTGATCATCATGAGGAACCAGCAGGATGGACCTTCGTGTCTATGACGGTACGTCATGAACTTCCATAATCCCACACTTAGGTCAGACTTCCCTATCTTCCTTCAGCAGCTTCACTACGATGCCACCTACGGACCGCCACAAGCTCGACGGACCGTCACAAGATCTGTAGGTGGTAACTTTTCTGCATTTCTTACTCAAAAATTTCCGCGTTCATCTTTAGACAGATTTCCTGCAAATTAAGAGAAACATACATAAAAATTAATACAATAAAGTTTTTGGACATACATTAAACTTAAGGAAAAAGAACTAAAAATACCGTGAAACCAGGGTATATCATAGTCCAACCCGCTCAACACTTACTCATGTTTCTGAAGCCAAGCTTTTAGATGGGCAGAAGTAGATTGAGCAAAATGAGTTAGAATAGTCCAATCAGTCTGGGCCATCACAAAATGGGCATATATAGTAGAAAGGTTTAGATCTATAAGAGATGGAAATAATTTTGTTGGAACAAGGCAAGGTGATTTAATCATGGTTTCTCTATTTCACTTCAATGTAGCAGTAGCAATATCGCTAAATGAAGCTAGTGCAGGCAGAGTTTGAAAAAAAATGTAAAGAAATGAAAGGATATATCTAGAATGATTGTTCCTTAGAAAAAAATGTGGAAACATTCTAGAAGGGATAGTTCTAGAATTAAGTAGTTGGAGGAACATGCTAGAGTATAATAGTACATATCCTCCGCCAGTCCTACCATCAATCAACCCATCAATAGAGGTGACCATTTGAGTTCTAGCAAAGAAAGTATGGAAAATATATTGCCACTACATGCCTCTTTTGTTGTAGTGCGAGTGGTCGTCTATACCATAATTTCATCTCTTTTAAGACACAGAACAAGGGACCAAACATGTCTCATATATGCTACACAGATGACACTGTTGATCCTTAAAACTCAATTTCCTTGCTTGAACTGAAGAAGTAACTTGAAGGAATTATGTGCTAAAGTTGCACAACCAATTCAATTCTTATTATAAGATAGAATAAACCTAAACAATCATTCGGGCCTTGTCATTGAGACCCCTTTCTGAGGAAGCACCCCTTTTTTCAAAGTTACTAGGCTACATTGTTGAGTTCCTTAGAGAGAGTTGTCTCGCGCCCTTAGGTATGCTCTATCTATTCACCTGTGTTGGTTTCAGGTACAGGTAACCTCTTGGTCATAGCTGTTCGACCTTTTTCTGAGAGTATGACATGTTAGTATTTTTGTTAATGATGATATGGTCTGTATTACATGGGCTCATTATCCCACTTCATGGACCCATTATCCAACTAATAGAAAGGTAGTTAACTAACCATTATCCCACTAATGGGATAATGGTTAAGTACTCATTATCCCACTACATGGATCCATTATCCTACTACTCTAGCAGTTGGTAACTTCCCATAACCTCTCTTGATGGAAGTACAGTTATAAATATGTCATTTGGTTCAAAAGTTCCTATGCACATTACTTCAAAAAACTCCATACCATCAAAGAGTGTTGTTTTGAGTGGTTAGAAGATATTTGAAGAAAAGAAGAATTATAGACTCTGACAATATCACTAGCAATGGCTGGAGGTATGTCAATAAGTTTTTATTTCCGCTGCGTCATAGTTCAACAATATCTTACATTTGGTATCAGAGCCGTTGAATTTCCTATTCTTTGTTAATTTTCGAAATTCAAAAATCCCTCAAAATGGTTCTTAAAAATTCAGATCTTGTTTTGAAACTTTTGAAAACATTTTCTAATAATAAAAAGTAAAGAGATTGTTGTTTTGTTGCATAATGTTCAACAATAAATCTTGTATATGATTTTTAATTAATATTTAGTGATTCATATAATTTTAATTGATTGAGATTTAGCCACAACAATCTTAATGAAATGATATTATATATAATATTTTGGATCATTTAACGAAATAAATGTCTAAGTGATCTAGAATTTATTTAATTAATGTTTAGCCACAACATCTTTAATTGAATAAAATTTCAAAAGTTAAGGATCATATAAAGAAATTTTTAGAAATTAGAATTGTAATTAACTATGCATGATATGATAAATTAATTTCTTTATTATTAAGTTGCATAATTAATTAAGATGAAATATTAAATACTTTTCATAATTATCCACATAAATTATGAATGAGAGCTTAATAGTTTTGTCATAAAGATAGAATATCATGCTATTAAATTGATAATTTTATCATAAATATGAATTTAATTGAATTTAAAATTTAGCTCACAGACAATTTTTATGTCGGTAGATTCAACTTTGTATTACTTGACTCAAATTTATGTGAAGTATGTATGTATATTTTTTGTAGTTATGCAAAATGTAAATTTCTTTGATATTTGTGATATTCCCAAACTGAATGGTGAGAACTATAAGATTTGAAAGAAGAGAACCCTCCACCACTTAAGGTGCATGGATATTGATTATGCTATTAGGAAAGACGAGCCACCTATTAAGGAAATCAACACTCAAGATGAGATTTTTGGTCATGAACAATGGGAACGCTCTAACCGGTTGAGTGTTAGGTTCATTAAGACCAAAATCTCTGCTGGTATTCGTCGTTCTATCGAACAACAGAACAATGTCAAGGCATTACTGAAGGATATTGATGAACATTTTGAGACTTCAGATATGGCACTTGTCAGCACCTTAATTATGAAATTCTCATCAATGAGGCTCACTAGTGTGAGAAATGTGCGTAAGCACATTATGAAAATGTGAGACTGAGCAGCTCAACTAAAGATTCTTGAAGTTGAAATGTCTGAAACTTTTCTTGTGCACTATATCCTGAATACTCTACCTGCACAGTATGGTCCCTTTAAGATATCTTATAACAGACATAAAGATAAATGGTCTATTAATGAACTCATGGTCATGTGTTTTCAAGAGGAAGGTAGACTGCTGATGGAAACAGGAGAAAGTGCATTCGTAACTACTCAAGGAAAGAAGAACAATCAAAACAACAAGAGGTCTAAAGGAAAGGCACCACTTGAAACTAACATAAAAAAGGAAGCCAAGTATCGCTTCTGTAGAAAGAAGGGGCACATAAGGCAGGATTGTGTCAAGTTTCAACAATGAATTGTTAAGAAAGGTAATTCTACCTCTCTTGTTTGTTATACAGCCAATATGATTAGTGTTAATCGTAACACGTGGTGGATTGATTCTGCTTCTACAATCCATATTACAAATTCCTTGTAGGATTTGAGAAACCTGCAGAAGCCACTGGGAGCTGAGCGAATCATCTATTCTTAAAACAAGATGCATTCGCATGTGGAAGCTATTTGGACATGCAATTTAGTTCTTAGTAGTGGTTTTATTTTAGAGTTGGAAAAGACTTTTTGTGTTCCTATGTTTTCTACGAATTTAATTTCAGTATCTAGACTTGTACCTTTGGGATATTCCTTCTATCTAGAAGGTGATTCCTAACTATTTTATAAATCTAAACTTATTGGATATGGTACATTGTATAATGGTCTTTTCTCTCTTAATTTACAAAAATGATTCAACTTCAACTTTTATGCACGTATGAACTGGCACTAAAAGATGTGTTATAAATGAAGATTGCTCTATCTCATGACATCGGAGTTTGGACATAACTCCATCAATAAGATTAAGAGATTTGTAATTATGGAGTACTTAGTACTTTAAATTTTACTGATTTTGATACTTGTATGGACTGCATAAAGGCAAACAGAACAACAAGTCAAATAAAGGTGCCAAAAGGAGTTCAACCATATAAGAAATCATACATTCAGATATATTTTTTCCAGACATGGACATATATGGTCAGAAATACATTATCATTTTTATAGATTATTACTCACGATATATGTTCACTACATGATTCATAATAAAATAGAAGCAATAGCATCCTTTAAAGTTTTCAAGGTTGAAGTAGAGAAACAATGTGAAAAATAAGTGGTGAGTATTTTGGTAGATATACATAAGATGGACAAGCACAAGGTCCGTTTGCGAAGTTCTTCAACAAAATGGGATTGTTGCCCAATATATTATGCATGGTTCTCTTGTTCATAACTGTGTAGCAGAAAGAAGAAATCGAACATTATTACACATGGTTCATAGTATGTTATGTTGCTCTAAGCAACCTAAGTCCTTGTGGGTTGAATCTCTTAAGCCAGCAACATATATATTAAACCGAGTTCCAACCAAGGCTGTTCCAAAGACGCCTTTTCAATTATTCAAAGGTTGGAAATCTAGTTTGACACATATACCTGTATGAGGATGCCGTTTGAAGTTAGAATTTACAACTCATAAGAAAAGAAGCTGGATCCTAGGACCATTGGTGGATTTTTCATTGGATATGCCAAAAGGTCTAAAGGAGACAGATTCTACTGTCCATCTAGCAGTATGAGGATTGTGGAATCAAGACATGCAAAATTTCTTGAAAATAACTTAATTAGTGGGAGTGATCAACTTTAGAATACAACTTCTATAAGAGATCAACCTTCCACTTCAAGTCAAAAATTGATTGTACATAACACCCCTGAAGTTCAATTGGGTGTTGAGAAACCAATCAATGAGATTCCACAAGCTGTTGAAAACATGCATATAGATGAAGTTGTTCAAGTAATTCCTGAAATTATTGAACAACCAGTTGAACAACATAATCCACAGGAAAATGTTGGTGCAACATTGAGAAGATCTACTAGAAAAAGAAAATCAGCAATTCCTAGTGACTTTGTTGTATATTTGCAAGAATCTGACTATGGAGTTGAAAATGATCCTGATTCTCTTTTACAAGCCATGAATTCTAAAGAGTCTGAATTGTGGTATAATGCAATGAAAGAAACGATGAATTCTATGTAAAGTCACGAGGTATGGGATCTTATCGATTTTCCTAGTGGTGTTAAACCCATTGGATGTAAATGGATTTTTAAGACTAAAAAGGACTCATCAGGCAACATAGAAAGATATAAAGCAAGACTAGTTGCTAAAGCATTCACTCAAAAGAAAGGAATTGATTACATAGAGACACTTTAGAGACATTTTCTCCTAAGTCTAAAAAAGGATTCCTTTTGCATAATATTGGCATTAGTAGCACACTTTAACTTAGAATTGCAATAGATGGATGTGAAAACTGCATTTCTCAATGGTGATCTAGAGAAAGAGGTTTATATGAAACAAGCTGAAGGATTCTCCTCTAGTAATGGTGAACACTTCGTATACAAGTTAAAGAAATCCATATATGGACTAAAATAAGCTTCCCGTCAATGGTATTTGAAATTTCATAATGTTATCTCTTCATTCGACTTTGTTGAGAACATTATGGATCAATGTATATACCATAAGATCAGTGGGAGTAAAATATGTTTCTTAGTTCTATTTGTGGATGATATATTACTTGCATTAAATGATAAGAATGATATATTAATTGAAATAAGTTATCTCTAAAAGTTTTGATATGAAAGGCATGGGTGATGCATCTTATGTTATTGGTATTAAAATTTATCGAGATAAACATCAATGTACCGTAGGTTTATCTCAAGAATCCTATATCAATAAAATTTTAGAGAGTTTTCGAATGAAAGAATGTTCACCAAGTGTAGCTCCTATCGTGAAAGGTGACAAGTTCAACCTGAATCAGTGCCCGAAGAACGATCTTGAGAGGGAAAAAATGAAGGACATTCCTTACGCTTCTGCTTTTGGAAGCTTGATGTATGCTTTGGTTTGTACAAGACATGACATATCATTTGTTGTTATAATGTTAGGAAGATATCAGAGTAATCCAGGTCTTGACCACTGGAAGGCTGCAAAGAAAGTCTTATAATATCTTCAAGGAACAAAAGACTACATGCTTATGTACAAACGATCAGATGACTTGGAAGTCATTGTCTACTCTGATTAAGACTTTGTTGGCTATGTTGATTCATGGAAATCAACTTCAGGATACATATTTATGTTACCCGGTAGAGCTCTATCTTGGAGAAGTTCCAAACAGACTCTAGTTACTACTTCTACTATGGAGGCTGAGTTCGTTTTTTGTTTCGAGGCTACCTCACATGGTGTATGGTTAAAGAGTTTTATTTCTCGACTTAGAATCGTCGACTCTATATCTAAGCCATTAAGGTTATATTGTGAAAATTCAGCTGTTGTCTTTATGGCTAAGAATAATAAAAGTGGTAGTCGAAGAAAGCATATCGATATCAAATATCTAGCAATAAGAGAACATGTTAAAGACAAGAAAGTGGTCATTGAACATTTTAACACTGAAGTAATGTTAGATGATCTTTAACTTAAGTCATTCCCCCACAAACATTTAAGGAACATGTAGTCACAATGGGACTTAGTCCCACTATGTTAAATTTCGTTGTAACAATAAATGTTTACGAAACTCTATTTATATGATATTTCTGGTTAACTGTGTGCACATTGAGTTTTTATCTTCAGAAATTTCACTAAAGTATGGACCTCGAATAAATATTGAGTTTATTCATTAATTTAATGGGTAAAATTTTAGAGATATAGTGCATTGTGATACATGGAAGATACGACTCACTGCAAGAGATATTTCATTAATGGGATTAGAATACATGGACCAAGTGAGAGAATTTTGACATTTTTGTTGACGTTGATATGATCCGTATTGCATGGGTCCATTATCCCACTTTATCGACCCATTATCCGACTAATGGGAAGGTAGTTAACTACCCATTATCCCATTAATTGAAAGGTAGTTAACTACCCATTATCCAACTAATGGGAAAGTGGTTACTTACCCATAATACCACTAATGGGATAATGGTCAACAACACATATATCACAATCTTGAGATTTTCAAAAGTCACAAAGAAGGGAATGCATCATCTTTCGAAACCATCAATTGTCTAAGTTTCCAGATCTTCAAAACAAACAACATGACATTAAACAATAAAAAATCAGAGCAACCCAATGTTGCTTTGATTTTTAAAATTATGTTTCTCAAAAGGTAATGAACAGAAGCCACTACCTCCATTTGTTCCAAGGACAGGAGGCCATCAAGACTTATGATGATACCTAAGGGCAACACGGAAACTTTTGTTGCATCACCTCCATTGACAATTGAAGTAACCCTTGGTAGCTCTATGGGTGCATAGACTAAAAATGCTCCCATACTATCAATGCTTGTCTCTTGGAGCACTAGCATTTCCTTTTACATACAAGGCTAGATATATATTACAACAATTAAAAAAATGTTAGTGGAAGTACTAAAAGAGATAATGTGAAGAAGATTTTCAAATTATCAGTGTTTATAAATTAAATTTGACAAAAAATAGTCTTTGTTTTTCTGTGTGTTTTTATTGTTAATTTACTCACATTCAAAAGTGAAACTGGACCATAGAAAATGTCTATTGATTCAATAATCAAAGATTAAGGATGAAAAGATACAAGTTAGAAACAATGGTGTTTCTAGAGATGAAAAAAAGAAGAATCCAATCATACCGAATAATTTAAGCATAAAATAGAAAACTATAAAATAATAAATATGAAAAATACCTGAACGATTGTAATACTGTTTTCTGGAAGAGTTCCTGTTAGTACTCGAGCTAACTCAATCACATTATTCCCACCAGTCAAAATATGCTACTTATAAAAAATCAAACGATAAATAATATCATAAAATAATTGTTAAAACTTAGTTCGTGAGATGAGAATTGTTTATAATAATATGTACAATTAATGCTAAGGCTAGCAAACATGTAGATAATATAAAATGGGAACACAATATTTGCAAATCAATCAAATCCAAGACTTCAACATAATGGTTTAAAAAATTCTTAACGTTGAATTCATTCTATTTTTTATTTAAAAGTTATGATTTTTATTGAAATATTTGAGATTTTCACATAAAAACATATTCAAGGATTGAAAAAGTCAAATTTTGAGTATTTTTAGGGGTCCTTTGTTTAACAGTTATATAGGGATTAAAAGTGTAATTTTATTTTATTTTTCCAGATGATTGGCTAATTTCACTAAAAATTGAATATCCAATGCAAAGATATATACAATCATACCTATTTATTATTATTATCATTATTATTATAACAATCATTTCTTATAACAATATTTCACCGAAAATATACTATAACAATAACATATCATCTGTAATCGCAGAATCTGAGGTCTAGAGAGAGGGTAGTGTCACACCCAGAGCGCATACCCCAGATCAGACCAGCGTTGTCTTCCTCACAAAGGACTCATACAAGCCCTTAACATTCGTCATAACATGTGATCAATAAAAATTGTGGAAAAATTAAAACTTCTACATTCTACTTGAAGTATACTTAGACTTCATACTTATTTATAAACCACACGATATTCTAAGAAATTGTCTCACATATATAAAACCATCTAAAGCGTACAAATCAGGATTTTTGAAATACATAGTCAATATGCCATATAGGCCTTAATAAAAAACTATCTCATGAAACATGATTGAAGTAGGATATTCCTAATATCTACTAAAGTCTTCATAAGCTGGAAAAAACATATGGTAGCGTCCCGGACATGAGGACCTACCAGTACATGGAGAAAAAGTTCCAAGCTTCTTCAAATCGACCTCCTTAAACTTCAATGGCCGGAACCTACAGTTGTAGTAATATAAAGTAATGGGGTTAGTACGCCACATGTCACTCCTCGAGCTACCCCCGAAATGCGGACACAGAACCTAGGACCACAAGTGATCCCAAGCTAACCCCGCTGGCATGATCATGAGCATACTAAATATAATAAACTCTTGCAGAAGCTAAATCATACTTAAAATGAAAAGATGAGGAAAACCCATATTCTATAACTGAGATATTTTAAAACAATGAGTTTAGTACAAAAGAAATATGAACTAGATACTAAGATGAATCTAATTATGTCTGAAAATAGTCTCTAAACTTGAATTGAAATATAGGGACAAGCCCCAGCTAAATCTAGCAAAAACTGAAACTAAATGACTAAAAACTGAAATGAAACTCATGACTGTTATCCTCGGAGAATGAGGACTCACCACTGAATCTGCTGGACTGGAGATCGAAAATCGATCTATGCGTGATCTGGATGCTGAGAACCTGAACCTACATCACGAGAAGATGTAGCGCACGTATGCGTCATTGCTTGAAAGGTACTGAGCATGTAGGATAGAGTAAAGCTGAAATAAAACATAACTAAACAAGCACAAAAACAAGTATAATATTCTGAATGTGATGTGCTGATTTCTGAGCTAACTGGATGCAATGACCAATTTATATCATGCTGAAACTGAATACTGAATATATTGATAAATGGTCAATGCAGAGAGTCCGACTAAACTGTGGGAGCTACTAATAACCGATAATAAAACCACATGAGTTAAATGTGGAGTCCGATGTATACGCCCCATCGAGAGGACCCAATATACCCTGCCAAAGGTATAAAGATATGCTGGCGTGATCCCTTAACTGATTGCCCACAGAGGGAACTTACAACCTACATGGATAGTAGTTCTAGGACTATTGGGTATGCTAAAACCTAGTCCAACTCGGTATTATGCTACTCCCAATGAATTATGTAACTTAACTGATTATATCAGAATTTTAGTAAATACTGGATAACTCGAAACTTAAAATGCAATCTGAGAATGCAACAATTAATCTGGTAATTATGCAATTATAACTGAGACATGTATATCTGAAGTGTCTGAAATATATGACCTAACATGTGTAATTCAAGAACTAAAGAAATACAAAGCTAGGGTTCTGAAATTCATGCGATAATCTGAGTAATAACATGATAATATGATTTGGAACATATATTTATTAAATTCATGAAGTTCTAACAATGTTCTAGAAACCCTAGGTTTAATCATGATAACAGTATCAAGAATCTGACTGAAACTAGGGACCCAATGGGTGAAAGGAACCCAC
This sequence comes from Solanum pennellii, assembly GCF_001406875.1. Lineage (NCBI taxonomy): Eukaryota > Viridiplantae > Streptophyta > Magnoliopsida > Solanales > Solanaceae > Solanum > Solanum pennellii. The sequence continues at coordinate 67,897,133 of NC_028645.1, forward strand.
TAGTGAAATCCCACATACCTGGTGATGAAATCCACGGAAAAATACTTAAGTTTTGGTGCTAGAACTTCTGGAGCATGTGGCGTTCTTGAACTAGCGTTCTTGAGCTTTTTTCTCCTCTCTTGCCTCAAATTTTCTAAGTTTTGATTTAATGATTTGACTTGGATATGTTTAACTATGTTTCTAGGCTTAAACTGACTAAAATCTGATGATTTAGGGTCAAAATGACCTAACATAGGGTTTAAACGGAGTGGGAAAGGTCAAAAAGACCCCTGGGAAGGTTGCTCATGGGCCTCACGACGGCTATGACTGACGGTCCGTCGTGCGCCCGACACCCCGTCGTTTGGTCAGTCGCGAGGGCCTTTTCGACAGTCCTCTACTAAAATGGGCATAACTTTTAACTCAGAGGTATGATTTTAGCAAGGTCGGTAGCTATGAAAATATAATTCAATTCTCTATCTGTGGGTAGGTCATGGGAGTCCTAATTCATTTTGTGCTAAGAGTTATAGTCATTTTAAGTTTATCCAACTGTATTTCCCCTTAGCTGGCTGCAAATTTTAAACCTACGGACCGTAGGTCCACCGACGAACCATGTTGGTCATCCATAGCTCTTGTCAGAGAGTGGTTGAAGGGAGTCTTGATCGACGTTCACGGACTACGGACCGTCATTTGACCTACGGACCATAAGTCCATCCGTCATCCAAGACTTAACCAATTTTTCTAGGCTGAAATTTTTGGGAGTTTATGACTCCATCGATGGTTGTGCAGGACTGACCGTGGATCAGGATACGGTCTGTCGATTCCACCATTGGTAGCACCTGCAGATTTTTCTGAAAAACTAATTTTTGGTTTGTTTTGGCTACGGGATGTTACATTATCTCCCCCTTGGGAACATTCGTCCTCGAATAAAGACTAAACTAGCTGAAATAGAGGGAGAGAGATGCAAACCCCACTACTAAACACTGAGAACTGAGTTCTGACTAAATTGAGTTCTAAGTGCATGCAATTACGCTAAAAATGAAAGTACAAACTGAGGGAGCACGATTTTAAAACTGAATTTACACATTAATGACTGTAAAACTGAAGAGGAACTATTACCTCAAGCTGGAGAGGAATCGGAAGGAAAAAAGTAAGGATACTTGGCTTTCATGGCTGCTTCTGCTTCCCAAGTAGCTCCCTCTACGGACTGACTCCTCCACAAAACCTTGACTAAAGCGACTTCTTTGTTTCTCAACCTTCTAACCTGGCGGTCAAGAATATCAACTGGTACATCCGCATAAGAAAGACTATCTTTCACCGCCACACTCACTAATGGCACTATAGAGGCTGGGTCACCCATGCACTTCTTCAAGAGTGAGATGTGGAAGACCGGATGCAATGCTGTTAATTTTGCTGGCAACTCTAACTCATATGCCACCTTGCAAATCCTTTTCAAGATCTTGTAAGGGCCTACATATCTAGGACTGAGCTTCCCTTTCTTTTCAAATCTCATCACCCCTTTCATAGGTGAAACTTTCAGAAAAACCCAATCATCAACTTGGAACTCTAGTTCCCTTCTCCTTACATCTGCATAAGATTTTCTGCCGACTTTTGGCTATCTTAAGTCTATCTCTAATGAGTTGCACTTTCTCCATAGCATAAAGGAATGAATCTGGCCCTATCAAAGCTGTTTCACCTACTTCAAACCAACCAACAGGAGATCTACATCTACGCCCATATAAAGCCTCATAAGGGGCAATCTGAATGTTGGAATGGTAGCTATTATTGTAGGCAAACTCAATAAGAGAAAGGTGATTGAAATCGATCACACAAGATCTCAACATATCCTCTAAGGTCTAAATGGTACGCTCTGCCTGCCCATCCGTATGTGGATGAAATGTTGTACTAAGGTTAACTTGAGTACCAAGACCTTTTTTAAATGACTTCCAGAAATGAGAGGTAAACTGATGACCTCTATCTGAGATGATAGACAAAGGAACCCCATGCAACCTCACAATTTCAGTAAGGTAAAACTTGGCATAGTCCTCTGCCAAATATGTAGTCTTGTCCGCCAAAAAACGAGAAGACTTAGTCATCCTATCAACTATCACCCAAATTGAGTCATGCTATCTGCGAGTACGAGGTAACCCTGTGATGAAATCCATATTGATCACATCCCACTTCCAAGTAGGAATATCAATCTCTTGAGTCATACCTCCTGGTTTTTGATGTTCTACATAGACTTGCTGGCAATTGGGGTACTTACTCACAAAGTCTGCTATATCCCTCTTCATGCCATTCCACCAATAGACTTCCCGCAGTTCACGGTACATCTTAGTGGCACCTGGATGAATAGAATACCTGGAGTTATGAGCTTCTGCAAGAATATTCTGCCTCAACACTCCCACATCAGGAACACAGAATCTACCTTGGTAGCGAAGTACACCATCTCCCCCTTGGGACAAACCTCCACTCTCTGATTATTGACTGCACTCTTTAGTTCAAGCAAGATTGGATCAATCTCTTGCTTTTCCTTAACCTCCACTACCAAAGACGATTCTGACCCATTCTGAACTGTTACACCGCTGTCTGATATGCTCATAAGGCGAACTCCCAAGCGAGCAATCCTGTGAACATCCTTCACTAGCTCCTTTCTTTTTTCATTAACATGGGATACACTACCGATAGATAATCTACTAAGAGCATCGGCCACTACATTCGCCTTTCCAGGATGATAATGAACACTCACATCATAATCCTTATGGAACTCAAGCCATCTACTCTGATGAAGATTCAACTCTTTCTGGGTGAACACATACTGAAGGCTCTTATGATCGGTGAACACATCTACATGAACACCATACAAGTAGTGTCTCCATATCTTGAGTGCAAACACCACTGCTGCAAGCTCGAGGTCATGAGTTAGATAGTTCCTCTCATGCACCTTAAGCTTTCTAATGGCATAAGATATAACCTTATCTCTTTGCATCAACACACAACCAAGGCCAACTCTGGATGCATCGCAATAGATCACATAACCATCTGGACCCTCTGGTAGTTTCAAGATAGGAGTTGTAGTCAATCTAGTTTTCAATTCTGTGAAGCTTTTGTCACAATCATCTCACCATTGGAACTTGACCATCTTCTGAGTCAACCTAGTCAATGGTGAGGCTATGGATGAAAATCCTTCCACTAACCTTCTGTAATAACCTGCTAGACCTAAGAAACTTCTGATATCTGTAGCAGAGGTAGGTCTGGGCCATTTTTTCACTGCTTCTATCTTTTGTGAATCTACGCGGATCCCTTTGCTAGATACAATGTGACCAAGGAAAGAAACGGATTGCAACCAAAACTCATATTTACTAAACTTAGAGAATAACTAGCAATCTTTGAGAGTGTGCTGAACAATTCTCAAATGACTTGCATGTTCTTACTCACTCCTAGAGTAAATGAGGATATCATCAATGAAGACGATAGCGAACAAGTCTAAGTACTGTTGAACACTTTGTTCATCAAATCCATGAAAGCTGCAGGAGCATTGGTTAGTCCAAACGACATAACTACAAATTCATAATGACCATACCAAGTTCTAAAGTCTGTTTTGGAAATGTCACTATCTCTGACTCTAAGCTAATGATAACCCGATCTGAGGTGTATCTTTGAGAAATGACTAGCACCCTGAAGTTAGTCAAACAAGTCATCCATCCTGAGGATGGGATACTTATTCTTGATTGTGACCTTGTTCAGCTATCTATAGTCAATTCACATTCTGAGAGAACCATCTTTCTTCTATACGAACAATATTGGTCCACCCCATGGTGAAATACTAGGTCTGATGAAACCCTTATCTAGAATGTCTTTCAACTGCTCTTTCAATTCCTTAAGCTCTGTTGGAGCCATTCTGTAAGTAGGAATAGAAATAGGCTGGGTATCTTGAAGGAGATCAATTCCAAACTCGATTTCTCTTTTGGGAGGAACCCCAGGAAGATCTTTTAGAAATACTCCTGGAAATTCACAGAATACTGGAACTGACTCAAGAGTTGGGGTTTCAAGGCTAGAAAACCTTTACCCAAACTAGATGATAGAGATAACCATTAGATGTCATCTTTTTGGCCTTAAGGTAAGAAATAAATCAACCCATAGGTGCTAAGCTACTACCTTTCCATTCTAAGATTGGTTCGTCTGGAAACTGAAAACGAACAATCCTAGTTATACAATCGACTGAGGAATAACATGAGTGTCACCAATCTATGCCTAGAATAACATCGAAGTCTACCATTTCTAACTCTACTAGATCTGCTGAGGTGACTTTCTTAGAGACTGTGACAAGGCAATTTCTGTATACCTGTTTAGCTATAACTTGGTCACCGACTGAGTAGAGACTGAGAAAGGTTCTAAGAGAGTTTCTGGACTAACGCTAAATCGGACTGCTACACTGAGTTACAAAAGACAAAGTCATGTCCGTTGTATGAGTGAACCATATGTGAGTCACATCCTTGAATTGGTAGGATGCCAATCTCTCATATAACTACCAGTTATTGACATCACATCAAATATTTTCTTGACCTCGTCAATGAACTTCTGTGGGTCCTTACCAACTTTTGACCCTGAAAACTTAGGTAGATTCATCCTAACAAAATCACAAACTCTGGTTGCCACTAATCGATCATTTCTATTAGTAGGAACTCAAACCTACTGATTATTCTGGTTGGTCATACTCTTGACCAAAAGCTGAATTGGCTTTCTCAAATTCTGCATTTTAAATTCCTTATCTGGTACTTGAGGAACTGTGTTAGCATTACGTGCATTAGCATTCCATGCCTAAGCTCTACGAGAAGGCATGATCTTGAGCGCTCAACGTCGAGTTAGAATGGAATTTGATCATACCTTATGCACGATAAGAGTAACAAGAAGGTGAAGTTTTTCCTAAAACACTTCATAGACTCCCTCTCATTAGATGTGGTGCACTTAACACCCATGAAAAGGACTCTACTTAGTGCGGATTTTTCAGACATCTTAGGACTCTTGAACCTAGTGCTCTGATACCAAGTTCTGTCACGCCCCGCGCTACCCCCTAGACGCGGAAAACGAACCTAGGACCACAAGTGATCCCAAGCTAACCCTTCTAGCATGATAATGAGCATACTAAAGATAATAAATTATTGCAGAAGCTAAATCATACTTAAAATAAAGAGATGGGGAATACCCATATTCTATAACTGAGATATTTGAAAACAATGAGTTTAATATAAAATAAATATTAACTCAATATTATGTTAAATCTAACTATATCTGAAAATAGCCTCAAACTAGACAAGAAATACTGGGACAAGCCCAGCTAAATCTAGCAAAAACTGAAACTAAATGACTAAAGACTGAAATGAAACTTATGACTGTTGTCCTCGGAGAATAAGGACTCACCACTGAATCTGCTGAACTGGAGATCGGGAAATCAATATTTGCGTGATCTGGATGCTGAGAACCTGAACCTACATCACGAGAAGATGTAGCGCACGTATGCGTCAGTATTTGAAAGGTACTGAGCATATAGGATAGAGTAAAGCTGAATAACACATAACTGAATAAGCACAAAAACAAGTATGATAATCTGAATGTGATTTGCTGATTTCTGAGCTAACTGGATGCAATGACCAATTTATAACATGCTGAAACTAAATACTGAATATACTAATAAATGGTCAATGCAGAGAGTCTTACTGAACTGTGGGAGCTACTAATAACCAATAATAAAACCACATGAGCTAAATGTGGAGTCCGATGTATACGCCTCATCTAGAGGACCCAATATACCCTGCCAAAGGTATAAAAGCATGCTGGCGTGATCACTAAACTTATTGCCCACAAAGGGGACTTACAACCTACATGGCTAGTAGTTCTATGACTATTGGGTACGCTAAACCCTAGTCCAACTAGGTATTATGCTACCTCCAATGAATTCTGTAAATTAACTAATTATATCTGAATTTCTGTAAATATTGATAGCTCGAAAGTGAACATGCAAACTGAGAATGCAACAATTAATCTGGTAATAATGCAATTATAACTGAGGCATGTAATATCTGAAGTGTCTGAAATATATGACCTAGCATGTGTAGTTCAAGAACTAAAGAAATACAAAGCTAGGGTTCTGAAATTCATGCGATAATCTGAGTAATAACATGATAATATGATTTGGAACATATATTTATTAAATTCATGAAGTTCTAACAATGTTCTAGAAACCCTAGGTTTAATCATGATAACAGATTCAAGAATCTGACTGAAAACTAGGGACCCAATGGGTGAAAGGAACCCACTAGTGAAATCCCACATACCTGGTGATGAAATCCACGGAAAAATACTTATGTTTTGGGTTTGGAACTGCTTGAGCTTGTGGCGTTCTTGAACTAGGCCTCTTGAGCTCTTTTCTCCTCTCTTGCTTCTAATTTTCTAAGTTTTGATTTAATGATTTGACTTGGATATATTTTTATTATGTTTCTAGGCTTAAACTAACTAAAATCTGATGATTTATGATCAAAATGACATAACATAGGGTTTAAACGGTGTGGGAAAGCTCAAAAAGCCCCCTGGGAAGGTTGCTGTCGGGCCTCACGACGGCCAGGACTGACGGTCCGTCGTGCGCCCGACGCCTCGTCGTTGGGTCCATCGTGAGAGTCTGTTCGACAGGACTTTACTAAAATGGGCATAACGTTTTACTCAGAGGTCTGATTTTAGCAAGGTTGGTGGCTATGGAAAGATAATTCAATTATCTATCTGTGGGTACGTAATGGGAGACCTAATTCATTTTGTACTAGGATGTATGATCATTTTAGGTTGACCCAACTGCATTTTCTCTTAACTGGCTGCAAATTTTCCACCAACGGTCAAACCTATGTACCGTAGGTCCACCTACGAACCATGCTGGTCATCCATAGCTCTTGTCAGAGAGTGGTTGAGGGAGTCTTGATCGACTGTCACAGACTACGGACCGTCGTTTGACCTACAGACCGCAAGTCCGTCCGTCGTCCAAGACTTAACCAATTTTTCTAGGCTGAAATTTTTGGTAGTTTCTGATCCCATCGACGGTTGTGCAGGAAAAGCTCAACAAACCTAGTACAAGATCGCCACAAGTCCCAGCCCCGAAAACTAAGTATTTTTTCGAGGATTTCATCACCAGGTATGTGGGATATCACTAGTGGGTTCATTTTACCCATTGGGTCCCTAGTTTTCAGTCAGATTCTTGTTTCCCATATTATGATTAGACCTTAGGTTTCTCGAACTTCAACCGAACTTCATGAACTTATTGGTTATATGTTCCGAATCAGATTATCATATTATTATTCAGTTTATTGCATGAATTTCAGAACTCTAGCTATGTATTTCATTAGTTCTTTAATTACACATGCTATGTCAGATATTCAGTTACTTCAGATATACATGCCTCAGTTATAAATTCATAATTAACAGATTAATTGTTGCATTCTTAGTTTGGATGTTCAATTTGATCTATACAGTATTTATAGATAATTCAGACATTATCAGTCAACGATATAAATAAATGGGATTAGCATAATACCGAGTTGGACTAGGGTTCCGTATACCCAATTAGTCCCAGAACTACTAGCCAAGTAGGTTGTAAGTCCCCTCTATGGGCAATCAGTTTAGTGATCACGCTAGCATGCCTTTATCCCTTTGGGAGAGTATATTGGGTCTTCTCAATGGGGCGTATACATCAGACTACACATTTGGCTCATGTGATTTTATTATTGGTTATTAGTAGCTCCTACAGTTCAGTTAGACTCTCTTGCATTGACCATTTATCAGTATACTCAACATTAAGTTTCAACATGTTATAAATTGGTCATTACATTCATTTTTCTCGGCATTCATAATCAATATCATGTTCATATTTTTATACTTGCTTTTGTGATTGTTAAGTTATGTTTTATTTCAACATTATTCTATCCTACATGCTCAGTACCTTTCAAGTACTAACGCATACGTGCGCTACATCTTCTCGTGATGTAGGTTCAGGTTCTCAGCATTCAGATCACGCATAGATCGATTTTCGATCTTTAGTTCAGCAGATTCAGTGGTGAGTCCTCATTCTGTGAGGACAATAGTCATGAGTTTCTTTTCAGTATTTAGTCATTTAGTTACAGGTTTTTGCAAATTTAGCTGGGGCTTGTCACAGTATTTCTAATCCAGTTAGAGGCTTATTTTAGGCATAGTTAGTTTCAACTTAGTGTTGAGTTAGTAACTTCATTGAATTAAACTAATTCGTTTTCACATATATCAGTTTTAGCATATGAGTATTCCCCATCTTTTCATTATAAATTATGATTTAGCTTCCACATCAGTTTATTATCTTTAGCATGCCCATTATCATGCCGGCAGGGTAAGCGTGGGATCACTTGTGGTCCGAGGTTCTGTGTCCTCGTATCGGGGGTAGTTCGGGGCATGACAATACTTGATACCAGGGCACTAGGTTTAAGTGTCCTAGGATGTTTGAAAAGCCGCACTAAGTAGAGTCCTTTTCATGGGTCTGAAGTGCACTACATCTAATGAGAGGGAGGCTACAAAGTGTTTTTTAGGAAAAACTTCACTTTCTTGTTACTGTTATAGTGTGTAAGATATGTGCTGATTGCATTCTAACTCAACGTTGAGCGCTTAAGATCATGCCTTCTCGTAGATCTTAGGCATGGAATGCAAATGCACACAATGCTCAGAATTCCTCTTGTACCAGATAAGGAAGTTTAGATGTAGAGTTTTAGAACGCCAATGCAGCTTTTGTCTCAGAGTATGACCAATAAGAACAATAAGCAGGTTCCAGTCCTACTAATAGAAATGACCGATTAGTGGCAGCGAGAGTTTGGGACTTTATTAAGATGAATCCTCCTAAGTTTTTAGGGTCGCAAGTTGGTAAGGACCCACCAAAGATCATTGATGAGGTCAAGAAAATATTTGGTGTGATGTAAGTAACTGGTAGTTATACGTGAGATTTGAATACTACCAACTCAAGGATGTGACTCACATATGGTTCACTAAGTGGAAAGACAACAAACATCACTTTGTCTTTTGTAACTCAGTATAGCAGTCCAATTCAGTGTCAGTATACAAACTCTCTCAGAACCTTTCTCAGTCTCTACTCCAGTCGGTGATCCAGTTATCGCTAGATGGGTATACAAAAATTGCCCTGTCACAGTCTCTAAGAAAGTCACTTCAGCAGATCTAGTAGAGTTAGAAATGGTAGACTTCGATGTCATTCTAGGCATGGATTGATTACACTCATGTTATGCATCAGTCGATTGTAGAACTAGGATTGTTAGTTTTCAATTTCCAGACGAACAAATCTTAGAATGAAAGGGTACTAGCTTAGCACCTATGGGTCGATTTATTTCTTACCTTAAGGCCAGAAAGATAATATCTAAGGGTTATCTCTATCATCTAGTTCGGGTTAAGGATTCTATCCTTGAAACCCTAGATCTTTAGTCAGTTCCAGTAATCTGTGAATTTCCAGAAGATCTTCCCGGGCTCCCTCTCGAAAGGGAAATAGACTTTGGAATTGATCTCCTTCCAGATACCTAGCCTATTTCTATTATTCCTTACATAATGGCTCCAGCAGATCTTAAGGAATTGAAAGAGCTGTTGAAAGACCTTCTAGATAAGGGTTTCACCAGAGTTAGTATTTCACCACGGGGTATACCAGTGTTGTTCGTAAGGAAGAAATATGGTTCTCTAAAAATGTGCATTGACTATAGATAGTTGAATAAGGCCACAATCAAGAATAAGTATCCCATCCCTAGGATCGATAGATTGTTTGACCAACTTCAGGGTGCTAGCCATTTCTCAAAGATAGACCTCAGATTGGGTTATCATCAGCTCAAAGTCAGAGATAGTGACATTTCGAAAACAGCCTTCAGAACTCGGTATGGTCATTATGGATTTTTAGTTATGTCATTTGGATTAACCAATGCTCGTGAAACTTTCATGCATTTGATGAATAGAGTGTTCAAACAATACTTGAACTTGTTCTTTATCGTCTTCATTAATGATACCCTCATTTACTCTAGGAATGAGGAAGAACATGCGAGTCATTTGAGAATTGTTTTTTAGACTCTTATGGATCGCCAATTATTCGCTAAGTTCAGCAAATATGAGTTCTGGTTGCAATCCGTTGCTTTCCTTTGTCACATTGTATCTAGCGAATGGATCCGAGTGGATTCACAGAAGATAGAAGCAGTGAAACAATGGCCCAGACCTACCTCTGCTGCAAATATCAGAAGTTTCTTAGGTCTAGTGGGGTATTATAGAAGGTTCGTGAAATGATTCTCCTATATAGCCTCACCATTGACTAGGTTAACTTAGAAGATGGTCAAGTTTCAATGGTCAGATCATTGTGAGAAAAGCTTTGCAGAATTGAAAACAAGATTCACTACATCTCATGTATTGACTCTACCAGAGGGTTTAGATGGTTATGTGATCTATTGTGATGCATCCAGAGTTGTCCTAGGTTGTGTATTGATGCATCCAGGTAAGGTGATAGCTTATGCCTCTAGACAACTTAAGGTTCATGAGAAGAACAATCCAACTCATGACCTCCAGCTTGCAGCAATGGTGTTTGCACTCGAGATCTGGAGACACTACCTGTATGGTGTTCACGTAGATGTGTTCACTGACCATAAGAGCCTTCAGTATGTGTTCACCCATAAAGAGTTAAATCTTCTCCAGAGGAGATGGCTTGAATTCCTTAAGGATTTTGATATGAGTGTGCATTATCACCCTGGTAAGGCAAATGTAGTAGCAGATGGCCTTAGTAGATTATCTATTAGTAGTTTAGCCCATCTTGAGGAAGAAAGGAAAGAGCTAGTGAAGGATGTTCACAGGCTTGCTCGCTTAGGAGTTCACCTTATGAGCATATCAGACAATGGTGTAACAGTTCAGAATGGGGAAGAATCATCTTTGGTAGTGAAGGTTAAGGAAAAGCAAGAAAGTGATCCAATCTTGCTTGAACTTAAGGGTGAAGTCCACAGTATGATAATGGAGGTTTTCTCCCAAGGGGGGAGATGGTGTACTTCGCTACAAGGGTAGATTGTGTGTTCCTGATCTGGGCGAGTTGAGACAACATATTCTTGCAGAAGCCCATAACTCTAGGTATTCTATTCATGCAGGTTCCATTAAGATGTACCGCAATCTGTGGGAAATCTATTAGTGGAATGGCATGAAGAGGGATATAGCAAATTTTGTGAGTAAGTGCCCCTATTGCCATCAAGTAAAGGTAGAACATCAAAAACCAGGAGGTATGACTCAAGAGATCGATATTCCTAGTTGGAAGTGGGATGTGATCAATATGTATTTCATTACAGGGTTACCTCGTACTCGCAGACGGCATGACTCAATTTGGGTGATAGTTGATAGGATGACTAAGTCTACTTGCTTTTTATCGGTCAAGACTACGGATTCAGCAAAAGACTATACAAAGCTTTATATCAATGAAATTGTGTGGTTGGATGGGGTTCCGTTGTCTATTATCTCAGATAGAGGTCCTCAGATTACCTCTCATTTCTAGAAGTCATTACAAAAAGGTCTTGGTACTCAAGTTAACTTTAGTACAACATTTTATCCAAAAACGGATGGGCAGGTAGAGTGTACCATTCAAACCCTAGAGGATATGTTGAGAGCTTGTGTTATCGATTTCAAAGGTAGTTGGGATGATCACCTTCCCCTTATTGAGTTCTCCTACAACAATAGCTACCATTCCAGCATTCAGAGGACCCCTTATGAGGCTTTATATGGGCGTAGATGTAGATATCCTGTTGGTTGGTTTGAATTAGGTGAAGCAGCTTTGATAGGGAGAGTTTCAGTCCTTTATGCTATGGAGAAAGTGCAACTCATTAGATATAGACATAAGACAACCCAAAGTCAGAAATCTTATGAAGATGTAAGGAGAAGGGAACTAGAGTTCCAAGTTGATGATTGGGTTTTTCTAAAAGTCTCACCTATGAAAGGGGTGATGATATTTGGAAAGAAAGGGAAGATCACTCATAGATATGTAGGCCCTTATAAGATCTTGAAAAGGGTTGGCAAGGTGGCATATGAGTTAGAGTTGCCAACAGAATTAGCAGCAGTGCATCCAGTCTTCCATATCTCACTCTTGAAGAAGTGTGTGGGTGATCCAGCCTCTATAGTGACATTGGAGAGTATGGCGGTGAAAGATAGTATTTCTTATGAGGATGTACCAGTTGAGATTCTTGACCGTCACGTCAGAAGGTTGAGAAACAAAGAAGTCGCTTCAATTCAAGGTTATGTATAGGAGTCAGTTCGTAGAGGGATCTAGTTGGGAAGTAGAAGCAGCCACGAAGGCCAAGTATCCTCACCTGTTTCCTTCTGATTCAACTCCAACTTGAGGTAATAGTTCTTCTTATGTTTTCCAGTCATTCATGCGTAAATTCTGTCTTAGAATCATGTTCCCTCAGTTTGTACTTGCATTTTCAGCGTATTTGCATGTTCTCAAAACTCAATTCAGTCATAAACTCAGTTCTTAGTGTTTAGTAGTAGGGTTTGTAGCTCTCTCCCTCTATTTCAGCTACTTTAGTCTTTGTTTGAGGATGAATGTTCCCAAGGGGGAGATAATGTAACACCCCGTAGACAAAACAGACCAAAAATTAGTTTTTCAGAAAAATCTGCAGGTGCAAATGACGTGACTGTCAACACACCATACACTAACGGACTTACGATCCGTAGGTCAGACTACGGTCCGTAGTCCATGAACGTCGATCGAGAACCCTTCTCCTCACCCACTCTTTGACAAGAGTCACGGATGACTAACATGGTCCGTTGGTGGGAATTAGCATATAGTTACGGGGGAAATGCAGTTGGGTCAAGTTCAAATGGTCATAACTCTTAGTACAAATTGAATTAGGTGTCTCATGACCTACCCACAGATAGATAATTGAATTATCTTTTCATAGCCACAATTCTTTCTGAAATCCAACCTCTGAGAAAAATTTTATGCCCATTTTAGTAAAGGGCTGTCGAATATCCCCAACCGACGGACCAATCGACGGGGCGTGGATCCACCTATGGACCGTCTGTTCTGGCTGTAGGTTGGTCCGACAACAACTTTCCCACGGGTCTTTTGGAGCTTTCCCACTCCGTTTAATTCCTAATATACGTCATTTTGACCCTAAATCATCATATTTTAGTATGTTTATGCCTAGAAACATAATTAAAACATATCTAAGTCTAATCATTAAATGAAAACTTAGCAAATTAGAAGCAAGAGAGGAGGAAAAGCTGAAGAACCCTAGTAGAAGAACACCATAAGTTCCAGCAGTTCTAGCCCCGAAAACTAAGTATTTTTTCGTGGATTTCATCACCAGGCATGTGGGATTTAACTAGTGGGTTCATTTCACCTATTGGGTCCCTAGTTTTCAATTAGATTCATGATTCCCATATTATGATTTGATCTTAGGTTTCTCGAACTTCAAAAGAACTTCATGAACTTATTGGTTATATGTTCCAAATAAGATTATCATATTATTATTCAGTTTATTGCATGAATTTCAGAACCCTAGGTATGTATTTCTTTAGTTCATAAATTAGACATGCAAGGTCAGATATTTCAGTTACTTCAGATATACATGCCTCAGTTATAAATGCATAATTACCAGATTAATTGTTGCATTCCTGATTTGCATGTTCAGTTTTGAGCTATGCAGTATTTATAGAAAATTCAGACATTATCAGTTAACTATATAAATCCATGGGAGTAGCATAATACCGAGTTGGACTAGGGTTCAACGTACCCAATTATTCCTAGATCTACTAGCCAAGTAGGTTGTAATTCCCCTTTGTGGGCAATCGATTTAGTGATCACGCCAGCATGTCTTTATACCTTTGGCAGGGTATATTTGGTCCTCTCGATGGGGCGATACATCAGACTTCACATTTAGCTCATGTGGTTTTGTTATCGGTTATTTGTAGCTCCCACAGTTCACATTGACCATTTATCAGTATATTCAGCATTCACTTTTAGCATGTTATAATTGGTCATTGCATTCATTTATCTCAGCATTAATAATCTATATCATGTTCAGATTTTTATACTTTCTTTTGTGCTTGTTCAGTTATGTTTTATATCAGCTTTATTCTATCCTACATGCTCAGTATCTTTCAAGTACTTACGTATACGTGCGCTACATCTTCTCGTGATGTAGGTTCAGGTTCTCAGCATCCAGATTACGCATAGATCGATTTCCGATCTTTAGTTCAACAGATTCAGTGGTGAGTCCTCATTCTCCGAGGACAATAGTCATGGGTTTATTTCTAGTATTTAGTCATTTAGTTTCATGTTTTGCTAGATTTAGCTGGGGCTTGTACCAATATTTCTAGTCCAGTTAGAGGCTTATTTCAGATATAGTTAGTTTCACCTTAGTGTTGAGTTAGTAACTTCCTTGTATTAAACTCATCAGTTTTCATATATATATATATATATCAGTTTTAGCATATGGGTATTCCTCATCTTTACATTATAAATTATGATTAAGCTTCCACATTAGTTTATTATCTTTAGTATGCTCATGATCATGCCAGCAGGGTTATCTTGGGATCACTTGTGGTCCTGGGTTCCGTGTCCGCGCTCGGGGGTAGCTCAGGGCGTAACAGTATCAATCTCAAGGCAAACAACTTATGAGCAACAATTACATGTTTAATGTATCCCGTAACAATACAATATTTATCAACTTAAATGAGATACATAAATAGTAATGTATCATGCACTAATTTTTTTAGATATGATGTGCAAATTCAAAGTTATACTAAATGTATCAATTACATAACAACTACCACATGATAATGTTTCAATCTCAAATCAAACATCTTATGCAGTGGCGGAGTATGAAATTTCTTAAAGGGTGTCCAGAAATAGCAACTTTTTTTGTTAAGGGTGTCCAAAATAGATTATTTAATTATTTCGTATATCATTTTACTTGTATATATGCTAAATTTTTTTCGACGAAGGTTGTCCAATTGGACACCCTTGTTAATATGTGGCTACGCCACTGGTCTTATTAGCAACAATTACTTATTTAATGTATCGAGTATAAATACAATATTTATCAATTTAAATGACAATGAAATAATAATGTATCATGAACTAGTTTTTTTGATATGATACATATTCAAATTTATACTAAATGTATCAATTGCATAACAATTACCATACAGTAATGTATCGATCTCAAATCTAACATCTTATGGGCAACAATTACCTATTTAGTGTATCTAGTATAAATACAACACTTATTAATTTAAACAATATACATAAATAGTAAAATTGCTAAGTAGCAAATATATTTATGATGTATCTACTAAATCTTTTTGATAATTTTGAATCAAAATTGAAAGATCTTCAATGAACTAGGAGAAGAATTTTGCATCTCAAAATTTTGAATAATTTTGAATCAAAATCGAAAGGATCTTCGATGAACTGGGAGAAGCATATCATACAAACAATAATACAATATCAACATACACTTGATAATAATACTTGGTAGAGTAATCTTTTGTGCATTGTCTCAGCAATATCAATGAACTCATCTTTATCTTTGAGTGCCCAGTTTATCTTGTTATTGTTTCATGTGCCAAGATCAATCGTGATGTGGTAGATTCTTTAATGCATCTTCAACTAAAGCCAACACCTCCTGTATCTGCATACAAGTTTCGTCCCTATTATGTATATCATCGCCAATCTTTTCACTCGTGTCAATGCATAATGGGTACATTGCGAATCTCGACTTTCTTTTTTTCACTTCTAAATATAGTTTAATGCCCATGTCGTTCATAATTTTGATCGGAGACGAGTTAACTTCTACGATGTAATGAATTTCAATGTTTTTCCTTCATACATCGATATCCAACTCGTCTGAAATTGATGCTTTGAGATTCAAAAACGAAACTGATTGTCATACTATGATTCCGTCACTTTTGTAACTTTCATATTTCACTTCGTTGTATTTCTCAATTTTTCTCAATCGATGGATGTTAACAAATTATTATTCAGTGTAGAAGATATAATTTTGAATTATGAATTTTGAAAGGTCTAAGTAGATTACCTATGAAGATAGGGATTGTTTAGTTTCAGTGACGCTTAAATTAAGCTAATTAAATTAACAAAATTTTATTATAGATTATTTTCCTTTTTACGCTAAAAAATAATTTTTTTACCTTGTATCAATTATACTGTATCAATTTCGTAGCTATGTATCAAACGCCTACCTTTTTACGGGATTTTTGTAAAATGTAAATTAGTTGGGATATAATGTAATTAATATCTTACAACATGGAATTCCGTTAATTTTTACTCGCCAGCCCAAATCCCCTAACCTTACCCAGCCCATTATTCCCTCAACCCGACCCAAATTTCTTTTTCAATAACAATTCACCAAAAAAAACCATGCCTGTTTCTTTTTGTCGGCCAGCGAACCAAAATCGCGACCCGGCCCAATTTCTTACCCCCAAAGAGAACCCAAACATCATCAACATAGCAGCATCTAAAACGTTCATAGAAAGAAGGAACTCCATCAACAACAGTACGATTCCAGCAGCGCAGAAGCAACACGCGAATTGTCCTACCTGCGTGAGATGAGGCCACATCGGCGCCAAGGACGAATTGATCGATCTAGATCGTTCGCTCCCCTTTCTTCTTTGGGAATGAGTTGAAAGCTTCAGAAAAGTTGGTCGCCCTAATTTGGTGAAAGGTTTTTTGAATTTTGAATTAGGGATTGGGTCTTTGTTCTTATCCAAAACTTTCACCTTTTTCTCCTCGAAAAAGAGTTTGTTGCCCTAATTCTTGGCTATATAAACTCATTTTTATTTTATTCATTGAGAGGGGGGNCTGAGAGAGGAATTTTGGAGAAACTTGTGAGAGACTTTATTTGTTGAAAAACTTGTTGGAAGACTTACTTGTGAGAGACATTATTTGTTGAAAAAATTGTTGGAAGACTTTGGTTGGGAAAGTTTTGAATTTTTCTTTGAGCAAGAATACCTATAACATACTTAAACAAGAACAAATTAAAAAATATACATACTAGACACGTTCGAAATAAAGGAGGGACTTAGTTTTGGTGTTGGGTTCATTTCTCTTCCTCAATACCTTGATTATTATTCGTATTCGAGTATTGGCATCGTGAAAGTCCTTTTTCTGCTCGTGCTGTCTCATTTCGCTGCCCGGAAAAGGTAGGGTCGTCTTCTTTATAACATTTGTTTTTTGCATCCTCTCTTGTCTCGAAATGATACTTCCGTGTTTGAAAAGCTTTGTTTTTTTTGTTTAGTGTTTGCTGACTGCTTTTTGCTCCTTAGTTTATAATTTTTGATATAATATATATTTTTAGTCGTTCATCGAGTTGGGTGCAAGAGTTAAAGTTTTTTGGATTCATGCTCAATGTTGTGGTCTCTTTGTTTCATGGGTTCAATTCGCTGTGATTATTCTCGTCTTCTGTTTGTTTAGTTATGACAAATTTTCTCTTGTTTGATTTCGTCTTATTATTACCAAATGAGACAATATATATGGTGTGAAATCTTCTCGTGATGGTATTTATGTTGGTTTAGCGTGGTAACAGGCTAGTTTAGAACTAGTTGGTTTTGTGCTTTTTTCATTCATTCATATCTCCCTTTGTCTTTCCCTTTATCACATTTAGTGATCATCCGTTAAGTCTATGTTAAGTCTCATTTTCTGCCTACTCGTCTATTTTTACCATGTTCTATCATCTGTTTAGAGTATTGCCATCCGATTTTTGGATTTTCTGTTTAGTTTGTTTGGCTAAGTGTTGAAGCATAGTTATTCCTCTTTTATTTCATCCTATGAACTCAAAGGAAATATATATATATATA
>NC_028645.1:67915355-67917752 GCF_001406875.1 Solanum pennellii
AAATATATATATATATATATATATATATATATGTATATATATATATATATATATACACACACACATAAACATATAAACAAGTAAATAATAAAATAGTCTGTCGCTTTCTCGTCTGCCTTTTTTTGTTTTGTTGCATTGTCATGGTAATTTGTGCATGTCGTAGCATTTAACTTCATTTTAGTGTGGTACAGTTTGTTCCCCTCTTCCTAAGCATAAAAGATTTTGTTATACTTTTTTTCCCTTCTATTTGGGGCTTACATTTGATAATAAAAGTGTTGTTCATGGGTATTACTCTAGTGATAAGTCAACATTTGGTTAATTTGCCGTCTCTGTTTTTACTGTAACCTTGCTAGTAATCTTGATTTATGGGCTAAAAGCCAGCTGCAATTTTATCCTATTTCCCCGTTCATTCTATTTACCTCCTATTGTTTGTTGTAACTATCTTGTGTGTGCTCCTTTAAAGTGTGCAATGGATCTGCTATTGTATAAAATGTCTACAGGATTTACTGTTCTGGTCTTTAGTTCTTATAACTTGGTAGTAATGTTTTTTTTATTTGTTTTACCGCATGTGAAATTCGTCCAAGTCCTCATGGATTCTACCTTGCATTTTCAAAGGGGTTGGGAAGGCCCCAAAACTACTTTCATCCGAGTCAATTGGTACTAAAATTCAGCGGACATATTTTTGAAGCCAAAATAGCATTAAGAATTGAAGAAAGTCAAATAGATTGGGGTAAAAGGCTCAAATAGATTTTCAGAACTTGTATTTTGTTATTTTGGGCTTAAGCCCGATGTCGCTTTTCTTTATCTATTTTTTATTATTTTGTTTAGTTTAGGACAGGTAAAAATCATATGGGCCTAAGGCCCAAAACAAAAATGCATTCAAATACCGGCCCAAGCGGACAAAAATCGGATTTAGACACAACTCTCTTTCCCTCCCTCTTTTACTTTATCACTTATTTGCTTGTTTATTACCATTAGTCTTAAGGTTGGAATTTCAAATCCCCATAAGACGCCGTCATGTTTAACTGTTTAAATTAAATTGACCGCTTTCAAATAGACTTTAAAAGTACTAATAAATAAAATTTCGCAAGTTAAACAAAATCACTTAGATAATAGGTTAATACTTCACTTTTAACAAATTTTAAATAAATTTTCAAAATTTAAGTTAGACATTTTAACCAAACAAGGTTAGTTATTAGAAAATCGTATTAACGAATATTTTAGGTGCCTTAAAAACCTTCCTAAAATATAAATAAGAATCTCCGAACACCTTTTAAACATTTTCAATCGATTTTCTGTTTAAATCTTTGAAAAACTATGTTTTCTTGATTTTTCTTTAAAAAAATAAGTGGCAACTCTAAAACAAATCTAAAACTAAATAAATTATTTTTCCGAATAAAACAGGATAATTCTTCTTTTTTTTCTTATTGAAATTCTATCTCCACGGTTGAGCCGTGATGAAGTTGGAAAATCTAAGTTGTTTGTCATGCTTAGGATTTCAAAAAAGTTCTTCACCATCCTTTGAGATATTTGTATTGTATTTTTCATCCCTTCTAGATAATTAAACATTGAAAATAAAAATAAAATATAAGTATTACAACAACATATATATCATGTGTAATTCTACAAGTGGGGTCTGAGAAGGGTATCCCTTCCCTGAGAAGGTAGAAATGTTGTTTTTCGATGAAATAAAATATATAAAAATTCATATATGTAAAATAGATAGTATGATATAATTGGAGCCAAAGAGACAACATGTAGTACTAAAATCGAAAGATAAAATATTTGGAAAGCAAAATTCACAATACTAATAAGGAAAAATAAGTAAGGGCGTGTTTTTTGTTTTTTGAAGAATAATCTATTTTTAGAATCCTTTTATTATTTTCAGTATTTGGTTTGAGAGTAGATACATTTTTCTAGAAAAAAAACTTCTTGAAGATTGACAAAAAATATTAACGGACGAGGAAGTATGATGAGATATTTACATGTTAAAGGTGAAAGTGATGATCGAGTTTCGTTAAAGTGTCAATATAATGTTAAAAGTTGAGATGATTGTTAAGGAAAATGATTTTTCTTAAACAATGAGAAATACAACCTTGTTCTTGCGCCTTCGGTTGGAAAACATTTTCCCTAAAAGTTATTTTCAGAGAAGTCAATAAACATCAAAATAAGACTTTTTTAAAAAAAAAAAATTCGAATAATACCAAACACACCCCCTAAAGGAAAAAAGAAAACTTTGAAAATGACATGTTTCAATTAAAAATTGAGAAAATTATAAAGAAAAATGACTTCCCCTAAAAATAACAGAATTGGTCATGTTCTAGGCCATTTCAGAAAAGAAAAACTTATCTTTACTTGACTATGTAGTTTTTTTAAATATATATATATATATATATA
>NC_028645.1:67918109-67972133 GCF_001406875.1 Solanum pennellii
TATATATATATATATATATATATGTATGTATGTATACCTTGTGAAACATACCTTTAAAGAGGGTTTTATATTTATAAAAAGTTTTATATTTTTAATGAAAACCTCCTTGAAGTGATTAAAGATTTGCAATATATCCTTATCTTACCTTATAAATTAAAATCTGAAAAGATAGTAAGTAAATAAAAAGGAATATAAAACCGAACCTCCTTTAAAATCATGCCTAGTAGGGAATATTGCACCCATGACAAAATTATATCCCTCAGACATCCTTTGAAGTGTAACAATCCATCTTTTAGCTCCATATGTTTGATGATCACACAAGAAGTCTATAAAGATACGATATACTTGATTTTTTTATATACTTGAACATGTTCCACCCAAGTAACCTGCAAGATTCAAGAAAACAGAATCAAAATAATTAGCTCGTTGGAAAATATTTAGGACGGTATGTTGAAAATTTGTGTTTTTCTAGCAGTGGATATCATAAAGCAAGGACTGATTAGGAGCATATCAGGATACAAATATTAATCCTCACTCGTTAAGATTTAAAAATATGGCACATGAACACCATAGTATGGGTCATGTGAGCGCTCCTGCACTATTTGGATGACTTTTTGGCGGTAGGGTTGGGGTGATTGAGGCAGACTCAAAAGAAGTGGTTGATTACTCTACGTTTAATGATAAATAGTTAACATATGAACTCAAGCTAGCAAAAAATAACACTGGGGTCGCTAGGGGGTGCATTTTGGCACTGTTGAAGTGGAGTTCCACATTGTTACATGAAGAATAGTGATAGGTCTGACGACTCCTAACATGTTAAAATGGCTATTAAATCATACTCAATCCTAAAATATAGCTTATAAGTTTTTTGGAGATTTTCAAATGCTATAAACAGACAAAAAAATTATTTTCTGAACTAATATGGGGAGACTCAAAAAACCCATGATGCACGTGTAAATGCTTTGGAGTATGAATTATCAACATAACATGAGGGTCCAAAATTGGATTAACTAAGAATAACGACAGTTTGATTGTTATATCATATTATAAGAACAATAGTCATCATGAGATAGGTTCGGTAAATATTTACCTCTTGTAGCATACTCTTGGGAAACTAAGTTTAATATGAATAGTGATATAGATATTACATGTTTGTATTGTGGAAACAAATGCACAAGTGCAAGAAAAGAATACATATAATACACCCTAGTAATTTGGACCTCGCGTGTAGAGGGAGCTTAAGGCACATAATTTTCCTTTTATAGAAATAGTGATATTAATAGAGAGATGAAATGATTCATACCTTACTTTGGCCATTACCCATATCTTGAATTGCACAACCAGAAGGAAACTTTCAAGAATAAGAATGTACATCACTTTGAATCTCATTGAATGGATCATAAGACACATCCATCATAATCCATGTTGTTGGATTAAATTGTCTACAACAACGTAAAAAGAAAAAATCTCGAGCTTCCACTTGAGGAGATAAAATATGCAACTTTTCATACATCTGTATTCAAGAACCAAGACAAAATTAGATCATTTTTATGAAATAATTATGATATTTATTTAATCTCTATGGAAGAAGTTATAAAAGATGTATTAGTATCTTACCAATTGTATAGAGCCTCCCCAAGTCCCAGAATCAAGAACATCAACAATCCTAGCTTTTCTAACTACCGGTTAGAAACAAGTCCATCCATTTGACCTTCATATACAAATTAATAATTTTTATGTATATGATTAATTATAAGACAATGAAAATAATAACTATTTCTCAAAAAAAGTACTCATTTGTTCAGATCCGTCACTCCATCTAATTTCATTCTAATCAATATTGTATGGGATTAAATATAAACTAAAATTGTATCAGTCTATTGAAGAATAGCCAATTTATTGAATTCATACAATGTGTTAGATTTCAAATAAAAAAATGAATATATATTTGACTTTCACATGCTCGAGTTCGAAATTCATGATTCTTACATGGTATGATTCCTTTTTTTTTTATATATATATATATATATATATATATATATATATATATATATCAAACCAAGTCTTAAATCCTAGTACTGATACGTTCTAAAGCCATACATAATTCTAGGGCCAAAGCATGTAATAACACATGTGAGCTGAACAATTATGACATGAAAGAGTTCAAGAAACTTAGTAGATCAAGAAAATTATGGATCAACTCACTTGCAATCATTGACACAACTTCACAATCCTTTGTTGATTCAATTCGAGTAGCCGATGATTGGTAATAAGGTCGATTTGGATTTGGAAATGTTCTTTCATAAATCTCACTATGACTAGAACATCTCCCTTCACTTGATGAATCTACCCAATTGGATCATTTCTTTTCCACAGTTCAACCATTTCATTCATAGAAGCCACAACAATCTCAAACATTTTTGTTTTTTGCCTATCAAGAAGTTCGTAATGGAGACATTATTGAAATATTATTAGTATTTATTAAATGTGCTTGAGCATTATGATTAGTATTATTTTCCTGACCAAATGGCAGAGGATATCCAATAGTTGATTTTGATGGTGCCAAATTTGAAACCATCAAAGAAGGCCTTTCAGGAAAACTTGAGACGAGTTTCAGTACTCTTTCATACTGAATTTTTTTTTGTTAAGTTAATTTACGTATAATAACATGTATATATTATTTTTAATAAGCATGATTTGAAAAACTAAAAGTATAAGAGTACATAATTAAGTTCATATAAATATATATAAATTAAACTATTTTCATTCAACTTGATCTCTCTTGTCAAGGGCGGGTGCAACTCGCAACTCATAAGCACGGGGCAAAAATGAATTCAAGATCTAAACTTAATGGGTTAACACTTTTTATGCATTTAACACTTTTTTGGTGAATGGTGGGTTGGTGGGGGGATTTTCACCTAGGTTTTAGTACCCACATTAGGACATCCACAAATTCGGATTAACATCATGTAAGGGGTAGATGTTACAAACCCTTTTAGTTGGCATCTAAAACTTAATTCGTTGTATTTATAAATTTATGGATCCGGATATAACATTTTTTTTAAAAAAAGCTAGTGATTTTTTTCATGTAGCTATGCTTTGCGTAAAAATTATGGCATTCAAATAAACTCGATGCCTATAATCAGCATCCACCTCAATTGATATCTTAAAGGTGGAATATAGACATATATGTGTAAAAATTGACTAGAACTTCAAAAAAAAAACGTAGGGCACCCAAGCACTTTTTAAGCACGCTCAACTCTCTTATCCATCGGTCCAATGCAGTGCTCGTAAATCTAACCTCCTTCGTTTCAAAATTCAAAGTACAACGTTGAGATAGGTTCTAAACGCCTTAAATCCCTGATTGATCAATCAAGTTCAAACCACGAATTTGCCTCGACTTTTGTTATATATAAGTAATTGTTTTTAAGATAAATAAATAAATTAATAGCAAAAGTAATTAAAATAAAATAAATAGTATAAGTATAAGGAATACTTGTTCCCTCAACCTTTGGTTTTCCATTTTTAATATACGGGTCCTTTCTTCATTTGCGATGGGTGGTCCATCACACTTTGGACACATTGTTTTCTTCATTGCCTCTATCATTGTGTTAATCTTTATTTTTCTTTTATAAGAGCATTGTTAATGGATCTCTCATTTAGAGTCTGATGAAATATATATAAAAAAAAAGAATCACATAAAAATAAGATATTATGAGTTAATACAATCTAGAAAGAGAAAGAAATATTAGTAGATTTTGGACAAATAGCATTTTCCACCTCTAAAATATAGGTATATTATATGTTGATCCTTGTAATATTTGAAGAATCATATTTAACTTTTAAGTAATCAAAATTTGTGCTTCTAGTACTTCTATGAATGGCGTATTGTCACATACGGGTTTACCCCCTAGACGTAACCGGCGTCGGCGTCCTCTTTTAGGACTAAGACTAGATTCTTAGTCTCATGTCATTACATTCATAGGTTGAAATTGCGGAAAAATTTAAAAATTTCCATTACATCTACTTGGAGGTTTACATAGACCTCTACATACACATAATATAGTCGTATCAAGTATACATAGACCCTTCGTAATGGGGACAAAATAGTTCAAGAACTAGGAGATATAGTTGGGACCCTCTTTATACACCATGCATTACAATCTCCAATCTCAAGAGTAATTTAGTTCTCCTACCTTCCCTATGTGGAAAGGGACACTCCTCAATCTAGGTCACTCGGTGCTAAGCTAGAGTCCATGTTTGAAATATCTTTTAGCCTTTAATTATGAACCATAGCTTAGTTTAGGTTATAGGGTCTACCCCTTGTATAAAAATTATCATCAATAGCTCAATAAAAATTGTATGAGTATAAGTCCTTTCGTCACAATTCATATAAGGGAGGTCAACACATTACATATCATTTCATAATAAGGCACATTCGTATACCTCACCACCCTTATAACCCTTTACATCTTAACAACCTCACAACCATAGTTAAGACATTTAAATTCAACATCATACCACCCTATCAATCCTAATACAAGGCATACTCCAATATAACATCATGACTTAACCACAATTAATCACAATTGAATGTAAAGATATAGATTCCAAGTCTTACCAAGTCTTCCTCATAGTATATCATCAAGGGCTTACCATAAACCCTCAATTAAATCCAATTTAGATGTTCAACATCATAATTCAATATTCAATAGGATAACAAGACTAGAATAAACACTAAAGCACAATTCAATACTAGATCATGACCTTAAATAAGATGCCTAGGTCAACTATCTTTTTAACCTAGATCATCTTTTCAAGACTAGCATGGAAGACTACAATTCACTCCAAATTTTTAATAATTATTGTAACGACATCATCTAATGGTGATTTAACCCATAAGCAAGACAATTGAATCAATCAAAACCCAATTCACATCAAGATCAAATCTAGGGTTAAGCGTTAAAGATCATATTCTTCAATTTGAATCAAACAATTAAAATTAATCATAATCAAGTTCAATTACATAGTAACCTATCCATTAATCATAAAGAAACCATAACAAATCAGTTCACAATATTAATTTTGTAATTGGATGAAACCCACACGGAAACTCAACTTTTGAAATCTAATTTGAAGGAGTCATTTCAGGAAAGAGTCTCAAAGGTGAATTAGATCCCACACCTTACCGTTTGATGAATATTTGATGGTGAATTCGTCCCTTTCAATCCCCCAATCCCTTTCCTTGGTAGTCTTCAATGGTGATCTCAAGTACAGAGAGAAAGAAAAGAGAAGGAAGATAGTTTGTATTGAGAGTTGTAATAAGAATAATTGGGGTTGGGGCCTTTATATGGGAGTTAAATTAGTTTATTAGTCTTCCCTTAATCCCAAACTAACCAATAAACCATTTAATTAATTAAATGAGCTTAATTAAAAACGTGCAGGAAATTTAAGACCCTCACAGACGGAACCCCATCGACGGAACGTCTGTGAGTCAACGGACTACCCCCCCTCCCCTGTCCTGCACTTCATAGGTAAGTTCAGAGACTTGTGAAGGTGAGTGGATTCCTCAAATTGGCTAAGTGTGGGACAACGGTGGCACCAACGCCCCGTCAATCCACACACGGACCGTAGCCTATCGCGTCGATGCACACTGCTCAGCCAGTGTTGCCTCAACCTGCAGGGGTCCTCCTCAAGGACCCTTGGTTGGTCCTTGGGGAGTCGTACCCAGACGTTTCAACCATGAAACAACTTAAGAACTTATTATCTATCCTTTCACCACTTTTCATAAATTTCCAACTCCTAAAAGCTAGTCAAATTGGCTAAGGCACACTAGTACCCCTTTGAACCAACTTACAGACGTCATGGACGTTCTTGGTTCTTAAACTTCCTAAGTAAACTATATTCATTATAATAGGTATTAAAACAGTTCTTAGACCCCATGACACCTATGTGCTCTAAGACTCGTCTTGGATTTTCAAAGTGTTACACGTATGTTGTATAAACTACTTTTAAAATTATATTATAATCAAACATTGAGCAACAATACAAATTTAACATAATACATAGATAATTAAGTAATTTTACAACTAGTCATTATGTTAAATTTGTGAACATTCACAATCAAAGGAATCAAAAGTGCACATTCCAATTAACTGTAGGTTTAGTTACTGAGCAAGACATTACAATTATCAAAATGAGAATTTTATAATAATTGATGGACCAAATTAAGCCTTTTACAAAATAAAACCGTGAACATTATTTTCACCTTCCACCTTTGCTTAAAATTCTAAATTCCTGCTCTAATTTTGAACAACATACACTTTCTTCGTCATATGAAATATATATTTTGAAGAATGTTTACATAGGTGAAAAAATTAGTCCATGAAAGTTTAATTTACCCAATCTGAACGTGTTTTGCTAGGCATATTTCATGGGGAAAATTGGGCAGGAATCAAGGTATAACATGATTAAAATTCAATTGATATAAACTAAATATTTAGCTCAAAATAATTTATAAATGAATTTGTTATACGTACATAGGCAACAATAGCATACCAGTGTAAATAAACGAAAGTGGGGCCTGAGAGATAATGTGTGCACATATCCTACAACTATCACAGAGGTACAAAAGTTGTTTCCGATAGACCCCTGTCTGAAGAAAAATATAGACCAATACATTATAAAGAATGAAATACAAAATAGAGAAAGTCTTGTCAATTCTGTAGATAACCTATCAAATCATCCTAAACAATATCCATAATAAGACAAAACAATAATAGAAGAGTAAAATTTCATAATTAATAACCAAACTAGTAGTACGACTATTAGTGTAGAAGAATAAGTGAGACAACTCAACAATATACTAATATCTTACCCTAATATTTGTCCTTTATAAACTCCTATCAAAGGCCTCAACTTTATTACACATATAACACTCAAAATTGCAATGCCCTATGAGTGCTCCAACTTCCCCGGTACAATGACATTGTTCCTCTATTTGATCAAGAGTTTGTGGAAGTAAGATTGAACCTCCATATGATGAGTGTATACTCAATAAAGACATCTTAAACTAGACACTTATTGTCACATTCGTATCTTAAGGTAAGGCCTAGATCCAAAACATACAAACCTTGAACTCACCGAAAATTGTTGATTTTACTAAGTAATTTCATAATCAGTGTAGATTGAATCGCAAGGAGTTGATACAACTGAAATAAACCCCTAAAACCACCAAGTATGATCCTCACTTTTGATCTAATCATCCTTGTGATTTTTTGTTCCTAGTTGTTTCTTTTGTTAGCTAAGACATCAGAAATGTTGTTCTATAGTGACTGCTCCTTTTTGTGCTTCTAATTTGTGATTAGAGCATACTAATATGCCT
Source organism: Solanum pennellii (assembly GCF_001406875.1). NCBI lineage: Eukaryota > Viridiplantae > Streptophyta > Magnoliopsida > Solanales > Solanaceae > Solanum > Solanum pennellii. The sequence goes on from NC_028645.1 coordinate 67,925,494, forward strand.
ACTTATTCCTATTCCTCACACCTCCCAAGTACTACAACTTTTACTCATTGACATACTATGCCTTAGATCCTACCCATCTGGTCTCCTAGATAAAATCTATCCTTCTCTTCTTGAGGATCCTCAATAACTATGGAATTCCTCATCAAAGACCATATTCTTAGCCTGTACATGATAAATTTAGCTGTAATACTTTGTATCTTAACTTTACAAATAACGAGAAAACACTATAGTAAAAAATAAAATTGGTTAGAGTTGGAAAATTCGGTTGTGGTCTATTTTAAGCCCAACACAAATAATTTATTAAATGGCTTATTTATTGGTACAAATTATTTTGACTATTCTCGACTTAGTACAATCCATCCATTTAATATCGCAACATTTCCTTCATTTATAAAATCATATATATATATAAAAGAAAATTTTATTGTCGCCTACGTGGCAGCTTCCCCATCCAGAAAACCCTTCCACTTTACAATATTCCCTAAAATACCCTTTTTAAAATGATCCCCCACACCAGCCGCCTCTTCAACCCAAACAATCTGTCGTTTTACTTTCTGTTTTTCCTTCTTCACACAACGTGTCCTTTCGCCGGAAACAACCATTCATTCTGCCTTCTCCGAAACAACACGCCTCATCGTCAACGGTTTCAACCTCTTTATAAAATGGCTAACACCCTTCGTAGCACCCATTCTCTATCGCTTCTTTCTGACTAAAAATATAAACAGTCTTCTACTTTCTGCCAAAGAGTCTTTCTGACTACAATTATAAACAGTCTTCTACTTTCTGCCAAAGAAATCTAAACATGGCCTATTCACTTCTTTCTGATTTGGATGCTACTCGCGATGACTGGCTGATTAGAGTCCGAGTCTGTCGGCAGTGGGAATTTATTAATTTCAAGCGCAGCCCAGAAATGATAAGCCTTGACATGATACTAATTGATGAAAAGGTATGCATACTTCACATCCTCCGCTTCTTATTTTTAATATCGTTATTATGCAGTGTCTTCCACATTGACTTCTCTCAGGGAACTTTGATGCACGCAATAATATGGAAGAACCAAGTCAATAAGTTTCGTGATAAGTTGAGTGAAGGGTTTGCAGTCATTATTAGAAACTTCAAAGTTTCAGCATTAACCGGTGACTACAGACCAGTACAGTCGAACTTTAAAATAACATTTTTGCGGAAAATTGCCATCCAAAAACTACAGGATGATATTGTCCATATCCCTCAGAATGGTTTTCAGTTTATTCAACCAGAAGTTATTCGCTCAAGGATCAACAACAACATTCTACTGTCAGGTATATTTATTCCTTTCATTTATGTTAGACGCTGTGTGGACCGTATACAATGAATAATTCCCCTCCTAACTTGTAGATGTTGTTGGATGCTTATGCGGAAATGGTGATGTAGAAAGTGTGGGTTCAAAATGGCAGAAGCGCGACATACACATTTTAACCGATCCGTAACTTTCTTAACTCATTTACGTTCATATTCATTCATCCCCAAATTGCAGCATCAAAACTCATTGATTCACTGTGTAACACATTACAATTATCTTTTAGAGATGATCTGACTATCAAAGCAAGGATAACTTTGTGGGAGGACCATGGCGAATCATTTTACCCCTATGTGTATCCCAACGATTTTGGACCCTACATTGTCATTATCACTGCTACAACGGTCAAAGAATTCAGAGGTATGTACTTATTCTGAACATGCTGCAACATTATAGTAGTGACATGTATATGCCGTTATGACAATTAAGTTGTTGTTTATTTCATAATAGGCGAACTAACTTTTGCCACCACCGCTGCAAGTAAAATTTATGTCAATCTTAAAATGGACAACATCACCGCCTTGCTTCATAAATTCTCAAAGAAGTCAGTTGATATTGTAACTATTGCGAGTGGAAACTCAAGTAACGTTCCCAATGCACAAGCTATGTTTGAAAACAGGATGACTGTTGCAGAATTATTAGATTCTGAATGGAGTCCCGACATAGAGGTTAGTACCATAATAACCCTTCAAACAAAAATCACCTTTCCTTTTATCAACATACTGCCTCTTTTAAATATGTGTACCGATGTTTATATGTTTTAATGTATCTATCTTCATTATTCATATGGTAGGAATGTGTGGTTACACTCCGCGCGCAGATCACTGCAATAGAGAATTTCTTTGATTGGTATTACATTTCATGTAACTTCTGCAACAAGAAAGTTGAATCCTCAAATGGTGTCTACACATGCCAGAAGTGCAACAAACAATGTGACTTACCATTGATTAGGTAAGCAACTAATAAACATTCTATTCACACCTTATATTTGAAGGAACACTAACGTTTTATACTCACACAGGTTTAAAATCCACATTAACGTCAAGGACAATGGTGGGAACACTACTTTGGTCCTGTTTAATGGAGTCGCTGAAAAACTTCTTGATACTTCTGCTCACAAGTTGGTTAATCGTTTGTCCAAAAGCGAGAGTAATATACCGCCCCAGATTCAAAGTCTTTGCGGGATGGAATTGGTCTTCAGACTCAAATTGAGCAGTTTCAATTTGAAAGAAGGGCTGGAAAACTATACAGTCACAAAAGTTTATGTGCCTGATGAAGAATTAGAATTGCAGCACCGCATAAACAAAGACAAAAGGGTTAAGGTATACAGTGTTTTTTTTTTGTCAAATTCGAACTCTCTTGATAGTAAATCAGTCATCTTCTATACCATCCATTCAACATAAACCCTCCTTAATTATTGGAATGGTTTTTACTGTACAGGGTAAAGAGAAATTGGAAGATTCCACTGAACAAACAGACTTCAATGCGGAAGGATTAAACACAGACTACTCTAAAGAACTTTCTGATGAAGAAGACACTTTCATTTCCAAACAAAGAGTTTATTCAAGAAAGTTCAAGAAGCGAAGGAACTTATTTATAGCTGACAGTGAAGAGAGTGATGATGACACCATAAAAAGGACAAAGTAGAGTTATTTTTATGCTAGGGACCTTAACATTATTAGTTTGATCAAAAAGTGACAAGTTTTTTTGTTTAACAGTGGCTATATATAGTTGATGTTTGTTATGGTAGGTGATTAGGTTTAGTTTAGTGTCAAATAATCTTTCATTACTAAATGCACATTTCTATCAAAGTTGAGTTGTTTATATATGCCATCTCCCAACACACATTTTGCTCCTCAAGTTATGCGTAGCTACTTATCAAGTTCACAATTAGTCGCTCAACTTACGGTATTTTGAAAATCCTCACCCACAAACATATTACACTTTGTTGGGAGTCGTTACCGCATAGTTGAACAATAAAATGCAATAATTACAAAACCATTTTCGGAGAAGTCAAACAAAGATACAAAGTTGTTGCATGAGCAGCTTTCTGTATGGCCCTTGCACCTCTCCAAATCTCATGCTGAATTGCTGCATTCTGCTTTTCACCGCCAGACTATTAAAATATTGCATTTGCGTATAAGAGCATCTAAAAGGGTACGATAACCAGCACTAGCTCCTCCATATTTACTAACAGCAGCGATAGCAGCTTCAAGTGCATCAGCCCCTGAATCAAAAGAGTAGATTGGTACACAAAAAAAAATAGTTGGAAGCAACAAACATCAACTCTAAACTTTACTGCCAAGGAGTCAACTTACAGTGAATAGCTGTGACAACCGACTCAGCATTTTCTTTCAACTTCGCATATGCTGCCTTACAGAATATACTGTATCTGTTATAAAGATACAAAGTTGTTGCATGAGCAGCTTTCTGTATGGCCCTTGCACCTCTCCAAATCTCATGCTGAATTGCTGCATTCTGCTTTTCACCGCCAGACTATTAAAATATTGCATTTGCTATTCCAGCAAACAAATATAACTCACTTTCGCCGTCATTACGAGGCCCATAAACCTGCATACAAAACTCAAAACACTTACTAAACAGATACAAAACTAGAGCCATCTTCGCAGACATTGTTTGTGGTGGCTGTAAATCATCTGAAATGACAATTTTATCATTTCACAATTCATGAGATCTTGTAATACTAGGTACTAAGATTTGATATTTTTCCTCTTTAGCAGGGATTAGTTTCATTGCCGTAATAGATACTCGGTAGAGTCCAATGGCTGTAGATACAAGTCATGTTTGAGAAGATCATTTTCTCACTTTGTTTTTGCTGATGAATTAGTTTTGCAAGTGATTTTTTGTTTCTTTATATGTCTCTTGTACATAAAATGTTCAAATTTAAAAAATTTTCTTCCATCAGTCACTTTATGTTTAAGGAAAATAATATCAGCATTCTTCTTTGAGAAAACAAAGGGCATATTCAGGCATTGAATTAATGTTCTGTCACCATATTTTCTATCACACAGACATGAACAGACTACACACTTGAGTGATAGCTAAGTTACATTCTAAGATAAAGCAAAACTCAGCAGAGATTCAACCAACAGACACGTAAAATCTTTTTCCATATCATTTTTAAAAGTCATATTCTTAGACAGCCCAAGAACACAGGCATAAGTGCAATTCATGAGGAGCTTTTGATCTATGAAGAAGAGCCAAACAGAATTTCAAAAACGTCTTAATTCCAATTATCTAAAACTATATGTATAAAAATGAACCATGAAGAAATAACTCATTCAGAAGGAGCTCCATTTAGAAGTGTCTCAGTCTCATCATGTTTTAAGTCATCTTTCATATTTGCGATGCGAGTATAAAAGGCAGACACTATACAAAATAACGTATTTGACAATCGCAACATATTCCACCACATAATCCCCACAACATCTCTGGAGTACTAAAAAATATGCGGTTCAACACATAAACCACAATGAAACTAATTAGTTAAAACTAAATAAAAAGAATCAACTACGAAAACAAAACGACATGACAACTGACTGTCTTAATGGACTACTCAACTCTGCCGCACCGAAACGTTGTGTCCTTTCGAACACTTAAAACACACCAATTCCAACCCCCAGAACGAAATGGTGTGTCCTTTCATACGGTTAATTTACACTGATTCCTATTGATATAAAATAGGAACAAACAATTACTTTCTTCATAACACAACTAAAATAGAACCTTCTGCTACTACGAAATCTATTGCAACACATTGCTCTATCAAGAGAACCAGATTGGGCAGAAATCTTACCATCAAATCTATTGCACTACACTAAAAAATCAGTACACCATATATTGGCCAGTATTCTTACCAACATAAATTTTTTAAAAAATTCAGAATTACCAGATCATGGGGCCAGACATAATGGATTTGATAACACACAGTATTAAGGCATTTTGTGGGTCTACAGATATTTCCTCCGACATTCAGGAACTACACCAAATTCTACCTCATTTAGAAAGCAAATACAGGAAGTCCAAAAAAAATATGAAGAGTAATACATTAACAACAACCTATAATACGCAGACAGAGGAATTAGTAAATATAAGAAAATTACTGCCAAAGTATTCTCGCCTGAAGAGGAAACTCACATTACTTCAGAGGAAATACAAAGATCAAACACAGAAGCAAGCGGATTTGGTTGTACGTTTTCTCAAAAAAATGGCAAACGAGATGAAACTAACTAATATCACAACTATAAAACGGCAACAACACATACATGGTACGTTCAAATTAACTCGAACATACCACCACACCCGACCCAATTAGTTAAATTGTATACTACTTCATACGTAAGAAATATAAAAACTAAAAAACGTGATAAAATATATCAATTACACATGCACATTATCTGTTACTATGTAACTCCCTTCTCTTACATTATGTGAATGCCTGACACATAAAACAATAAACAGAGAAATATGATTGCTAGAAATTAAATGAACCCATTCTTTACTAATAAACAACTTCTCAGATGTACAATACTTAGTAACTAACATTTTCAAAACTATTTTACAGGGATCCAACCTAACCAGTCCTATGATTCGGTTATGGATGAATATGAAGACGTATCAAATCCAAATCAGTATCACAGAGGCAGCAACCCTGTCATTTGCCAGAAAACAAGTACATTTAAAAAACTTATAATTTGATACATTATAACCTATGCACCTAACTCTACATAAGGTTAGGAAATTCAATATTTGTGCATATAATAGTTAAACTCATTAGCTACAATCTTCTATGACAGGTGCATACAAGAAAGCTTGGAATTTAGGCCCTCCAACCTACACCTGCCAATATTGCGGAGCAATTCTATGGTATGAAGAACGGACAATCAAAAGTACAAATACACGACAACCCAAATTTTCAATATGTTGTATGGAAGGTCGTGTTCGTTTACCATTACTGAGCCAACCACCACCCTACCTTCAATATCTTTTGAGCACTACATCCGGACAAATAGGTGTACACTTTAGAAAAAATATCAGGGTATACAACTCCATGTTCGCATTTACATCTATGGGAGGCCGAGTTGACAAATCAATAAATCGTACAAAAGGTGCTTATGTATTCAGAATCAGTGGACATAATTATCATCATATTGGCTCTCTCTTACCTGAAATTGGGAAAAAACCACAATTTGCACAACTATATATATATGATACGGACAATGAAATAAAAAATCGAATCAACAGTCTAATGCATGAAGAAGTTCAAGTAGACATTGTTCAGGGAATATGTGAAATGCTCAACGAGCATAATGTTCTGGTAAAATCATTTCGTATGGCAAGGGATAGATATAGAGAACAACCACAAACAGAGTTTCGCCTACGTCTTCTATCAGAAAGGATTAACGACGGTCGGCAATACAATATACCTACGGCTTCAGAAGTAGCTGGATTGATCATTGGCGATCTTACAGATGCCAACTTCCAGCGAGATGTTATTGTTGAACACCGCAAAAATGGGCTCCAAAGGATCACCGATTTGCACCCAAGTTTCATGTCAATGACTTACCCATTAATACACCCATACGGTGAAGATGGATATAGACTGGGAATACAATTGGTGTCTCAAAGCCAAAAAACTTACACACGAGAGCACATGACAATGAGACAATATTATGGATACCGCATACAACAACGGCTTAATGAGGGGCGCACACTTATACCGGCTGGCAGGCTACTGCAGCAGTACATTGTGGATGGTTACATGGCAATTGAAGAGGAGCGATTTAGATATATACGCAATAACCAACCAAAGCTTCGGGCTGATCTTTTTGGGGGCTTAATGGATGCTGTTGTGCGTGGAGATTCTGATTGTTCACAGGTCGGGAAAACAATTATATTACCTTCGTCACACACGGGTGGACCTCGCTACAGGGCACAAAATTATCAAGATGCAATGGCTATATGTAGATGGGCTGGATACCCGAATTTATTTCTTACCTTCACATGTAACCCAAAGTGGCCAGAAATAAAGGCAATGTTTCACCTAATTGGTCAACATGACGATGGTAGTCGGGTAGACATCATATGCAGGGTTTTCCAGATCAAGCTAGCCCAACTAATGCAACATATTAAAAAAGATAAACCATTCGGGACAGTAATAGCATGTAAGTTCTTTCTATCAAATACTCTTATATACCTCCATACTTTAGCGCACTGTATGCATCATCTAAAAATGTATTAACATATTACAAAATAGTTTACTAAATAGTGCCAACTAAGACAAGGAAATATCCACCTTAAAATAGCCAGATGCACCACCCAATTTACCAAGAATTAAACAAGGGAATTCTGTACAAAAAACTACACTACGCACGAAATACATGATATACACGTGAAATACTTTATTTTGGAATTTATATGAACGGGAAAAGAGAAATACTCCCTAAAAAAACAGAAGGAACTACAATATTAAATAGGAATTAATACGGCTTCCAACATCCTAACCAAAGCCATTACTATGCAGGTATATATACAATTGAGTTCCAGAAAAGAGGCTTGCCACATGCACATATATTGTTGTTCCTTCATGAATCACAAAAAAATCCTACAGCGGAACATATTGACAGACTAATATCCGCTGAAATACCTGACCTTGAAGAAGATCCAGATGGGTATAATGCAGTGAAGAACTTTATGATACACGGACCATGCGGACAACTAAATCCCTGCTGCCCATGTATGAGACAAGGGAAGTGCACAAAGCATTTCCCTAAGAAATACAATGACCAGACAAATTTTGATTCGGATGGATTCCCTATTTATAGGAGACGCAACACAGGTATTGAAGTGAAGAAAAATGGAGCCAGCCTAGACAACAGATATGTTGTTCCGTACAATAGGAACTTGCTTGTGCAATTTAATGCACACATAAATGTTGAAGTCTGCAACTACTCAAGGTCAGTGAAGTATCTATTCAAGTATGTTCATAAAGGGTCTGATAGAGCAACAGCAATAATAGAATCAACAGATTCAACAAAAGACAACGATGAGATCAGAAAGTATCTAGATTGCAGATACATTTCAGCTACCGAAGCATGCTGGAGGATATTCCAATTTGACATACATTACAGACAACCAGCAGTTGAGCGACTACCATTCCATTTACAAGGACAAAACACCATAATATTCGAAGAATCAAGGCGAGCTGAAAGCATATTAAACAGACCAGATATTGAAAAACCAAAATTTACTGAATGGTTTGAAGCAAACAAAGAGTACCCCGATGCAAGAGATCTAACATATTCTGATTTTCCTACACGGTGGGTATGGAATGCAAAAAAAAAAAAATGGACTAGGAGGAAAAAAGGTCGGGCAGTTGGTAGAATCTATTTTGCACATCCAGCAAGTGGAGAGCGTTTTTATCTGCGCATGTTGTTAAATTTTGTCAAAGGCTGCACTTCATTTGAAAGCATAAGAAGAATTAATGGAGTAGATTATAAAACCTATCGAGAGGCTTGCTACGCATTAGGCTTATTAGATGACGACAAGGAGTGGAATGACTGCTTGTCAGAGGCTGCCCAATGGGCAAGTGGAAATGAACTGCGCAATCTATTTGTGACTATTCTTATTCACTGCCAAGTTTCAGATTCACACAAGCTTTGGGAGAATAACTACAACATATTATCAGAAGATATCACATCGATGCAGAGAAAGCGTTTACATCTGAAAGATTTGCAACTAACTGACAAACAAATAGAAGCGTATTCCCTGTTAGAAATTGAAAACATGCTCATAAAACAGGGAAGAAGTTTGCGAGACATAGAAGGGATGCCACTGCCAGATAATACATTAATGCGGAATGTGGGAAATCGCCTAATTAATGAAGAGCTAGACTATGACAAAGGTGAACTAAAAAAAATGCACGACAAATCATTTAAACTATTAAATAGTTTTCAATTACCGGCATATGAGGCAATAATATCATCCGTTGATAATAAAGAAGGCAGATTATTTTTTATACACGGACATGGTGGTACAGGCAAGACATTTCTATGGAATACAATTATTTCAAAAATCAGATCAGAATCAAAAATAGTTCTACCAGTCGCCACTTCAGGTATAGCAGCTTTATTGTTGCCGAACGGCAGGACTGCTCATTCGCGGTTCCATATTCCGCTTGACGTCACACCCGAGTCAACATGTGACATAAAACAAGGAAGCCAATTAGCAGAACTACTAAAGAAAACATGTTTGATAATTTGGGATGAAGCTCCAATGGCAAACAAATATTGTTTAGAAGCCTTAGACAAGAGCTTGAGGGACATTCTTCGAGATAGGTATGAAAATAGTTCTGACAGGCCTTTTGGGGGACTAACAATCGTGTGTGGTGGTGATTTCAGACAAATCCTGCCGGTAATTCCAAAAGGAACAGGAGCTGATATTGTTGATGCGTCGCTAAACAATTCGCACCTGTGGCCCTACTTTTCAATTTATGAACTGAAGGAAAATATGCGTCTTACTTGTGGAAAAGTCATGGGTTCTGAAGCTGAAAGAATTGCAAGTTTTGATAGATGGTTATTGCAGATTGGAGATGGATCAGTTTATGCTGATAAAAAGATGGAACTCATTAAGCTACCGCCTGATATATCCATTGCACCATCACACAATCAAGTGGAATCAATTGTAGATGCAGTATATCCATCTCTATTACAGAATTACAACAACCCGACATACTTGAAAGAAAGAGCCATACTAACACCAAAAAATGAAATGGTTCATGATCTAAATGAAAAAATAATGAATATTATACCAGGGGAAGGAAGAACCTACTACAGCTCTGACAATGTGTGCAAAGCAAGTGTGAACACTAATGAGGAAGATATATTGTACCCCACTGAATTCCTTAATAACTTACGATTCTCAGGCATCCCTAACCATGATATACACTTAAAAGTAGGAAGTCCGGTTATGCTTCTTAGAAATCTCAATCAAACAGAAGGACTATGCAACGGTACAAGATTAATGATCACACATCTGGGAAAATGGTCTGTAAATGCAAACATCATATCTGGTAAGAACATCGGCACAACAGTCACAATACCCAGAATTATCATGTCTCCAAATGATTCAAAATGGCCATTCAAGCTTAATAGACGACAACTTCCTTTGGCAACCTGTTATGCCATGACAATCAATAAAAGTCAAGGACAAACTCTGCAGACGGTTGGACTATATCTTCCAAAACAGGTATTCACACATGGACAATTATATGTCGCAGCATCACGTGTAACAACAAGAGAAGGATTGAAAATATTAAATGCAGACGAGGACAGTGAAGACCATACACACATTAAAAATATTGTTTACAGAGAAATATTCCAGAATGTATATCCAAGACTTGTAGAAACACATGATGTCACGTTATAAACAACATAGTCAATCCAAAAAATGACGCATCAGCTACAAATACATACATTGAAGGTGATCACTCACATAACGAATGGTTATACGAAACTTACAAAGGACAATATGGAAACCATATGAACATGAATCACATATAATGTAAGGACAATTGAATCTGGAGCTTACAATTGCACACAATATGGAGTTTGTGTTTCAATAGGACTAACTTATTAAATATTAATGTAATTTAAAGTTGTAATACACAACAGATATATGAATCGCTAGGTGTACATTTTATACGCCCCTCTTATATTGGCCCCTATTTTGTGACATACAATTGCACACAATATGGACTTTGTGTTTCAATAGGACTAACTTATTAAATATTAATGTAATTCAAAGTTGTAATACACAACATATATATGAATCGCTAGGTGTACATTTTATACGCCCCTCTTATATTGGACCCTATTCTGTGACAGCCAATTAAATAAATAATAAAGAATGTGGGAACTTGGAATATGTAAAAAACGAGCATAAAGGAAATATGGCACAAATGATTAATAAAATGATCAACAATTACTACGAAGATATACATGGAAAAAAAATATTATATATTGATAATAAATCACGGTGATCACACGAAATAACAATATTAACCTATGATAATGAGTGAGCTAATTAAACAAAACAAACCGCGCGAAGCGCGGACGTTTTTCCTAGTAATATAGAAAACAAAAATCATTATTTCTTAGTTGCAACACCAAATTTCTCTGACTTTAAATTCTCAAAAATCCTTAGCAAGTTATGGAACTTGCTTGCGAGTTTATGTACTTTGAATAATTTAACATTATCATTTATTTTACTAAGCAACAAGTCAATCAACTTGGAGGCCCGATGATAAAAATAACTGTAATGAAAAGAAGCTTCTTTAGTGAATATATTAGTGAATCAAAAAACATACATCCAAATATATTGATCTATTCAACGAGGCAAAAACAAATGACTGATTTAGAAAAATTGTATTGAAATTGAAAAGTTCAATCACGAATAATTGAATTGATTGTACAAGGAGGAAAAAATAAAAATGAAAGTGGAAGTAAATAACCTAATTAATAAGACGAAGAAATTGTTGTATTTACTAACACATTCTAACAACTTAACCCATTTTAGAGAAATAATTTAACAAGAGATTCACTGGGCTTGTCATACATTGATCTTACCTTTATATTCACTTTTACTAGATTTTTGAAAAAATTAATTCATAAAATACTAATTTGTTGTTTTGTTGAATAATAATACTAACAACAACAACAACAACATACCTTTAATTAAATATAATTGATTTGATAGAAAAAGAAATAAATAATTAGAATTACCTTAATTTATGTCGTTTTGTTTTGAGACCAAATCCTGACCTGCTTAGATTCAAGCTCTGCTTTCCTAGCCAATTGATTTTGTTGATTTTCATTTGAAAGCGGACAGTTCTCGAAGAATCTTCATTGAAAATTCAGGAAAAGAACTTTATTTATCTTTAAAAAAAATAAACCTAAAAATGAAAAAGTAAAAAAAAAAACGTGCCATAAAAAGCATGGTGGATTGGTAGTATTTCTTCATCATAAACCAGGGTCTCAAGTTTGAGCATTGGAACTAAAGCCTCCTTGTTAAGAAATGTTTTCCCCTAAAAATGAGACTCAATTCCCCACTCGAATCTTGATTAGTTGAGCCTAGATCAAGTACCAGATACTCCTCAAAGATTTAGGAGCAGTAAGTACTCCTTAATCCTTAACTAGAGGCCTCATTTTGAGTCCAGGGACAAGAGTTGTCACATTCTGCAGGGAGTAGTTTATCACTCAAAGTAAGGCTTTCTAATGTGACTATGAATTAACCTTCCTAAAGTGGGACTTTTGAATGCAAATCTATGTAGTGCAACTATAGCGAATTTTCTTGAAGAGATTTGGATTAGTTGGGACCTTAAAAGAGTTATTTTAGATGCAGATCTATATCTATTAAGCCTCAAAAGGGGTACCGACATCATGAGAAAGAGTGTTTGCTTTTTTGGTGCAAAAATTAGAAAGAAATTGAAAGTAAATAAACTCATCTACTTGTACTAAAGTTATTAATGAATAATGAAGAACAAACCGATCATTGATAATGTTGCATATAACTAGTAGATTAGTCATCCGAATAAATTATTTCAAAACCATTTAAGAAACTCAATAAAAAAATTAAAAGTGAAATCAAAAGTACATATCTTCTATTAAATTTGAATGGCCATATGGATAGCAAGAGAAAGAAGCAACACAAAAAAAAAAACAATAAAAATTAAATATAAATTAATACACAAAAAACACATACAAAAAATAAATTATTGTATTGCTAATGATTTTGAATTTATCACTCATGCATTTTAAGAAAATAAGATGAAATCTTTAAACAAAAAAAATTTAATTTTTTAAAAATATATATGAAGGATAAAGTTCTTTTAAAAAAATTTATCGTACGCTTCAAGTCTTTGGTTTGTTAGATATTGTGTCTGCTATGCCTTTTTTATCCTTTAAGGGAATTTGATGATTCTTCATCAGGCTCTTCTCCAGAATCTGTCATTTCTTTTTGCTAATTTTTGTTTGATAAAACAAATTTATGAAAGAAACAAAAAAAATCAAGTGTTATTCTATTGAATTTGTTGTGTAGACAGTCAATTTCTATAAGAATAGCTAAAACAAACAAAGAGAAAAGAAATATATAAGAGAGAATTTTTTACATACCTTTTGATTGATGAGTAAAGATAGAGAAAAAGAAATATAAGTGTTCTATAGGAAAATACAAAAGTACCCCCTCAACCTATGCCCGAAATCTCAGAGACACACTTATACTATACTAAGGTCCTATTACCCCCCTGAACTTATTTTATAAGTAATTTTATACCTCTTTTCGGCCTATGTGGCACTAGCTTGAAAAAAAAGTTAACTAGCGTTGGGCCCACAAGATAGTGCCATGTAGGTCAAAAAGGGGTAGAAAATTATTAATAAAATAAGTTCAAGGGGGTAATAGGACCTTTGTATAGTATAAGTGTGTCTCTGAGATTTCGGTCATAGGTTGAAGGGGTATTTGTGCATTATCTCGTATTCTATTTATATAGTAGAAAATAAGTTGATTGTACATGTGAAGACACATAGAATTTCATATTACAAAAAATAAGGGAAAATTTTAAAGAATATAAAGTGTTAAGACAAGATAAGAATTGTGTTCTGTTCTGTTTTTCTCTCACAAAAGATTTGGTTTGAGATTAGTATATATGTTTTGTTATTTATAAATGGGAAAAGAACAAATATAACCCGAACTAACATAAATGGTATGCAGATACCCTCTGTCATACTTTTGGACATTGGTGCTCGCCCCTTCCGTTCAAAGCAAGAGCATATATACTCTTTATACTAACAGGCATACACCTTTCATCATCTTATCTGCTGACCCGATATTTATTAAATATCAGATTGACAAATAAGATAGTATCATGTGTTCCTATTTAGTCTTCCGTTAGAGTGAAGGGTATATATTCTATAGTTTTTGGACGATAGGGCCACCAATGACCAAAAAATATGACGCATGATATATGCATACCATTTATGTCAGTTTAGGGGTACATTTATCTTTTTTCCTTTATATATTGTTTATTTAAATTGTATCATAATTTAGATTTCATAAAAGGACATATATTTATAACTTTCTTTCCATAAAAAAAGTTCATAATTATTTCTTCAAATAATAAAATCACAATTTTTTAAACCATATTTTTAATAATTAATCTAATAAGTACTAAACTCGATTAAAAGAGGATAAATTTGACTAGACCTGAAAATAATTAGGGTAAAAGGGCATGATACAGCTATCAAATTTGCAATTTATAGTAAAAATATACTCGTCATTTCAAAAGGGGCTCACAAATACTCATATAATTACACAAATGACTCAAATATACCATCTTTGTCTAATATAAGTTAAAACTTAATTTAAATTAATTTCTTTTAAGATTTATATCAAAAAAATAAAATCTATGTAGGTACATTTTATATTTTTTCAAAATTAAATTGTATATTTGATCTTTCTCACACATGAGTTCTTTTTTTTTCCTTCTTCAGTGGCATGACCCAAAATTGGACGTGATGACACTCATATATTTCCACCAAAAACTGTCAGTCTCAAACCCAACAACACGAATAAAAGTGGAAAGTAGAACAGGAATAACATAAGAGCGGAAAACTTAGTCATTCTAATATAAATCAAAACTTGGTTGTCACGTTTAAAAGCCACTAATATGAATAAACAATTGAAATATAAGTGCAAGTATCAATGTTTTTGACTATGGAATAGAGCAAAACATAAATTAAGAAACAAGAGGCCCATAGGGATGATAGACATCTACCTCTCAAACTCCTTCAGAAGCCTTAAAAATAGAAGCAGAGCAATCGCACGGACCGGAGCTCAAAACCTACCAGTGTAGAAGTGAGGGGTGAGTATTAAACAACACAATACTCAGCAAGAAACCTATTAAACAACACAATACTCAGCAAAAAACTAGGCTAGAATACGATAGTCATTTCATCCCAACTGAAATGTCTAGACTACAAACTGCTTTAAATCAGCTCAATCTAACAATTTCACAATACACTGTTCATAAGGCTTGGCAATCACATGCCAACAGTCATAGTTCAACAACTAACATTGATTAAGTGTACCCAAGTTTTGTTAAACTAATTATATATTATATGTTTATGTTTGTATATATCCAACCTTCTTGAGCCTTTACTCATAGCAATACCACTACAATAAAAATAACTTTTGTTGATAATAAATAAGCACATCAACAAAGAATGCTAAACTTGTTGAGACGACCTTGGTCAGAGTTAATCGAGCTTGCCAAATGGACGTGAGTTGAAGAGCCAATGGTCTTTTTGACTTTTTAAATTAATCCCTTTAAATTCTTGCATTGTTCTTTTTCCTTTCGTTCATCCACATTTCTTTCTAAGTTTCATAATTTATTTTAAATAATTCAATCAAGTTTATCATAATTGCATCTCATTTCCATCATTCCCAGTCCGCCCTATGTATCATTATTATTGGTTCTTCGTCAACTCTTTGTTATTTTACATTACTTTATAAGTTTCTTGAATCGATGTTCTTAGAGTTCTAGCTATCGTTCATGATTGGGTTGTCGTAATTGCATGATTGCTTCAATTTTGTATTAAATGTTTCTCTTAGATTCGACTCAATCAACTCCCAGAAGCACAATCCGCTAAACAAAAGAGGAGTGAGATTCTTTTGTAAGGCCATCACTATCTTATTACTACCGCAGAGCCTGTTCCAGCTTCTATTCTATCCCTGTGGGTTCTAGCCCCTAGGATTCTTAATCATCTCAAAGTTGTGGGAATGCATACTATTCTTGAGGAGACACCATTGTTCATGGATGGTGTGTTAAATAAATATCCTGAGATTTGGCGAGATCTTATAAGGTTTCATAAATTTGTGTCGTTCACAAAGCCCTATCACCCGTATGTTCTAAATTAGGTGAGGGAATCTTATGATGTATATACACAATTGTTACCAAGAGGTTAGAAGAAAAAGGTTTGGCTTGACCCTATTGAAGTTGTTCAAGTTCCAAGTGGGAAAGTGAAGTGTAGAAAAATTGATATTAATAATGCATTGGACTGCACTGTACGAATTTGTCACAAGTTGTCCAATAAGCTTGAAAAGACATTAGATGGGCTGAGGGGTTGGCTTACCCCATTCTTGAGTGAGACTTCAACTCCTTAGATTAAGGAGGGAGTGATAATAAAAAAGAAGTGTATGCACATCACCATGCGATACTGGTTTTGGTTTTTATGTAGCTCTTTGATGCCATCTCAGAACGAGTCTATTCTCCGCCATACAAAAGATGATCTGTTATGGTTGATCATCGCTAAAGAGAGGCTAAATCTGGGTTCAATAATTGCGTTGGAGAAAGCCATGAGGGCTAAGAAATACATACACATCACAGCGCCAAAAGACAGGTGTTTCTTTTATGGAGAAGAAGTGTATAGACATCACCCCAACCTGCATGTGATATTCGTTGGATTGAAGTTGAGTACCTTTAAGATAAGGTCAAACGGAAGAAGACAACGTGGATAAATCCCTGGTTGTTTATGTAGAATCATTGGAGGGTGAGTCTATACCTCTCACTTCTTTGTCTATGCCTCAGGTGCTCCTATAATTGGCACTCTTTCTCACCCTCCTTTAATTCAAGAGGCTGTGTTTTGGATTGGTATTGTGTAACCTTGCATATCCTACAGCTGAGCGAGCCTCTCGTATTAAGGCACAAGTTCCCTCCATGATTTACCGGGCTATAGAGACTGCCTTGTACCCCTTTGGAAGAGATACGAGGGGCATAGGGAAATATTATGGGTGTATGAGAAACGTATTCATGGATTATATGCCTGGATAAAAGACTTGATACATGATGTGGATGAATAAAAAATTCATTGATATTTCATATTATGGAGTGATTCTAGTATCCCGGAGGGCGCACACATAGAAGTTCTTGTGATAAATACTACACAGCCTCGAGTTACTGATAATTCAGAGACCTTCGAGGTTGAGCAGGAGGGCATAGGTTCCGAGGAGGAGACGAGACTTATAGCCCGACAGTTAATCAAAATGCGGAGTTGTAGTACCTTGAGAAGGTGATTCTGCAAATTGCTAATGAGGTTTCCCTCTGTGACACTTCTATGATTGGCTTTAGTGGGTCCAAGCCACTAAAGAGCATATTACACCTACCTTGTGCGATGAGCAGGGCATTGATGCCCTAAATGAGGCTGCACCAGTTGGCCACACCTCTTTACTTCCCTAGATGTCAAGGCAACCCTCTTACTCTCTCCATGATTTTCTACTTAATTTTGTGGCTTAGAGGACAGTGTCTATTTTTTTGTGGAGTAGAGGGAGTTTTATTTGATTGGGTTGTAATTTTGATACATACTCTTATTTTTCATACCTCTTGGATTATAATTATAACTTGATGGTAGTTAACTTCTTATTTTCTTTGATAGTATAATTTCTTTTGTTTTGGTTTAGTTGTTTTGATTCTCATGCTTGTCTAAATTTTGAATATCGATTGGCACAACTGTGTTATCTCGAAAGGTACTCATGTGGAGATATGTGTTGGTGGATAACTTGAGTTGTGTAATTCTTGCATGATGTTTGGGCATCTTGTGTTGAATAGTTATGTATCTATTCATGTAATTTTGTAATGATCCTTGCATTCCAGCTAGGGTTGTAGTGTCACGATCCAACTTAGGAACGTGACCGTCGCTAAGGGGGAGATTCCCAAAGCAAGCCTTACCAGAACTCTACAGATTAACGAGCAGAGTTTCCTTTGTATTTAGGCCTATCCTGAATTTTCTTGTCTCAAAAATTCACAACACAACTAATTGAAACTATAAACCACAACATGATATCCATCAATGATCTAATTGTCACACAATTAAACCAATTAATCTCTAATTATAGAAAAATTTCCAAACTAGTCACTTTACTACATTTCGAAGGACTAATCTTTACTCAAATCAAAGGAATGACAAATGGAGTGACTCTAAGAATTTTTAAAAGAAACTAAATAAACATAGCAAATCAATAGTTCTCTTTCTTCACAAAGCAATTCGGGGCTGAATAGATGCTACCAATTCACACGCTAGTTAATAAAATCCTCTTCAATACCACCTGAGCTGTTCGTAAAAACAATCAGCGAGGAGTGAAACGCTAGCTCAGTGAGTAATAATACTTAACCACAACCATTTTTAACGAGGAACAAGTCATAAAACATGCTAGTATGATTGTCAAAATGATAAAATCACTTCCTTTTCAGAAACCTTAACAATATTCGATCTTATGTGCCTTATATATGTAAAATCAATGTAAATACTTAATAGTAAACTCAGAAAAATATTTTCATATCAAATCTTATTGTTTGGAGGTTTCTGAGGATGAATTTTATGTAATCAGTGCAAGCTTCTCTTCAAGAAATATAAAAAAAAGTGAACTCATCATAAAAGAATTAAATATTCATATGAGTAGATCCCTACTCGAGGGATATCAGTAACAATACATGTGTTCTACCTTCCCACTATCAAAGGTTTTATCAGTAATGAGTAACTACAAGCTACACTAGGCCTAACGAACCCGCAGTTACTAGGAGATTCATCAAGGTCTACTCCATTTATATTTTTCATGTAGTCAGTAGATGCATTTCAATTGAAGTTTCTGATGTTAAAAGTTTCGCGTTATTTACCAAAGGCAATACAGAAGCTAATTTATGGCATTTGCGGAATGGTCACTTGAATGTAAGGGGTTATAATTATTAGGTCGTGGAAATATGGTTCTTGGTTTGCCTAGAATTTATTCTCTTGAATTTTGTGAAGGATGTGTGTATGGAAAACAAAATAGAAATTCATTTCTTGTAGATAAGTTTTGGAGAGCATCTGTTGTTTTGAATTGGTGCATGATGATATGTGTGGTCCTATGATTGTTGAGTCCTTAGGTGCTACTTTTTGCTTTTTACGGATGATATAGTCGAATGAGTTGGGTATATTTCTTGAAATTCAAACCAGAAATATTTGAAAATTTCAATATATGTAAGTCTTTTGTTGAGAGACAAAGTGTTCGTAGAATTAAGACTCTTAGAATAGATAGAGGTGGTGAATTCATATCAAATGAATTCAACACCTATTGCGAGGAAAATGGTTCTCATAGAGAGCTCGCAACACCATATATGCCGGAGCAGAATGGTGTTGCCGAACGCAAGAATTGGACGGTCGTTGAAATGGTTAGAAGCATGATTCAAGATAGAGGTGTACCAAAATATTTATGGGCTGAAGTTGTTGCTACTGCTGTCTACATGCTGAAAATTTCAACCACCAAGGCTGTTCTTAATCAAATAACAGATGAAACATGGAGAGTTAACAAGCCCAAGGTAAGCCACTAACGTGTCTTTGGATGTATTGCTTATTCTTTAATATATTCCCAAGCTAAATATAAGCTTGATGAAAAATCAATGAAATGTATCTTTGTTGGATATAGCACACAATCCAAAACTTATAAGTTATATAATCCACTAAGTGGGAAATTGTGATAATTAGAAATGTTATGTTTAATGAAGATTCTAGCGGGAACTTTGATTCTGAGAATGTTAGTTCAAATATTAAATTGCCGCCTACTGAAGGAGCTTTTCAACAAGAATCTGCAGCAGTTTCAGCAAGAACCTGCGGCAGTTTCTGTTCCAGGGAACACATCCAGATCTTCCCCAACAAGTAGAAGTCGTGATACTCATCAACCCAGAACCTCTTCTCCAACAAGTGATCATAGCTTAACCCACCAAGGAAGTTACATCAGTTCTTCTTCAAGTGATTCTTCCAGTGAGACTCCACCAGAGAAATTCAGATCGTTAAGGGAGATTTATGAAAATTTGTATTTTGCTTTGTATGTTATTGAACCCAGTTGCTTCAAGGAAGCTGTAGAAAGTCAAGCATGGAAAAATGCAATGTTAAAAGAGATGCAAGCAATATAGCAGAATCAAAGATGGGAATTGGTGAATCTATCGGAAGGAAAGGAACCCATTGGACTCAAATACGTGTTCAAAATCAAGCGGCATCCCGATGGGAGCATACAACGATACAAAGCAAACTTGTAGCTAAAAGATATGCACAACTGTAAAGAATAGCAGAAGAAAAGAATAATTCGGGAAACCTTCTGCTATCCCAAGATCGTTAACTAAGATCGAAAGATTCAGCTAAAGAAGAGGAAGCTAGAAAGGAGAACTTGATTATGGAAGAATACTCTTTTATTAGGAGGTTCTTGGTTTTCTTGGGTTCATTACAAATGACTATGGCAACCCTAATTTATACTAGTATAGGGATGCTTCTAGAAATTATTCTAGAAAGATTTACAAGAAAAATCTAGATGACCTAATCTTCTAACTATCTAACAAGAATCTAGATTTTTCTATAATTCACTATAAATATCTACTTCTGAGAACAACTACACAATTCTTAGATACATCAAGTACTTTAGGTAATACTCTACACAACTCTAGAAAGTTGTACTAAATATCTAGGATTATTTATATCTCCAAAAAATCATCTTTATTTTCACAATTCGTGGAGGAGCTCAAACGAAGCTTTGAGCCACATCTTGGTGAAAATCTCAGCAGTTTCTTCCGGACTCCACATGTTGATTCAAAGGATAAAGATTTTCCCTTATCGAATGGTCCATGTAAATTATCTCCTTGCTGAGTTTCTAAACTCCCCCTTTTTCTTAACTTCTTGACAACACTTTCCTGTGAAGTCCCAACACCAGCATAGGATCCATCGTCATATTCTCTTATCATCCCATTGATAGATATTTTGGCAGCTTCAAAATTTTCAAAAATCATATTTTTTGTCTTTAAGACTTCAATATCATCTTCTTCCCCTACTTGATCTCTATTTTCTCCATATGCTTCCAGAATTTGCTCTAAGTCATTAGTTGACCTTGATATTGCAGATGATTGACCATATACTTCTGCTTTCAATACATTTTTCTCCATGTTTTCTTTATAAAGGTCGCCATTAACACGTGTATTTTAAGATCTGCATGTTCAAGATCTTCTTCTTTGATTTCTTCAATAGAAACTACCATATCACCACTTGGAACATCCTAAAAAATGTCATGCTTAATGTCAACAACATTAGTTTCTTGCTTCTCCAAGTGATTGGCTATATTATATTCTAAATCCTCAATCCAATCTCTTTCAAGATTGATGGAAATCATGACATCTATTGTGCCCTCAGCTACTACATTGTTCCCACTATTCTTCTTCTTTATGAGCTTTTTGAGCCATATTGCTCTCCTTGGCTCACAAATATCATTTTATATGCCTATTTCGCAACAATGATAACATATGAGAGGCTTCTTACCATAATAGTTAAAATACTGTTCCTTCTCTCTAGTTGAGCGTGAACCACCTGAGGATCGAGAGTGTGGCATATCACTTTTTCTTTTTCGGCTACAAGAGCATCTCCTTATCCATCTTTGACATACACACTAGCCAACTGCTTGGCTAGTAATTCCTGTGACGACAACAGATTTGCAAATTCCTTCAATGATGGATGTTGAGCCCAT
The DNA here is from genome assembly GCF_001406875.1 of Solanum pennellii. Lineage (NCBI taxonomy): Eukaryota > Viridiplantae > Streptophyta > Magnoliopsida > Solanales > Solanaceae > Solanum > Solanum pennellii. The sequence continues at coordinate 67,947,440 of NC_028645.1, forward strand.
CCTTGAATCGATGTCACAAATGGAATATATTTAGGTTTTAACCCTCAAATGACTATTATTCTTCTCATTCTTGCTTCAGAAATAGCCTCTTCTGGATTCAATAAAGATATCTCAGAAGATAAGTTTTTGATCTTCAAAAAGTACTCGGAGATAGAAAGCTTACCTCGAGTGGTGTTAGCCAATTCATTCTCCAATATCTGCAGACGAGCTTCATTCTTCATGTTGAACAAGCGATCAAGGGTCCTCCATAATTCATGAGTCAAATAAACCGGAGGATATTGTTCACTTCAGAATGAACTCCACCTTCGCATTAACCTGCTTCAACATCTTGAATGCCCTAGTATTTACCGGTACGTCAGCAGGAGGACTTGTGTCATTCCCATTAACAACATCCCACAAATCCTCTCCCCCAAGGTATGATTCCATACATGTCCACTAACACGATCGCTAAAATTCATCTATGCAAACTAGTTGAATCTACCACCAACCCGATCTTGAAAAAATACTCGCAAGCCAATCTACGGTATTACTCTGATATCATGTAGAGAGTAGAAGAAAAGTATAATTCGGGAAATCTTCTGCTAGCCCAAGATTGTTAACTAAGATCGGAAGATTTAACTAAAGAAGAGGAAGCTAGAAAGGAGAACTTGATTATGGAAGAATACTCTTTTATTAGGAGGTTATTGGTTTTCTTGGGTTCATTACAAATCACTACGGCCACCCTATTTATACTTGTATAGGGATGCTTCTAGAAATTATTCTCTACAAGAAAAATATAGATGACCTAATCTTCTAACTATCTAACAAGAATCCAGAGTTTTCTATGATTCACTATGAATATCTACTTCTCTAGAACATCTACACAATTCCTAGATACATCAAGTACATAAGGTACTACTCTACATAACTCGAGAAAGTTCCACTAAATATCTAGGATTATTTATACCTCTAAAAAATGATCTTTATTTTTCAAAAACATCAAGGAAGTGATTACGATGAGACATTTTCACTTGTCGCTCGCTTTTAAACGGTGAGAATACTCTTATGTTTAGCTGCTAAACTGAGATGGCCCATTTAACACTTCGATGTTAAATCCGCATTCTTAAATAGGGATTTGGAAGAGGAAGTTTATGTTTCCTAACCTGAGGGTTTTGGTGTTAGTGGCAATGACAACAAAGTATACAAGCTCAAGAAGGCTCTTTATGGGCTAAAACAAGCGCCATGGGCATGGTACAACAAAATTGACTCGTATTTCCTGAGATATAGATTTGAAAGGAGCAAAAATGAGCCTACGTTGTATGTAGATAAACAAGGTACAAGTGATTGTTTGGTAGTTTGTCTCTATGTAGACGACATGATCTATATGGGGTTATGTGAAACTTTAGTTGTTGAATTTAAATATTTCATGATTTAGGAGTTTGAAATGTCAGATTTAGGTGTTCTGCAATACTTATTTGGTCTTCAAGTGAAACAGGTAGAAGATGGTATTTTTGTTTCACAAACGAAGTAATGCAAAAGACCTCTTGCTTTTGTTCGGTATGCATAATGGTAAAGCGGCTGCCACGCCCATGAATGCAAATTAAAAAAATTTCAGCTTGAAGATGGCACAGATCTCGCTGATTCTAGTCACTACACAAGCTTGATTGGAGGTTTGAACTACCTAACATGTACTCGTCCTGATATTATGTTTTTTGTTAGTATGTTGTCTAGATATATGCAAGAACCTACCAAGCAACATCTTGGTGCTGCCGAAAGAGTTTTGCGTTATGTTGTTGGGACAGTTAACTTCGGGACTTGGTACTTCAAAGATGCAAATTTCAGCTTGATAAATAGTGATTGGGTAGGAAGTATAGATAACAAAAAGAGTACCACTGGAAATGTGTTCAATTGAGGGTCTAGAGCAATCTCTTGGAGCTCAAAGAAGCAAGATGTGGTCGCACTATCATCATCAAAAGCAAAATATGTTGTTGTAACTTCAGCAGCTTGTCAAGCCTTATGTTTACGAAGAATGTTAGTTGATGTTTCTATCAGCAAGAGGGTGGGACAAAAATATTCTGTGATAACAAGGCAACAATTGCAATGACAAAGAACCCGATTTTCCACAACAGAACAAAGCACATACATCCTTTATCATTTCACTTGTGACCACACAACAAGAGGTGATATAGAGTTGAAGTTTTGTAGTATAAGGGATCAAATTGCAGATGTTCTTAGCAAGTCACTCCCACAAGCCAAGCATGATCAGAAACATGGAGTTTGTAATTTTGAATCAAGGCGAGTGTAAAATATTTATTCGGCACCACATGCAAGTACAAAACATTTGGTAACACATTTACTTTATAAACCATCTGAAAATCATGCAAGTTATAAAACATCAATTATGGTAAGTTTACGACTTACAGTATTCATGTTGAAATACCAAATTTACCACTTCAAGTAATTTGTACAACCTTCATTCGATAAACCTATATTCATATCATATAAATCTCGTGTTAAATCTCCTTGATAGACCTATTTCATGAACTAATTTACAACACCCAATCCCTAAGGTTATGGTTCACTCTCATTCGTCAACTCATATTTATTCACTAGTGTGCCAGTCGTTCAATTTCCACCAACAAAGAGGAGTAATTTTATTTCTATTTGAAACATTCTCTAACTAATTCACTATTAAGCAATCACAATGTAACTCACTAGTGAGACTAAGAGTTTCTAGGTTTAGTAGAATAAAAATCTTCCTTTATTCATGGTTATTCTCATATTGAAATCAGTTGAAATTCATATTTGAATTATCAATGTTACATTAACCCAACCCCTGATAATACATATATATGCATGTCAATGAACTGAAATAAAATTCCTTGAAATTCATATTTATAACTGTGCAGGTTCAATTCTTCTTTTTGTTTTCTATGATGACTATCTTCGTGCTCCTTCATACACAGAGAAGCAAGGAATACATTTTCTTTTCCTTTTTTCATTCATTCACTGGAGAACAAGAATAGCCAAAGACTTTTTTATTTTATTTTTTTACTTACTGCGTGTATATTGGGGGAGGAATGCTGCATAAATGTGTTTGTGTTTGTATAAAGCGAAAAAAATTGTATATATACATTTATTTTCGTTTCCCTCTCCCAGTCTCGCTCGCCACCCTCGCCTCTATCTTTTATACAAACAGAAACGAAATGTATAAATTGTGTTTTTGTTTGTATAAAGTGATAGAAAATTGTCTATACACCTGCAAATACATATATCTTCGTCCTATACACTTATAATTATACAATACAAATATTCTCCTGCCCAATTTTCTTGTTTTTCTCTCTTTCTCGTTTATACATACTTTAATTATACAATTGATTTGTATACAACTGCTTTCTTTTGTATATGTATAGCGATTTATACAATTGGTTTCTTTGTATATGTATAGCAAATTATACATAGTTATGTTTGCTATGGAGCGCAATTATGCAAACTTTGCTATAACATACAAATTATAATTTTTTGTTTGCTATATGTGAAAGTTGCTCTTATATTATAGGGTATTATAGGGCATTACATGTGGATTTGTTGTTCTGAAATTGTGTTTGAGTGCCAATTCCAATGATTTGGCACTTGTGAACGTGAAAAGGGATTATTAGAGACTTTTTGCGAGTTAACCGTTTTGTTTGAACCTATGTTGTTACAACCTTGTGAGTTGTGTGATTCATTTTTCCCAACCTGTACATGCACTTTTTGTTGGTAAAGAAAATAAACCTTCAATCTGAACCACTTTGAATTCTTATACCTCTTTTTTTATCCAAAATATTCTTAAAGCATTGAGGTGTAATTGTATACCAACTTAGGCAAAAGTGAATGTGTAGCTGAAGTTTGCATGGTTGATATATACCGTGCCCGTAAAATATGATAAACACCTTTGGAAAAATCCATCTACAACTGAATATTTCAACACTTGAGAATCATTTCTTCAATTCAGATGTTAGATTAGAAGTGAAAGCATTTAGTCTAATCAAGATACAGGAGCTTTGGTAGGTTAATAGTTATTACAACCCCAGACGAACATTTGATATGCCGGCTTAGAGAAAATGAGAGATGCAAGGCAAAACTTTTCAATCACGATGAAGCTTAACTACTTTTTTCTTGTTATACTTCTAATAGTCTTTCTCCACCACAAGAATATGTTGAGCTTGCACAAAACATAATCAAATATTCAGGTGGACTATCATGATCTATTATGAAATTGGGGTGATATTTGCAAGGGAGATCCGTATAAGAATGGAGATACGAATTCAAGAACTAAGAGAAATTCCTCATTATGATATTCAAAAGATTCTCAAGATAAGCTTTGAAGGACTTGATTGTGATGCTTAGAGTATTTTCCTTGATATCGTGTGCGCCTTCACGGATTCTTTGAGGATGAAGTTACCAAAACATTAAATGTGTGGTTTTTATTATAAAAGTGCAATTACAATCTTAGACAAAGGAACTTGCTCCAAAGGGATTGTCGTTATTTGGTGATGTATGATCTGGTGCGGGATATGGGAAGAGAAATTGTTCACATGTAATCAAGTCATGAGTTTGGAAAACGGAGTAGACTATTCAAACCTCAAGAAGTCTGTGTTGTTGTACAACGAAATGTAGTCGGTAAATTCTCTTATCTTTATCTTGGTTATACGTTTTTTTTAATTTAAAGTCAGTAATGGTGGTAGAAGGACGAGCATTAAAGGGTGTGAACTTGAGCACCAAAGCATTTCAGAAGAAGATTAAATCTCAGGGTGCTTGCAATTGACGGCAAGTTTCATATAAGTGAAAATTTTGAGCTATTCTCCAAGGAGCTCAGATGGTTGTGAAACTTGTATTTCTGAATATAAATGGGAGTAGTATCGAAGAATTTGGTTTGAATTTGCAGGTTTGTTTCTCGATTCTGCAATTTATGTGTTCTATTTTAGTGCAACTAAGTGAAAGAAAATCTTACTAAAAGTTATTTCTTTTACTTTTTGTATTCTAGAAGTTTGAAGAAGTTGGATCTCTCTGTCAACAATTCTGTAATCTAGAAAAAGAACTATGTATTCAAGCAATTAAGAGAAATATTGATCTTCATATGAGAGCTTTTGAGAATCTACAAATACATTGTGAATGAATGAATATATCATTGATTATCAAACAGTATATCGATGCCTAAAACTGACTTTGCATTCTAACTAACTCATACGTCGCCCATGTGACTCTTCTGACAACCTTCTAGTAGCTTCCTAAACGTGTTAATCACCTCTAACTGACACTTAAAAGTGTGACATGCTAATCATGGCAACTAACTCTTCCAATACTCCCCCTCAAGCTAGTGGTTGGAATACATCCAACACACCTAGCTTGCCAATAAGAAGATCAGGTTGTCCTGTTCTAACAAACATGTCTTCCGTTTGCATAGAAGTGCAAAGGTATTGACGATCTTTAAAACCTGACTTCACTGTGTCTCTGATAAAATACCAGTCGATCTCAACATGTTTTGTTCGCTCGTGAAAAATAGGATTTCCTAATTGTTGCCTTATTGTCACAGAAACCTTGATATGAACTGTATTATGCACATTCACTCTTTCAGTAAACTTGTAAGACAAATCAATTCTGAAACCATAACAGCCATGCTTCTGTAGTCTGCTTTTGAAGAGCTCCTCCTCACACTGTGTTGCTTCTTGGATTTTCATGAAATTAGAGAATCTCCAAGTTTCACCACATAACCAGTTACCGACCTTCTGGTATTTAGGCACCCAATATGAATCACAGTTGCCAACCAAATCTTAACAACGCTTCTGTTAAGAAAAATGCCATGTCCAGGAGATTTCTTAATGAAATTTACAATTCTTAGAGTTGCATTCCAATTTAATTCCTAGGGATGTTGCATAAACTGACTACTTCAACTCTAAAACAAATGTTTGGCCTTGTGATGGTCAGATAGATCAGTTTCCAAATTAATTGTTGATATGATGTAACATCTTCAAACTCTGATCAATTGTGATTCCCAAATGTTTATCAGATTCTACACTTGTGAACTTACGATCGAATTTTATTAGAACATCTGGTCCTAGGACGTCAGTTAGTAGTTTAGTCGTATTGGGATTGTCTGACTAATTCAACAGTTATTATTTATTTAGATTACTTTAGTTTATTTTGTTTAGGAGTCTTATTATTTTTCCTATAACTCTATTTAATACCTTGTTGTCTTCATTAATAAACATACTCTTCCAGCATAAATTCAGTCTTTATATGTATTAGGGCTCTTCACCCTCTGAAGAGTACGATCCAATTTTTTTCTCCTCAAGCAGATCAGCAACAATGACCAATCACAATGGTAACAGTAATGGAAACAATCCCAGAGTTGTCAATGCTGATAACATGATGGACACCAATATTATCATTAAATTCAATCCCCATATCAATTACCCATCAAACTAAGAGGTGGTCACAACTTCGCCACCTGGAAAGCCTAATTTTCCATGCTTATGTATGGCTACAACCTTTTTGGCCATGTCGATGGAACCACTCTGTCCTAGTCGCACGATTACCCTCGGCACGAATATATCTCTCAATCTTGCCTTCTTAGCTTTGTTCCATCAGGACAGACTCATCTACAATGCCCTCATGGCTTCTGTCGAACCCACTAAATAAGCTTGGGATGCCTTGCATACTATTTTTGCGAACAAATCTCAAAGTCGAGTCTTTAGTTCGCGTGATCAGCTTTCCCGTGTCACTAAGAAATCTCGCTACATTACTGAATATCTTCACACTGTGCGGTCCTTTTCGGATGAGTTAGCCACTTCTAATGCTCATGTTTCCAATCCTGAACTCATCGTCAAAATACTTAGTGGTCTAGTTCTTGAATTTCGTGAAATATCTGCTGCTATTCGTACACGCAATACAGCTATCTCCTGCGAGGAACTGTTTCAAAAGTTACTAGATTTTGAACTCTTCTTTCGCCACGAGGATGCTAAGAAACTACCTAGTACCATCATTGCTGCAGTTGCTACTCCCACAAAATTCAACTCCAATAATCGCGACAATCGTAGACAAACCAACAACTCTAAGTAATGGCGCCAAAACTCGCATCTAAGCACTCCACCACAATGGCAGTCCAATCAAATCCAAACGATGTTACTCGCTGTCAACTATGTAACAGAATTGGCCACACCGCCAATGTTTGCCGCTCGAAGTTTTATCATCACTTTGAAGCGAAAGCCAACTATACCGCTGGTCTTATAACGGACACCAACCCCTAGATTGTCGACTCATGAGCTATCCATCACATCAGAATATATCCGCACAACCTACAACCATACAGCGGTAACGAGGATGTCTCCATGGGTGATGTTAACAAAATTCCTATCTCTCACACTGGTTCTACTAAATTAAATGCATCAAAAAATGTTTTTAAGCTAACACACTTTGGGTGCCCCTTCCACCAAACGAAAGTTTCTCTCTTTTTCTAAATTATTTCAAAACAATCTTAAGTGTATTGAATTTTTTCCTTTTAACTTTGTTGTGACGGATCTGAAAATGCGGAAGTCACTAGTGCACGGTGGGATCAACAATGAACTGTATGAGTGGCCTGTCTCATATACACAACCTCATATTATCTCCAAATCCATCCCTCTAACTACTTGGCACCAACGTCTTGGTCATTCTCACTCTAGAGTTCTTAGGTCTATTTTTAAATAAATTATTGCTGCCGTTTCATGCGCGAGCCAAAAAATGTCATTGTAATTCTTGTTTATCTAATAAAGCTCATCGACATCCTTTTACTCAATTATCATTGTGTTGATATAAACCATTTAAAATTATATTTAGTGATTTATGCGGTCCATCACCAGTCTTATTTCTTGATAAAAATTTGTATTATTGTATTTTTGTTGACCAATATACGAAGTGCACTTGGATCTACACGCTGAAAAAGAAAAGTGAAGTTAAAGAGATCTTTCAAAAATTCATCCTATGATGGAAAAACATTTTGAAACTAAAATTTTATCATTATATACTGATGGCGGAGGTGAGTATAAAAGTTTTGACTCCTATCTCACGTCACGGCATCCAACACCTCTCCACCCCACCCTATACACCCCAACGAGTTGCACTTGCAGAAAAACGAACTTGTCATATCGTTGAAAGTGCAACAACACTCTTACATGAGGCGTCCTTCCCACCCCGATTCTGGTCTTTTTCTTGTTATCACATTGTCTACCTTATCAATCATTTTCCAACCTCTCACCTCGATAATCAATCCCCATTCAAAAGATTACTTAGAAAATCACCTAATTACAACCCCCTGCAGATTTTTGTTTGTTTATGCTATCAATGGCTTAAACATACTCAAAAAATAAAGTTGAATCAAAATCTACTCAATGTGTCTATCTTGGATTCTCACTATCCCATCATTATCACCAGTGTTTTGACCCAATTTTTGCAAAGGTGTACTTATCCCGATATGTGTGATTTGTTGAGGTTGTTTTTCCATTTAAGACATCGTTCTCCAACACTACCATTAAATCAGCTCACCTGGAATGGGCAAAAACAACAATGCCATGTACTTCAGACCCCACACCCAAACTTCACATAGTTATAGATCTGCCAACTCCATTAGAAATAGAAGCACACACAATTAAAGATTCTCCTTCACCATATGATTCCTCTCTATCCCAGTTAGGAGACAACTTAAACTCGCAGTCCTTATCCGATAAAGCATCAGCGACAAATGCAATATAATCATCTCTTTCAACTTCTCTCTCTCCAGGTAAATTTATGTCTTCCTCATCTTCAATAATTCTCGCTTCCCAGAATACCTCTTCTATATATACTTCCCAGCTTTTAGCACTACTACGCAATATGAGTATTGATTAGTTTAGCCCCACTAAGTCTAGTGTCTACAATAAGCTGAAGAGCATACTTTCTCTTATTCAAGTTTAGCCCCACTAAGTCTAGTGTCTGCAATAAGCTGACTAGCATACTTTCTCTAATTCAACAACATACCCTCTTTGGAGTGAATTACTTCTATGCCTAAGAAATATCTCAGTTTTCCTAGGTCCTTCATTTGAAACATTGATGAAGAGTAGATTTGGTTTTCTCAATCATACATGTGCTAGTTCCAGTTATAAGTAAGTCATTAACTTACACCAGGAGGACAACATATCATCCCACTACTTCCTGGTGAATAAAGAGGCGATCATGTGCACTTCCAGAGAAACTAGCCTATAGCAAAGCATCAGTGAACTTGATGTTCCATTGTCTTGATGTTTGATTAAGACCATAAAGGACTCTTTAAGCTTGCAAACCTTATGCTCCCCCTTATTTAGAAAACTCATAGGAAACTCCATGTACACATCCTCGTGTAAATCACCTTGGAGGAAAAAATTGGCATCCTTTTGAAAAAATTTCCCAACCATGTGAGGCAACCAAGTTGAGAACAGTACTGAATGTCACCATTTTTTCAACCGGAGAGAAGGTTTCATTATAGTCTAACCCCTCCCTTTGAGTGTATCCCTTTTCTAGCAACCTTGCCTTAAATCTATCCATATCACCATTGGACTTATATTTAATCTTATAGACCCATTTTGACCTAATAGCCTTAGCCTTTGGAGGTAAATCCACAAGAGTCCAAGTCTGGTTTTATTCTAAAGCATTGATTTCTTCCTTCATTGCCAAGGTCCATCTTTCATCTTGGGAAGCTTCTTTAAAAGATTGTGGTTCAACCAAGGTTGAAAAAGCTTGAACAAAGTCATGATAATTGGTGGATAGATGATCATATAGAACATAATTAGCGATGGAGTACAAACTAGGCTTAGCTGATATGACATAGTCTTTGGTTCAAATAGGTGGTTTTGATGTCCTATTGGACTTTCTAAGACTATCAACAGCGGCTGCTGGTATTATAGGAGTTTGTAATTCTGGAGGGGGCTCCTCCAACACAATACAGTGATATCTTCATGAGGCAAGTTCATAATAGATATTGGATCCACTGGTGCCACACACTGATCAGCATTTGTGGATTCATGGAACCAATTTGTCAAAGTATATGTATCACACACAAAAGGTGAGACCAAAGGGAAATTATGATTTGGTATCTCTTTTTCTTGAAAAGGAAATAATTGTTCTCTGAATGTGACATCTCGATTAATGAATACACTTTTAACCTATATGTGATAGAGCATGTATCCTTTCTGTGTGGATGAATATCCAATGATTGCTTTCTTGTCCCCAGGAGCAAACTTATGCCCTTTCTTTAGTACGATGGCAAAGCATAAATAACCAAAAACTTTCAAGTGAGTCGTGTTGGGAAGTTTGTGGAACAATACTTCATATGGAGACTTTACCTTAAGCAAAAAGAAGCAGTTTATTGATCAGATGTACAACAGTCACCACAATCTCCCCAAAATCTGCTTGGAATATGAAACTGTATCTTCAAAGCCCTTTCTGTTAGATATGTTTATGTTTTCTTTCCACAACACCATTTTGCTGAGGTGTATATGGACAGCCACTTTGATGAATGATCTCATACTAAGTTAACAAAGCATTCATACTAGTATTGAAAAACACAGTTCAATTATCAGATCACAAATTTTTTATTGAATTGCAATGGAAACTACTTAAATAACAAGTAACTAAGAATAAAAATAAGAATGGAGGATGAGAAGCTTAATTAGTGTCTAAAAAATCGAGAGAAGTATCTAGAATATTTAAAGTTGTAAAGAAATGAACATAGATATCTAGAATGAGTGTTCGTGAGAGAAAAATATAGAAATAATCTAGAATGGATAGTTTATAAATGATGTAGCTGGAGGAACGTTCTAGAGTAGAATAGTAAAAATCCTCCATCAGATCTAACCTTTCCATAACCACCTATAAATAGAGGTGGTCATTTGAGGTGTAGCCAAGAAAGAAAGAAAGTAAGCAAGCAAGTAAGTGCTCAACCAAGATCTTAAGTAAATCTGTTGTTGGATGTTTAATTCTTGAGCTTCTCGTGGTTTAGCTCTACACCCAACAACTTGGCCACCGTCTGGGCTATCCGTGTAAACAACATATAATTCCATCTACACATGGATACAATATATATACTACTTCACACTTCCATAATAAGTAAGGCATGACATTTTAACATGACAAAGAACAAAACAATGATCAGAGAAAACCAAACAGCTAAAATTGGAAAAAACCAAACAAATAAGAAGTCTCAAATAAGTGTATATATATAAAAGGACATAAATCACAGTCTTGAGATTTTATAAGTCACAAAAAAGGGGAACACATCATCCTTCAAAACCATCAATTGTCTTAGTTTTAAAATCTCCAAACCAAACAAACAAACAACATGAAATCAAACCATCACAAATCAGAGCAACCCAGTGCTTCTTTTATTTTTAAAATTGTGGCGCTCAAAACGCCATGAACATAAACCACGACCTCAATTTGTTGCTGCTTTGAGGATGGATTATTATTTCCACAAATCAATATTTGAAAAACCACTGTCAAAATTGAATCATTTTGTGCATTACAATGTTGTCTCTACTCGAGGAGAGCCAACCATCGGTACTTATGATGATACTAGAGGGCGAAATGGGAACTTTTGTTGCATCATCTCTATTGACAATTGTAGTGATTGTTTGTAACTCTATGGGTGCATAGACTAAAAATGCTCCCATTTCATAAATGCTCTACTCTTCAAGAACTAACATTTCCTTATGCATATTATAAGGTTGTATATGCATTACAACAATTAAGAAATATTAGGGCAAATACTATAAAAAGAATAAGTGAAGGATAAGTTATGTTGCTAAACAATAAAAAATCCACAGCTAATCCTATTTAATAATGAATATAGTGAAGGATTATAAAACAATCTTTTTAGATATAGGCTATAGGTTATTTAACAATAAATTAAAAAGGAATTTCATAGCTAATTCTTGTTCTTTTTCGTCGTGAAATATAATTCGCATTACATATCAGTGTACCCGAATAGTTAAAGATAATTATTGAATCATGAAAAAAACAAGTGGAATTATTAATATAGGAAATGAGACAAACAACAACTTGCTGTAAATGGCTGAGCTAGGATGAAAATGTGAAGAAGAAAAGTTAGTCTTTATTTATGTGTTTTTTGAATTGTTAATTGACTACAAGTCAAAAGTGAAATTGGACCATAGAAAATTATTTTTGATTAAATAATTAAAGAACAAAAAGTATAAAGGAAGAAACGATACAAGTTTGAAATTTTGGTATTTTTGCATGTGAAAAAAAGATAAATCCAATCATAAGTAATAAAATATTATTTGATTCAGGAAAAATGTCATTATTACTTGATAATTTAAGCATAAATAGCTTATTATAAATATGACAAATACCTGAATGACTGTAATGTTGTTTGCTGGAAAAGTTCCTGTTACTACTCGATCTAACTCAATCACATTATTTCCACCGATTAAAATATCCCACTGAAAAATAAATCAAGTGATAAACAATATGATAATTTAATTGACAAAAAATTAGTTTGTGGGATGCGTATTATCTAAGATCATATATTTAAAACAATATATGTATGATCAATGTCAAGACTAGCAAAACATAAAGATAATATAATATATAGGTGTATTCAACAACAAAATGGACTGATAAATCAATTTGAAAAATAGGTTTTGGTTTATTTCTATTGGAATAATGGATTTAATGATCTTATAAAAACAAAAGAACTATCAGGTTATCAGTTTGGTATTTGGTTTTTTAATATTGGTTATTAGATAAACCGATAACTCATTAAGACTAAAGTTATTTATAACTTTACCATACACAAATATTAAATACTAATCTTAATACACTAGTTATTGTTTGTTCCCTTTAGCGTTCAGTTCACAATAGTTATTGTTTGTTCCCTTTAGCGTTCAAAGTCATAATGACTTTGAGTTCATAATTTCACAGTTACTTTGAGTTTATAAAATGTCTAAACCTAAAATAAGAACTTTATTCCTCTTAATTTCTCTTTGGGCTAGACAACCCCATCCGGGCTAACCCATACAGTTTTTGACATCTTACGGATCAGTTCAGGCTAGCCCACATTTTCTGTGGGCTAGAAAACGGTCGGCCTAACCCACAAGTACATGGGCTATATGCTTGCCGGGCCAGCCCAATTTATTAAAAATTATATTTTGTTTATAATTATTAAAATATTATAAATTATAATTTAAATTATCATAAATATCGACAAAAAAATATTACATGATGTTAATGTTACTACTTGTTAATCAAATCCACAAATATAATTATCTTTAAAATATTTATTAAGTTTTTGTTTTCAAACAAAAGTATAAATATCTAAATAGAAATATTAATCGAATTTTAAATTTTCATATTATATTATATTTTTGATTAATTTTATTGGCTCACGGGCAGGCCCTATCGATATTTCTCAAGCCCTATTAATCAGCAGACTTATTTAGACCGGGATATAAAGCACTTTTCTTATATGGGCTTCAAAAATCTTAGCACAGATCTATTAAATCCCGGGTAAACTAGGACAGCCCAATGGGCCTAGCCTATATTGACGGCTCTAAGATTGAAAATGTAAAAATTACTTCTTTTATAAGATGTTTGGCTAATTAAATTGAATATTGATGCAAAGAAATATACAACCATTTCTTCTTATGACAATCATTCTCTATAACAACATTTCACCTATTATATACTTTAATAACAATATATTATTTGTAATCTCACAATGTCGAGCCTAAAGAGGGTAGAATATACACAAATCTTATCCCTATTTTCGAAGGAAGAGAGATTGTTTTTGAAATATCCTCGATCAATTCAATGTAGTATCAAAGTTTTATTTGAAAACGATATCAATATCAAGTTATAGTATTATGTTCTCTATAGTAACATTTTGTTATAACCATGAAAGAAATATCTGAATAAATGACATTATTATAAAGAGGTTTGATACATACCTGATTTCTTGTCTTATCGCCTTTGAAATAATTGAAGACATCTTGGAATGAAAGAGGAAGCCATAGAGAAGTAGTGGCAATGGCAATATAGCCTTTTGGTTGGGTAATTTCTTCATTTTTTCTTATTGAAATCCTATTTCCACGGTTTAGCTATGATAAAGTTGGAAAATCTAATTTGCCTGCCATGCTTAGGATTTCAAAAAAACTCTTCACCATCCTTTGAGATACTCTGCATTATATTGATGATATAATGATGACTAACATAAAGTTTTATACTTTTGACTGAAAGTCATGAAAATTTACTTAATTAATTTGCTCCATTCTCTTATGTGAATGTGGTAGCAGTGTATTAATATGTCGAAAAAAATAACAAGTAGTTGAATGTATGAATATGGGTTTGTAAAATGTTAATTGTGAACATTGTGGTAATTAAAAGGAAGAACATTTTGAGTTCTTAAATTGTTCCTTCAAATGTGAAGATAATTTTGTCTATTAAAATTACATAAAAGGTTATTGGACACATTGTTTCTTAAGATGGTCCTTCAAATGTGAAGGTGATTGATAGAAGTAATTTTTATCCATCAAAGTGGTATGAAAAGTTGCGCACATTGTTGTTGGTGCAACCAAATTTATAAAGTTTTTGTAAATCCTCCATTAAAATAAATGAATACAAAGTAGTAGTATGCTTGGTACATTTAACCTCTTCAAGTGATGTTGAGGTGAGTCACATAATGTCAAAACATGATAATGAGTTTCTAATAAAAAACTCATGGAATATGTATAAATGGCTATGGTCTATTTCTTGAAGAAAATGTGACTAGTGCTCGTATGGATAAGAACATGTTCTTGTATTGTTGGATGAATGTCACATCTTACATCTACGGGAGGTTTGAGAGATTGAAAGAAAATATTTTTACATAAATGATCATTTTGGTCATATATATACTTTGAATACACAAATATTGTGGTATGTTTTAAAATGAACTATTGGAGGACAAAAGAAGAAATAAATCTTTTCTGTAAAGGTTGTGGTCATGTCCAAAATAAATGTTATTGTGTAGTAACAAAAATTTGTCAGTGGTTATTAAGAAATAAGTCTTGAACGTAATAATTTTATCCATAACAATAATAATAATTTTCTCCTTGAAGGAGATGGTAACTATAAGGATGGAGTTGTGAAAATTGTGGTAGTACACAAAAGTAATCGATAGTTTCAAAAGGGCTAATTTGTTACTATATGGAGGAATGAAACTATTGATAATATTGGATTGTATTAAGTCTCAAAGAAACTTTTTAATTTTCCGAAGAATTGAAAAAAATATTACATTAAGACTATAAATTATGGAAAGATTTAATATCTTCAAATACTACAATCAAAGTGGGTAATAATATTTACGTATAACACAATCCATTGTTTTCTGTTGTTTGTGGTATACAAATATGGACATGATGATGGAATCACATGCAAAAGTAAACTAGAAGTTTACTTTAATAAATATCAGTTGGCATAATCAGGTGGTCATTCCGATTCAAATGTGATGCAAAAGAAAATGAGAATTCACATGGCTATATGTTGAAGAAATAAAAGATTCTTCAAGAATTCTCTTTTGTAGTTTGTTCTCGTGATAAAATGATCATTGTACAAGCTAAGTTTGGGATTGTATCCCCTAAAATTATTTGGAACATATAAAAAGGTGAATATGGCCCGTTCACCTGCCATGTGGACCGTTTACTATTGTGATTTAATAGATGCATCTATGGTAAGACACATGTGCATTTATATCAACTTACAAATTGATTTTTTGAAGGTTGTTTGCTCAAATTATTAAATTATAAAGAGCAAAGTTTGAAACTATAAAATCATGTTGATAATGCTGGTTGGTTTAGCAGAAATTGTATACCTCCAATTATTGCTAGACCATTGATTATGAGAACATATCTATCAAATAAAATTTTGGATGAGATGAGTTTATTTAACATATACATATCAAGTCAACAAGCTTCTCCCAACAAAATAGGTTCAGGGGTAGGAAACAAATAATTTCCATCTAAAAATTTGACATGTGCACATATGATTTTATTGCTCCACCATGCACAAAAATGGATCCCCAATTGAGGTTGAGGGTGAATGTAAGATTTCCTAAAATTAGGGGGAGATATGTGTAGCAGCTGAAAATTATGTGTGTGATGAATTATCTAGATCCTCGTTAAAAAAATGTGAACTTGAAGTTCAAAAGATAATTCATTTCCAAAATGTTGCAAGTAATTTCACAGATGTATTTGCTGACCCAATATTTTAATTAAGCTACAAAAGCTCAAATAAATAGTCCTTAAAGGATAGAGTCTATGGTACGCCTGAAGCGTGATAGACCAATCGATTCCAATTGTAAAACTTCTTCATAAAGGAGAGGAGAAAATTATTAAAATTGTCATTGCTAATGAGGCAAGTGCTTTAAAGGGCACTAGGACATAACATTTCATAAGATCTTGGGAAAGGTTCAAGTACCTGAAAATGATGAAAAATGAAGAGATCTTGATAAGTTATGCCATATTGGAATTGATATCAATATGGTCGTTGATGGTATATTTGATATGATGTAGCACTCAGTGCTATAAATGACTACGATGATCTTAAATTCGAATCTGTCATATAGTGTGGAAAGAAAAATGATTGATACTATTCAAGTGTATTTTGTTTCACTTAGAAAAATGATGCTTTTGAACATATAGTTCATAGATCAAAATGTATGTCAGTGAGGTTACAAATGAATCATTGTGTGAAAGTATAGCCGTAAGATATAAAGTGTGATTCGTGCCTCGGGGAATAAAGAATTTTCGCAGAAGTCCTGACATTATTAAATGGAGATATGTTCTCCAATGGTGAATGCAATGAGACTTGTTTCAGTCTGGCAATAGATGAAATACTTGAATATGCATAATGAACGATTATTACATCTAACTAGACGATGAAGGTTATATGAAAATCCTTGAAGGAATTAAAAGGTCTTAAAGTTATTCCATTGAGTACTCATGGTTTTTAGATTGCTTAACACAAAGAAAGGATCTTTTCAACCTCATGAAAATGATTGAAAATGTTATGTATTAGTGAAATTGGTGCACTTACATATTGCTGGTTATACAAATTCTAGAAGATGTGTGACTTTCATGGAGAAGAAAAGACGAGCTTCAATGAAATTGATCAATTCTCATGAGTCAGAAATTATTTAATTATGTAGATGCAAAATATTTATTTGATCTACATAAAGCTCGATCGCAAATGATCTTTTTGCTTGCATATGGAGGCATAACAATATATTGGCATTCAACAAACATTTGTAATCACTTCTTTAAATCATATTGATCAATGAAGTAAGTCAAGGGTGTGTTTGATTGAAATCATAATCTATCATATTCAGAAAATATGTGATTTTCCTTTGATAAATGATATTCCAGCAACCATATACGAAAAGAATATATAGCTCAATTGAATGGAGAATATAATCAAAGGAGATCTGACACAACATATTTCACCAAAAGTCTTTTTCACATATAATCTTCAACAAGATGGTGAGATAGACGTTCAAAGGCTCGTTCAAATGATAATATAATAAACTTATTCGTTAAGGATTACCAACATCAATATTTGAGAAGTTGCGATATAAGATCAAAATGCATCATCTCCAAGATATTAAGTAAAGTTCTTATCAGGGGGAGAAAATGCGCGTTGTACTCTTTTCCTTAACCATGGTTTTGTCCCGAATGGGTTTTCCTGGTAAGATTTTTAATGAGGCAATATTCGAGCGTATTAAAAGATATGTGTACTTTTTTTCTTCACTAGGATTTTTTCCCACAGGGTTTTTCCCTAGTAAGGTTTTAACGAGACATATTATCTATGGACATCAAAGGGGGAGTGTTATAAAATATTATAGTGTGAATGTCTACTACACCAAGAAGTTACTCACCCATTATCTCCACTATTTTCCTCACTATGAAGAATAACCTCCATAACCTCCACCTTTATAACCATTTTTCTTGTAACCTTTCACTGTCATAACCTCCCCATTATGTTCATTTTAGTGTCATGTTTATGACTAACCTTTTGTATCACTCTATGTTACACTATACATAGAGGCATAAGAATTCGTATTGTATAGACTTGAAGGTTTGGTGAATACTTGAATAAGAAAAGCTGCCATCTTCTTGTCTCCCTATTTCTATTGTTTTCATTTTCTATATCTCATGTCTTATATGCTTCTTTTCTTTATCTTTATATTGTTACTTTGCTCCAGTTTTAAAACATGTGACAAATTTTTTATTAGGTGTATTTTATATTTTTTGAAAGAGAAAAACTTATTATATGAGGTTTGACAGGAAAAAACCATATTTTCCATTTTTTTTTGTTTTACAATTTTCATTTTAATTTTAGTTTTTAGATTTTATATAGATTTTTTAGTCTCAATGCACATATTTAGTTTCATTATAATAGAATTTACAATGAATTAGGAGTTTTCAATCGGAAAAACTTGAAAATTTAAATAGATTGAAAGAAATTATTTTAATTATACACTAACTAATTACCATCAAACAAAACATCTCAATTACACTACATATGGATATATAAATTATTACCTGGAGAATTTTTTGATCAATTTTTTCAAATTATCTTCTAATTTGTCGTTGAAAATGATCCCACTGAAAGATTGTCTTCTCATAAAAGTCAATATATGCAAAAATACAATAGTCACAAATTACTTATTGAAATTGATGAGCAACAAAAAGATTAAGAATATGATTAGGGTGAAACAAATTTTTTAGAGAATGATATCGTGCCAATAAAAAAGTGAGCAATATTCTCGAAACAAATCACTATGCTCTCTTTCACAAATTCTTTGGGATAGGAAAAAGAAAATGCTCCTGCGAGAGAGAATGGGAAAGTGGTAAATTGTGGTGGTTTTATAATCATCTTTTAATTTTTGTATATTTATATTAATTGATTTATTTTATTATTTTATTAGTTTGACAATCAGTTTTATTTAGTAACTAGATTATCCTATAAAAACTACAATATTTAAAAAAAAAAAGCTGCATTATTTCTTTTTTTAAAATAGACAAATGTAACTGCAAATTCTGAATTTTTAAAAAGCGGCAAAAGTTAAAAGCAAAAAAACTCCTCTTAATGTTAACTTTTTTATTTTTTAAATTTAAATTAATTTTGTAATTAATATTATTATTATGATAATATCTATTTTAATTTGAATATTATCATTATTATCATTGAAAGAGTTGGTTTTGTTGTTGTGGAATAAAACTAAATGGAAGATGAATTAACATGAATATTTGGTAGGAAGATAATTAGTAAAAAATAAAAGTCAAAGATAGTATCTTGGTAGGTGAAGTTTAGGCAAACCATAAAATGGTTTCATATTCTTAACCTTGGCATTTTTGACATATAGTAATGTCATGGATGACATCAATAGGATGAATTTATTCCTATAAATAGGTAGCTCTTAATTCATTTTCAAATCATCCTCTCACTTGCCTTCTCACCTTCTAAGGCATTTGTATTCTCTCTCTTGTAGTATTTCACTTGTATTCTTTGTAGAGTGAAATATATATTGGTGCAGTTGTTCTTTGGGGGATGTAGGATCATTTTGATCCGAACCACGTTAGATATTATTGTTCTTCCTTGTTCTTTAACTTCACGTTTTCTCTAACAATCGATATCAGATCCAAGGTTCTGTCTGAGTATGCTATATGGTTGCAGCACAGTCTGAACTTCCACATCAGAAAAGGATTACTTTGGTTTTCTGTAGTTCCAACTACATTGTAGTAGAAAATGAAGAATAAGTAAAGATGAACTCCATGAATTTTGAAATTGATAGATTTAGTGGGCGCAACAACTTCAATATCTGAAAAATCCAAATGATGGTGTTACTGTGGAGGGAAGGTTCAATCCATGTTATTGACAGAAAGTACCCCGATAAGATATCAAATTCCGACAAGGAAAAAATTGAAGGAGATGCATTGAGTGCAATTCAACTGTCCCTTGCACCTAACGTACTTTGTGAAGTGAGTACAAGTACCGAAGAGACAACGAAAGAGTTATGGGAAAAGCTGGAAGGGCTTTACTAGGACCAGTCAGTGACAACAAGGATGTTGTTACAACGGCGTCTTCATACATTTAAGATGGATTCAGATACTTTGTTGCAAGACCATCTAGATGGGTTCAATAAACTTGTGATGGACTTACAAACTACTGGAATTAAAAAGGACAATGAGACACATGCATGTTCTTTGCTATTTTCATTGACTTCAAAATATCGTGATATTGAGAATTCAATGATGTATAGCAAACAACATATGAAAGTTGAGCAAGTGCAGCAAGAACTTAGCTCTTGTGATGTGCGAATGCATTTTGAAGGAGACAAAAGTGACGAAGCTAGTGGACTCTTTGTAAGAGGTCGTACTACTCAACAGGGAAGAAGTAAATCGAAGTATAGATCAAAGTCGCGTGTCAACAAAGAGAATGTGGGGTGTTGAGGCTGTCAAAAGAAGGGGCACTTTGAACGAGATTGTCCTATGTCGAAGTCCAAAGAAAAGGCGAGTGCATCCATTGTTGAGCAAGTACATGATAATGATGATGATTATGTACTAACAACATCATGCAATATTGGAATTTATGAAAACAAATGGGTCTTAGACTCTGACTGTACTACGCGTATGACATTCCAAAAAGATTGGTTCAACAGCTATGACACAAGCAGAGGAACTGTATTAATGGGCACTAATGAAACTTGTAAAATAATTGGCATTGGTTCAGTTCGTGTTTGCTGTCATGATGGAATCGTGAGGACTATTACAGAAGTCCATCATGTTCCTGATCTGAAGAAGAATCTCATCTCCCTGGGTACTTTGGATAAATAAGGGTGTAAGTACATGAGTGAAGAAGGAACTGTGAAAGTGACTAAAGGATGTTTAGTCATGTTGAAGGCCAAGCTGGAGGATGGCCTTTACACACGTGCAGGAAACACAATTATTGGCTCAGTAAATGCATCTACAGTGCATTTATATAATGATGACAAGGCGAAATCATGACACATGAGACTAGGCCATATGAGCGCACGAGGATTGGAGATATTTAGCAACCGTAACCTTTTGAATGGTGAGAAGATCAGAACACTTGAATTTTGAGAACATTGCATCTTAGGGGAGCAGAAAAAGGTCAGCTTCAGCACTGGCAAGCACAAGACGAGAGGGGTTCTAGACTACATCCATTCAGATTTATGGGGTCCCTCTAAGCTTCCATCGAAGGGAGGAAAAAGGTATCTTCTCACATTCATTGATGATTTTTCACGAAAGGTTTGGTTTGCGTTTCTTGAAGGCAAAAAGTGATGCTTTTGAAGCATTTGAAGAGTGGAAGATTTTTTTTAAAAATCGAATTGAGAGAAAAATCAAGTATCTTCGCATAGACAATGGCTAGGAGTTTTGCAGTGAAAAGTTTAATGATTTCTGCAAGGTTCATGGGATCTCAAGACATAACACGGTCAGGCACACACCACAGCAGAATGGAGATGCCGAGAGAAAGAATAGAACTCTTCTTGAGAAGGATCGTTGTATGCTCTTAGAAGCCAACATGTCCAAAGTATTTTAGGCTGAAGCAGTTCATAATGCTTCTCATATTGTCAATCGATCTCCAGCATCACCAATTGACGTTAAGACTCTGAATGAGGTCTGGTCAGGTGAACCCTCTAACTATTCATACTTGCGAATATATGGGTGTCCAATTATCATATTAATGAAGGAAAGCTTGAACCAAGGGCTAAAAGGGTCATATTTGTAGGTATGTAGATGGAGTAAAAGGGTACTAAGTATGGTGTTTGTCTTTACTCAAATTTGTTGTTTGTATAGATGTTACCTTTGATGAATCCTCTATACTTGATCCTCGTAAAATTTTTATGGATTTATCAAGAAACGAGAACAATGAGCAGGTGGAGCTAACGGTGGAGCTTACCAAGAAACGGGATCAAGATACTCAAATTGATGAGTCAAAAGATGCAGATCTTAAAGAACTTGCTTCCAATGAACAATATAAAATTGCGAAGGGAACGGATAAAAGACAGATACGGAAACCGTAACGTCTTGTAGAGCAAGAAATTTTGATTGCACATGCATTTGTAGCTGTAGAAGAAGAGATTAAGGATCTCGATCCCTCTTCGTATGTTGAAGAAATGTCTTGCAAAAATGCTACACAATGGATGTTAGCCATGATGGAAGAGATGGAGTCTCTTCACAAAAATGAGACATGGGTCTTAGTTAAAAGGCCAAGGGGGATGAGGACAGTTGGATGCAAATGGGTCTACAGAAAGAAAGAAGGTATTCTAGAAGTGGAAGATGCTAGGTTCAAGGATAGATTGGTTGCAAAGGGTTTCAGTCAGAAGAAGGGAATTGACTGCAATGAAATCTTTTCTCCAGTAGTGAAACATAGCTCAATTCGCGTGCTATTAGCATGGGTTGCACAATTTGATTTAGAGCTTCAACGGCTTGATGTCAAAAACTGCTTTCTTACATGGTGATCTAGAAGAGACAATTTATATGGATCAACTTGAAAAGAAGACCCCGTATGTCAACTTAAGAAGTCTTTGTATGGTTTGAAGCAATTCCCTAGACAATGGTACAAGAGATTTGATGCATTCATGACTACATGTGGATTTTTGAGGAGTGCATTTGATAGCTGTGTGTATCACAAGAAGATGTCTGGTAATTCTATGATTTATCTATTATTCTATGTTGATGATATGCTTATTGCTGGTAACAACATCACAGAGATAAATGTTTTAATTTAACTGTTGAGCAGGGAATTTAACATGAAGGATTTGGGAGTTGCATAGAAAATTCTAGGAATGGATATTTCAAGAGAAAATGGTGTTGTACATCTTTCTCAGAAGAGGTACATCGAAAAAGTTCTTGAGAGATTCAATATGCATATGAGCAAGTCTGTTAGTACACCATTAGCTCTTCATGCAAGCTTTCAGAGTTGCAAAATCCTTAGTCAATGGATGAAGTTGAGCATATGTCAAAGGTTCCTTATGCGAGCGTTGTTGCTAGCATAATGTATGCTATGGTGTGCACACATCCAGATATTGCCCAATCTGTAAGTATGGTAAGAAGGTACATGGCAAATCTAGGAAAAAGGCACTGGCAAGCTGTCAAGTGGATATTGAGATATCTTAAAGGAGATCCTCATGTTGGCCTAACCTTTCGAAAAAGTGAAGGTATTTCAATTCTCAGTTATGTAGATTCTGACTATGCAGGGGATCTTAATCGAAGGAGGTCCACAACTGGATACATCTTTACTCTCGTTGGCAGTGCCGTTAGTTGGAAATCGACATTACATCTATTGTCACTTTGTTTACAACTGAGGCAGAATATATGGCAGCAACGGAGGGAGTGAAAGAAGCTATCTGGTTGAAAGGTTTGGTGGCAGAATTGAGTTTGGTTCAACCTGAACAAATTCTAAGATGTGATAGTCAAAGTGCTATTCAATTGTTTAAAAATCAAAGATTTCATGAGCGCACCAAACACAGTGATGTCACATTCTATTTTATTCGAGATGTGGTAGAAGAGGGAGCTATCAAGGTTGAGAAGGTTATCACAGACGATAACGCTGTAGACATGTTGACCAAAATAGTCTCGCTTGCCAAGTTTGCACACTGCAAGGACTTGGCGGGAGTATGCATCAAGTGATGCAACTCTTGGGGAACAACTGCTAGGTGGAGCTAGTATGATCAACAAAGGTTTGATTCTTCTTGTTGCTTACAACGGGATTGCCCTGTAAGCTTAGAAATTTTGGTCGGTTGTTTATACGCGTGCTCGGAACACAAACCAAGGTGGAGATTGAAAGAGTTGGTTTGGTTGTTGTGGAATCTAACTAAATGGAAGATGAATTAACATGAATAGGAAGATAATTAGTACAAAATAAAAGTCAAAAATAGTATCCTGGTAGGTGAAGTTTAGGCAAACCATAAAATGGTTTCATATTCTTAACCTTGACATTTTTGACATATGGTGATGTCATGGATGACATCAATAGGATAAATTTATTCCTATAAATAGGTAGCTCTTAATTCATTTTCAAATCATCCTCTCACTTGCCTTCTCATCTTCTAAGGCATTTGTGTTCTCTCTCTTCTAGTATTTCACTTGTATTCTTTGTAGAGTGAAATAAATATTGGTGCAGTTGTTCTTTGATGGACATAGGATCATTTTGATCCGAACCACGTTAAATATTATTGTTCTTCCTTGTTCTTTAACTTCACGTTTCCGCTAACAATTTTTATTGTTGTTATTATTATTGTTGTTGTTGTTATACATTTGTTTCGCTATAAATAAGGTGGTTCTGAAAACATAATATTATTATCATTATTAAATTAATACTGTTGTCAAAACAATTTTAATTATCTTGAAAAAACTCATAATTTGAGAATGTAATTACCATTAGAGATTAATTGTGGCACTATCACCTTTCCTATATATGGCAAGCTCCACTACAGGGCTGGGGGAAGAAATAGGCGTAGGGAAGAGTCTGTAACAAAATCAATTGAATAGACAGGCCCTTATCCTTTTTTTAGGTTCATTACGCTTCTTATTTGTTGGAACTTCCAGTTATCTTGGTAGAAATTTTCTATCTTTTTCTCCGTTATATATATATATATATATATATA
>NC_028645.1:67972486-67974881 GCF_001406875.1 Solanum pennellii
TATATATATATATATATATATATATTATTATTATTATTATTATATTTTATTTCTCCATTTCCTATTCAAAATCAAAAGATAAAGAGTATTTCTTAAAGTAGTAAAAAGTTAAAAAGTTAAAGATAACTGTTAATTTTTGAATTGTAAAAAAAAGGCCATGAAAACTGCTCTTTGAATTTTTCATTATTTTTTTGGTGTTTGCAATTTTAATTGTTTTTGGTTTAACTTCCCATAAAAAGGGAATCACCAACACAGTTACATAATTTAAAATAATTTTTTAAGAATAAAGTAATAATTTATTATTATTCATTCTATATTTAATTTATTTTAATTATTTTAAAAGTCTATTTTTTGTGGCACTGACATGACGCTTTTCACCTCTCCTTATTATATATATAGAGAGAGAATAGATGAATTTATTTTAATTATTTTAAAAGTCTATTTTTTGTGGCACTGACATGTGGCGTTTTTCACATCTCTTATTATATATAGAGAGAGATAGAATAGATGTGGGAGAATTGCAGTAGCCAAGAACGGAATATTTATCCTTTTCTAAGTTCTCACCTAGTGTGACTTTTTCCTTACTTTTTCTGATTATTATACATTTAAATATGTTCTTCATATAAAATATTAGTGATTCATCTACATGGATTTTTCTTTTTGTAAAATGATTTTCGAGCCAAAAATATAAGAGGAGGAAATTGCTTCCTTTTGCTCAAAAATTGATGGAAAATGTAATTCCCTCAAAAAAAATTGAGAAGTTTTTTTACTTGAGAGCTTTCTTCCAAGCTATCATAATTCACACTTTGATTTATATTGGAATAACATGAGAAAATCTTAGAGATAGGAGTATTCAAAATATTTTTGTTGTATATGTATTTTCAATTGTCTTTCCCCCCTCAATAAGCAATCTTAATAGTGCTTGGGATTTTCTTTTCTCTTAATTTAAGAGAATGACAACCTTTTCTCTCTCCCCAAAGCAGATACAAAAATTCAAAAAAATAACAAATTAAATGAGTTAAGTAATAGTTAAATTTTGTTTAAAGGTAATAAGTTCCGATCATGCTAAGTAATAGGATGATATGTGTCATTTTATCCTTTCTGCATCAAAATCGTTATCTATTCCGTTCTTTTAACTGTTTAAATATCTTTCTTTTTACAATTTTGAAGATTTTAATTGAGAAGTATATTTAAAATTTGAGAACTGAAGTGCTAATTCATTGCAACATTATTCATGAACTTATAAATAGTTTTTAGAATTAACCATTTGATAGTCTGATTAATGCGTAATTATCAGTGTTTGGATTAATCGACTTAATGAGATGGTGTTTGGAAAGGGTTATCTATGTTTATTTATGCTAAGATATTAAAATGTTGACTACATGTTAGATATAAATTTAACACCTTTCAGATATTTTCATTGAGATTTTTCGAATATGAATTTGATTTTCTACTGGTGTTTGATTGTCAAACAATTTACACACACAAAAAAAAAATCATTGTTTATATGGTAAGACGTGATCTTCATTAAATTTTGATCTTTAGCCAAGTTGGCACAACAATGTCACAATATAGAGTACCCAAGATACGAGACTCTTCCTCAATTTTCCTGCAAGATTAATACACTAAAATGTCGATATTGTAAAAAGCTATTTATTTGCTTAAAAATTATTATACTATGCTTAACTTACTGGCTTAGTTAGATTGTAGTTTGTTGCAGCCACATAATTCAGTTTATATTATGACTTTTGGATGCATGAAGAGATACTTGAATTGAGAATGTCGAAATTTTTTAAATGCAAATCACGTTCTTAATTTGTCGCGTTCACTTAATTCAGTTAATATTTCATTTTTGAATACATGAAGAAATACTTGAAATGGAATGTTTTATTGAAGAGTTTGAAAATAAATATACTAGTTTGGAAAATATAATTTGAAGTCTCAATTATGCATTGGGGAAGCCACATTCGGCAATGGGTGGTTCAACACACAGTCACACAGGTTAAATATTAGTTATTATGATTTATGAGTGTATATTTAATTTTTCACGCTCTTAACATAACTTACAATAAAATTTGCACACCCTTCGCAAAGTAGCTAGCTGCTACACTGCAATTATGTACTTCTTTCAACTCTTTCACTTCTTCCTTCACAAAGTAGCTAGAGTTGCCACTTAGGGTGTGTTTGGTATGAAGGAAAAATGTTTTTAATGGAAAATGTTTTCTTAGAAAATAAGTAGTTTTTGACTTAATTTCTCATATTTCGTTAGTGAGTAGAAAATATTTTTCGAAAAATATTATTGAGAAATATCTTTTATTTTTAGTAGAATCGAAATTTTTTTAATTGAAAATATTTTTTTATAAATAAACTTAATTATTAAATTTTTTTGGAGGGG
>NC_028645.1:67975372-68025139 GCF_001406875.1 Solanum pennellii
GAAAAAATAAAAATTAAAAATTGATTCTTTTTTTAAAGGGTGGGGGGTCGTGGGTAGGGGCGGGCTGGGGTGAAAATTAAATTTGAATTTGGAAATATTTCGTAAAATAAGTTTTAAATTAAATTTTTCAATAAAAAAAATGTAATTTGACGTTGGAGGAATGTTTTGGAAAATGTTTTCCTAAATTTTGAAGGGAAGTAGTCATTTTCCTTAATTTTGAGGAAAATGAGTTAATTTGAAAAGCATTTTCAAAAATTTTTAATCCAACCAAACATAAAAAAAATTAAAAAATATTTTCCGTCATACCAAACACAGCCTTAATTTTTAAAAATATAATTAAGAAACCTTAATCAAACTTTAAAAGACTTGAGCAAAAAATATTCTTTAAAATTCACAAATTCAAGTAAGAATTTCAGTGATATTCAAAGGTGGGTTTTAGGAAAAATCATTTTGGTCAGAAAATTTGGCCAGAATATGATCAGAATGGTGAAATAACATATTTCACACTATGTTATTTTATATTTTTTTTTAAAATCTTTTTACCCTTTTAACTTTAATACCTTTTAAATAAAAAGAAAAAGGCCAATTTATTTAAAAATAAAAAAAATTATTATAGATTTTTAAAATTTCTAACCAAATTTTCTGATTATTTAGCATTACCCGGTTTTTAAGTACTTAAGAGTATTCACAGACATGTGGTTTACTGACCAATCATTTATTTTTCTAATTTCGAAAACTTGAAGATACTTGCCTATTTTTTAGAAAAATAATACTCCCTTTGTTTAGCAATATTTTTTCACTATATTAAAAATAAATCTCCAATAATACTGTTCACTTTAAAAATCCATGGATAATTTTACACTTCATTCCTAATCTACCCTTATTATTGTTATTATGGTTATTCCCTATTACATTTTTTCAAAACATTGTATTTCTTATATTCAAAGGGCAATATAATAAAAATATATTTCTATTTATAGTTTCTATATAGTTTCTTAAGGAATATGACAAGTTAAGGGCAAAAGTATTCATTACCCCCCTAAACATGAAGCTTTTTTTTCAATGTACACCTAAGCTTTATTTTGTTTCAGTTACCCCCCTGAACTTGCTTATTCATCCTACACGTACACCTTTTCTGTCCACCTGGCATAGAAACTGAAATCAAACTCTACAAGGCGCGTGAGACAACAATTTTTTGCCACATCATAAAGTTACAACAGTAATATACGTAAAAATCTATTTTTTTCTTTAATATTTGGATTATTTTAAGAATTTTTCTCTCTCTATTCTCTACCTATTTATTCTTCTTTATCCCTTCTCCCTTTTCAAATTTCAGATTTTTCTCACTTTTTTTGTTTTAATTGTTATTGCTAAATTCATGAACAATAACAGGAGACTTGTTTGTTTATGTGGGGCTCCTCCAATTCTGAAAATTTCATGGACAAATGACAATCCCGGACGTAGATTTTCCGGTTGTAGACACTATTGGGTATATATTGTTACTCCTTTTTTGCTTTTTATTTGCCAAGTTCGTATTATGCAATTTTATTTTTTTAACTTTGATTTTATGAAATGCAGTCCTCATTTCGAAATTCTTTTAAGTTTTTCGATTGGTATGATCCTGAATTTCGACCCAAGCAAATATTGTAATTTTGAGTTTGTTGAAGAAAACCAACAAACAAGAAGGACAGCTCAAGTGCAAATGGATATTAAAACTGATTTTGGATATTAGTTTGATATGCAATGTGATATTGTTCTTTTATTTAGTGTGTCGTTGAATTTTTTTAATGCAATTGTTATTAAGGCAAAATCATTTGGTTCTTGGGTACTCATTTTGTGGATTAGTTTAGTTTGGTGTTCTATTAAGGTATGTTTTTGCTGTTTTTGCTGATCAATCTACAATTACATGTAATAGGTACTATGATACCATGAAATAATAACATGAAGGGAACAAACATAACATAACTAGTGCTTTCTTGATCATAAAAAAGAAGCATCATAGTGTTTCATTGTTTGAACCAACAACCACAATAACTTAAGTTAACTAGCAAAACATAAAACAATCACTACTTTAAGGTTAGTTGAACAACCACACAAGCACCAAAACACTAAACAGTAACTACTTTAAGTTTTTTTGAACAATCACAGATTCATCAACACATAAAACACTATTTCAAGTTTGGTTGGATACCCACACAAGCACACAACTAAAAAGTTTTCTTTGAGAGTGATTTTCCTTTGGCTTGTGACCTTGTTTGAATGCCATAAGCTTTTGATCTGGTTTGAATACGACGCATAACACTTTCGACTTGAAGTTCTCTTTGAGTCATGGACTGTTTGCCTTTCCACTTCAGTCCCTTGGTAGGTTTAAAACCAATATCACCTGTCACATGTGCAGAACTCACCACACCAGTATTAACCCTCCTTCTACTAGACAATCCTTGCTGCAATATCAACTACATAGTTATTTTGGGACTCACATTTAGAAGACAAATATAATTTTGACAGTTTATAAGACACTTACATTAATAAACGTATATCCAGTATCAGCAACAAATACACCTTTTCCAACAACTTTAGGCCTCTTCTTCTAACCACTTCCTGCACCTCTTCTTGTACCAGTCTTACTGGTGCTTGCTCTTTCATAATGACCTCTACCCCTCTTTTTTCCAGTGGTGGACTAATATGAGTGGAAAAAGAACACAACAAGACATTAAATTTAATAAGTAATCTAACATAATTTATAAAAGCAAATCAATATGAATATACCTCTTGAGTGGGTGTTGGTGTAGACTTAGGTTTAGGATTTTTTGGACAATTTCTCTTGTTATGATTTGGTCCTTTGCAAAGTGAACATGTCATTACTGTCCCCATTCTTGGCAACTTTCCAGCTTTTCTCACTTCACCAATTTCTCTTCTTCTGTTCTTTGGTGGCCTACCAGGCATTTGTCTTGCCTCAGGTGGTTCAACCATTGGGTTTCTACTTTCAGGCCACATTTCCATGTTTGGGACTGGTTGAATGAAATGAGAATATGTCTTCATATATGTGTCTTTTCTATACCAACTAGATATTGCTTGTGATGCATCCATGTTCAAGTGGTTCATTGCTGCTATACCATGTGCACATGGGATACCTTTTAATTCCCATGATCTGCAACTACATTTTTGTTGACCCAAGTTCACAGTATGCTTGTATACCCCTTCTAACACTTCAAATCCAACATCACCATTCCATTCAATGTTGCACTGCATTGATCTTGTTACATTTGTATTGAATACCATCATTGCCATTGGAGATATTCCATCTGTCCATGTTTCAGCAAATGCTCTTGACTTACTCACTCTACTCATCACCTTAACTCTAATTTCTTCCAACATAGTTACAATGGTCTTACTCCTAGGTCCCAAGATCCAAGAATTGAAACTCTCTACCATTTTGTTATCTATACTATCACACTTTGAAAAATGTTTGAATAAAAGCTTTGCACCATGTCTCCTTGTTGTATTTGATAAAGGATTCAACAATACAATTCCCAGCTTGGACGGGGCATTTATATTGTACTTAAATTATGCCTCAAATGTTGATCTAGCACAAGCCCAAAATTTTGTTTCTTCTCTCTAAGGCTCTGAAGTTTTGTGACCAATTTTCTAATATGTGTCTAGCACACATTCTTTGCTCACATTCTGGAAATAGTTCATCTACAGCAGCTATTAGTCCCTGTAGTTGCAAAGCAAAAAAAGCAAGTTAAATTTTAGTCAAATTAAATTAGCAATTACATTAAACATAAACAAAAGAAAGATATTCAATTACCTTTTGCACATCACTAATGATAGTTAGTTGGGAATCATTTCCAAGATTAAGATCATCTTTCAGAATGGTCATGAACCATTTCCATGTCAACTTGCTTTCAGTATCAATTACTGCCCATGCTATTGGATACATTTGGTTGTTTGCATCTTTAGCAACAGCTACCAAAAGTTGACCCCTACAAATTCCCTTTAGAAAACACCCATCCAGCCCTATACATCTTCTGCATCCTTGTTGAAAACCCTTTTTCATAGCGTCAAAACAAATATAAAAAGAGTGAAATTGTTTCATCCCATTTCCTGATTCTGAATCTTTAAGCTTCACAACACAAGTGCTATCAGGATTTGTTTGGAGTAACATATCCTTGTAGTCTAGGATTCTGTTAAATTCTTCCACATGATCTCCCATAATTTCCTTTAAAATAATTTTTCTTGTTTTTAAACAAACTGCCTTGCCTACATGAACATTCAACTCTTTCCTCACCAATTCTTGTATCTCCCACCCTTTTATAATAGGTTGAGAAATAATCCTATCTTTCAGATACTTGCATAAGAACTTTGAATTACACAAAATATTATTGGTGGTCCTGGTACATTTGTGCCTTGGATTGTATGTCTTGATAGTAAAGTTCTCACTCCTTCCTTCCTTGCTTGCATACAACAGCCATGGACAACCACTTTTACACTTTACTCTCACTCTAGTACTCTCATTCACATACTTATCTAACTCAACTCCTTTTTTTAAAGCGTATTTTGTAACTGCCTCTCTAAATTGATTTACACTTTCAAATATCAAACCACACTGCCATATTACAATATCACAAGAAGAATCATATACCACTCTATTACTCTTCTTTCTCCCTCTTAAACTCCCTCCTTCAAGTTCATCATCAGAAACAGGTTCTTCTTCATCACTTTGAAAACTATCACACTCAGAACTTTCATAGTATGGCTCATCCTATGTTAGCTTACCCTTGAAATTCTTTTTCCCTTTTTCAATATCCTCATACCCTTCATCAAATCCAACTTCACCTAAAAAACCTTTTGGTTTTTCCTTCTTCTTTCTCCTCCTACTTTCTCTAAGTTTTCTCACATCTTCCTTAACAATTCTAAACTCCTCATGTTCCATAGTCAATAGACTGGTCAGAACAGACAGAATCACTGTTTATGTCTTCCTCTGCATTTTCTTGGGTAATTGGCTCAACTTCTTGTTGAATAGAAGGTTTAGTTCCTTGTTGGATAGTTGGTTCAACTTCTTCTTCAGTATCAGTCCAATCTATTGAACAATAATCATTATCACTTTCTTGTTCGACCCTTGCAACCCCATCATTTTCAAGTCTTTTAGTAGCTGGAAAGGAAGAAGAGGAACCTAACCCTAGATCTGATTTTTTTGGTTGTGCAGTTAGAGATTCCCCATGTGAATTAAAAGACTCAACCACTTGACTTAAAGATTGACTAATTTGACATTTAGGGGGACCCACATCATCCAGAATAGTGTTATCACACACATAAATATCTATTGTGTCCCCATCATGCATAAATAATGCCATGCTATAAATGTCCATGTCATTTTTCAATTCCACCAAATCACCCCCTAGAGATGGAGCTGCATATGTTTTTCCTAACTTACTAATCCCAAATGACTTAGCATAATCTGCAAGTTTAGGAATTGATAAATGATCTTCATCCACATTCTCTACATATTCAGTCCTACCCCCAACATATACTGGACCTACCTCACTCACCAAGATACCCCCAAATTTGAACCTTAAATTGAGGTACTTATTAGTCATAGTGTCAACCTATAACCACAATAATAATCAGTATATTGTACAATGGAAGCAACAAAATCGAAACATATACAATAACACCAAAACATAAGCAACAATTGGTACTTTGTATAGTAGATGTATTACTCATCAACATACAATAGTCATCCCACACAATATACTTAAACAAATTATAAAATACCCCACCATTTAACAATACCAGAAACCCTAATACTTAGAACCTTAATTTTACCAAAAAGCCTAAATTTTTAAACTGATTATCAGAAACCTTAATGCTCATGTATGAATAAGGTAAAAAGCTTCATAATAATACATTCATTAAGTGAAAATTCTAGTTGAAAAGTATTAGACCCCTAATTGGAAACTCAATCGGAAACTATGGCGAAACGTTAAAACGAAAAATAGGGCAAAATATGAATGAAAAAGTAAAGAAAACAGACAACAATACATCAATCCTTCGCGAAATCGAGTGGATAATCACTAACTTGAAGACACAATTTCAGATAAGATCCAAAGAAAATCGACCAAACACTTCACGAAATCTAGAAACTCTTTACTCCAGAACTGCAACTGGCAAAAATCTACTCGTTACTTTGTCGATTACACTTGCCAAATCTACTCGTTACTTTGTCGATTACACTTTCGTGAGAGGTTTAGAGAAAATCAAAGAGAGGTTTAGAGCAAAACGGAGAAGCTTCTTTCAGAAGTTTTAAGATATGTGAATTTTGAAGGTCGGTATTATCTAGGTAACAAAATATTTATCTAGGTGGCAAAATATTTATCTAGGTGGCAAAATATTTATCTAGGTGTCGTGCGCGTGTAGACACGATCATATTGAGTGGACAGAAAAGGTGTACGTGCAGGATGAATAAGCAAGTTCAGGGGGGTAGTTGAAACAAAATAAAGTTTAGGTGTACATTGAATAAAAAGCTTCAAGTTCAGGGGGGTAATGAATACTTTTGCCGACAAGTTAATAGTGAACAAGTATTATTGAACATGAAGCTAAGAAAAACATTGAATTGTTTATACAAGAACTTTGAAGTCATTTTTAAGCCTTTAAACAAGAGTGATGGGCAGGATTAATAAAAGTCAAAAGCACTCTATAATTAAAAATAAAGTAAACGAGAGTTCGAATAAAATATAGCGACTTCAAAGAAAATTCAATTAGGTTATAACTATTGAATTTAACAAATAATTACAATTAGTAAAATAATATATAAAGAAAATAAAACTAACCAAATCACCCTTGAAATAAAACTAAATATTACTATCGAAATAACTAATAAAAAAAGAGAGGATTTAGAAAAATTAGATCGGTGGACTTTGATCTTTATCCATTTAAACATAAAGCGCTGTGAATTTCAATCACTCAATATAACTTCCCTTTATTTTTTTCGACCGAAAGTCAAGAATCTTTTCGTCTAATAATATTGAAATAACGAGAACGGCAACAACGAATAATTTGACTTTAGCACATACAAAAAATAACTATAGACATCCAAAGAGAAATTCTTCGAGAAACATATAACTCCCAAATATTATGGAGCTTCTTTTTTTTTTTGCCCCTTTTATCTTATAAAAATTGGTAGAATGGGAGGAGTATACTTTTTGGGATAAAATCGATCTACAATTATTGATGAGTTTGAAATTTTCTTAATGGAAACAAATTCGGCGAAAGGGGTATGATAAATTGAACAAATGAGGTCATGCGACTATTCTCCAGAAATTTTGATACTATGCTCTTGTACTCGCCGTGACTTCTATACAAACAATAAATGTGAATTTGTTAGTTTCGTTATTCATCATTTTTTAAGCAATTGAAGATGGGGTGCACTATGGGTGATCTAAGTGTTGATTTACTATAAGTTTCATCCATACATCACATTCTATGAAACAAATACAAACAACTTAAAAATTTAATTAATTAACTAACCTTCGTAATTTTAACAAAGTTAGATAACAATCAAAATTAAAAAAAATTATAAAACTAACTACAATTTAATTAATTCAAGAAAAATAAATGTGAATTAATTCAAACACTATTTGTAAATGATTTTCTAAACATTTATAAGATAATCAAAATCGTATATAAATGTATAGAAGTATACAAATTTTTTTCTAAAAAACAACAAACCTGTCGTAAAAATTACTTGAAAACATTTTCTGAATTTTAAAAAATAATTATTTAAAATTATGGACGGTTAAATTTTTGGGTCACCAATGAAAAATATGGAATTATGAAATGCAGACTGTTATCCAATGATGTTTGCTACAACTCAAGCACCAAAGCATTTTTATTAAGTATTCTAGTTAATAAGATATTAGTATTTCTTTTAACAATATATTACATTAGATATTTTTATAAAAATATTATTTATTTGTATAAAAATTTTAGTATTTCAATTCAAAGTTCTAAAATGTTTATGTTAAAGTAGGTACTAGTTTTTTCTCTTTCTATTTATATAGAATTAAAATAAAAAAAATTTACAATTAAATGTTTTTGGGCATCAAAATTTTGAGAACTTCTCTCCCTTGTGTAATACCTCGTAACTAGAAAGAAGTTAAAAATATGGAATAGTCATTTTCGGAAAGAATATAAAAAATTGAAAATATGTTAAGTTTGTTAAAATTGAGTTTGGCTCAACTTCAAATGATCATAACTTCTAGCTCAGCATGACTTAGGTGTGTTTACAGATATGGTGGGAAGAATCTTGGAATGATCTTCCAAACGCCGCCGAGTTTACGCTATTCCAAGTTCGTATGTGTGAAGTATGACCATTGGAAGTTGGGATAGTTAAACAAGAAAATGTCAAATCCGAATTGTTGAAGGGCATTTTGGTATTTTCCTTGCCCAATTATTTTATTTCGTTTTTTGGATAATTAGTTGGGGTCAGATCAACTTTTTGTCAGTTTTAGAAAAGTTGAAGTTCACACTAGGGCTTGGAGAAAAGAGAAAGGAGAAGAAAGTTCAAGCTTCGACATCTATATAAGGAAATCACTTGTAGATTTCATCAAGGGGTTATCCCTGCGAGGTATGTGAGTTCACACAACATTTTCTTTCACCCACGCGCAAAACATATTTAATTCATCGGGAATTCGTCCTAAAAATTGAAAGTTTGAATGTTCTTTATCTGAGTTCTTCAATTTATTTTTGTTCTTGACTTTGGATGATATTGAGAAATTCTAGAGAGTTTATGGTCTATTTTAGAGTTGTTTGGAGTTAGGTTCTTGGGTACATTTACTAGTCATCTGAATCTAAAGAGTATTTGACAAAAAAAATCGTATTTAGGCGAACCGGAGTCTGAAAACGAAGAAGCATTAAGTTGGCAAAATCTGGGTACCAGGTTCACCAGTCTTCAGATTCAAAAATTTTCTCTCACGTCGCAGAGAGATCACGGACAGTTCTGCCTCAAAATTTATTTCGATACAAATAAATTAAACATATCTCCCCATTGCGGATCAACTTTCAGACATTGATATCTTGATATTTTCTCATGTTTAGCTATCCAAAAATACTCATTAACACCATAAGATCCTTCTTATCACAAATCTTAATCCCTGAATCCATAATTCGATTCAAGGATCATTTAAGAGTCAAGTCAAGAGGATTCCATATAGTATTCCAAATTTTTTTACAAATGATTTAACTTTGTTCTTAAGTTTTGAGTTCAGTAAAGAGTAAAGTTGAAGTTCATTTCTTCAAAAGTATAAGGTGACTATGTATTCCAAAGATTTTAAAATGTTAACTTTTAAATAGGAACGAAAACTAAGATTTCCAAAGAGCCTTTGGCTAGTTTTTAGTAAAGTGTAAATGCTTTCACAATTTATCAAGAGAGAAAACATTGATTTCCAAGATAGCCTTTGAGCTAAGTTTTTGAGCAATTATCTCAAATCGCAGAAAGAAGTGTATTTTTAAACATAAGAGCCATTATCATTTTTTGGGAGTAGTATGGAGCACCGATATGGGAAGGGTTTAGACAACTCACATCCCTCATAAATCATGTAGCCACCATGGGTAGAAAAAGATCATACTTTTTAGATGATTCTTTTAGTGCTTTTTAGCATAGACTAGTAGAACAATTTAGCAGTTCATTTTTTATACCCTTGGCAAGGCATCAGACAACTCTAGCAGCGTGAGACAAAATCTTGTATAATCACACTAGCTCTTAAGTGATGATTGTCAGTTAGATAAACTCTCACAGAAGTTTATATCCTTATATACACTTTTATTTATATTTTTACATATATTTCAGAGTTATATGTATCTTTGCATACACAAAGAGTTGATATCATGTTTTAAACAATTTACTTTATATTGCACTTGTTTTAAACTATTTTACATTGAAGTGAGTTCAGTTATGTTGACTTGAGCTAGGTAAGTTCTTTAGTTCATTCCAAGTTTATGTCTTGTTTTAGAATTCGCCTTGTATACTCATACATTCAATGTAATAATGTTATTTGGCCTGCATTTTTATTATGATGCAGACACAGTTAACCAGGATCAACATCCAGCATATGTTGATCCTGTTGAGCACTCAAAGTCTTCTGGTTATCCTCTTTGCTTCCGGAGGATCCCTTTTATTGCTTTCTGTTTTATTATTAGTTCATTAGGATGTCGTGGTTCTGTCCTGACATTCATTTCAGTTGTTTAGAGTCTTCATAGACGGACAATAAGTTAGTTAATTCATTTGTCACTAGTTTATTATAGGCTTATGTTTTGATACTTGAGTTGTCATTTGGTTACTCTGAATGTTTCTTTTAAGGCCTTCTAAGTTTATTTCAAAAGTTCATTTTAGACTGTTTCGTGTGTTTAAGTCTTCTTCTAAGTAAGTAAGTAAGTCAGGCCAATGGTTCGCTTGGGGCCAACAATGGTTGTCGAGTTTCAATCTCGCCCAGGGTGTAGGCTCAAGGCGTGACACCTTGTCTCTCCCCCTCCCCCCGGGTGTATGTTTGTCTTTATTCAGCCCAAAATATATTTCACATAAATATTTTGTATTATGTATCGTATGTATTTTTATTCTATATCAATTGTATACATATATTATACCAATTGTTTTATAACAATTTGTATTTTGTCAATTGTATTTGTCGATACAAATTGTGTACCTTAAGATAATTGATATAATTATATTCGATAATGAGAAAAATGGTGTATCAATTGTATTTTAGACAATTATATTTCTATTTTTGTATCAACTGTATTTGTATTTTGTATTTGTAACATCTCACAACTTCAAATAGTTAAGAATAAGCTAAGAAACTAAAAATAATCAATTTTGTAAAGAAAAGGAAAAATCTGAAATATTTGTCTAAGTTAAGAAAGTAGGTTTTAGTCATTTTCAAATGGCCATAACTTCTAGCTTAGGATGAGTTAGAGGTAGTTCTTGATATGATTGGAAAGCCTTTGGAAATATCTTTCCAATGTCACTGATTTTATGTGATTTTGATATGATATGAGTGAGTTATGCCTTTCGGAGGTTGGGTTGTTGGATTGAGGAAAGTGTCAATCCGGATTTAGGGAAGGGAAAACTAGTCTTTTCACCAATTAATTTCCTATTTCGCTTTAGGGGTTTATTGGGGGTAAAAACAAGTCTTAGATCAGTTTGTAAAAGTTAGAATTATGCTTGGGTCTTGGAGAAGAAAGAAAAGAAGAAAGAAAGGGAGAGAAGTCAAGAATTTGCCAAGAACGTTAAGCTTTGCGAGTGGAATTCGTCGGGGTTGATCCCTATCAAGGAATGTGAGATCTTTTAGTGTTAGGTCAGTTCATCCACATATCAAACTTGTTCCAATTTAGTGATTGGTGAGTTGTCTACATCGTCGAATTCTTGTAGGTTGATTTGTTGAATGTTTAATGTTGATCTGGTTCATGTTTTTGGGTTGTTTATCGAGATAAATATATTAGGTATTGAAGGTAATAATGATCCTAAGTGTTTGGGAAAAGAACCATGGAAGTTTAGAGGGTTTAGAGATGAAAAATGGAGGACAAAAGTTGAGAACACATGTGTACATGGGTTGGGGCGCTGCTCCTCCCATAGCCCCACACGACAATCTTTGTTCGTAGGGCCTTGGGGCGCCGCACCAGCCAAAGCGCCCCAACCAGGACTTTAAATTTTTGCTCTAAGAGCGCCAAGGATACCAGTTCATCCTGTTCTTCCTCCATCTTTTCGAACTAGTTTCTAAGTGATGTACCTACGTTTCCTAGTTAATTCTAATTCTCTAAGGTACGTCTATAAATCATAAAATCATCCATAAATGTGAGATCATGAACATTGAATCCATTATCCAATTTAAGGAAAGTTAAGATCGTCGTCAAAGAAGTTGAGAGTCAAATAAAAGTTAAGAAGCAAGTCAAAGTAAATTCTTAAAGTTTTCAAGAGTATCTAACAAACGTTTTAAATTTGTTTTAAGGATCAAGTTGCAAGTTAATCAAAGAGTAAAGAGTAGAGTTCATTTCTCAAAAGTTACAAGGGAACTAAGTATTCCCTAAGAGTTAAGTTGCAAGTTCATCAAAGAGAAACGAGTTGAGTCCATTTCTCAAATGTTATAAGGGAACTAAGTATTCCCTAAGAGTTACAAATGTTTTCATATTTTGAGAAAGAAAGGAAGCTGAGACTTCCAAAAGAGACTTTGGATAGTTTTAGTAAAGAGGAAACTATGATTTCCAAGTGGGATTTTAATGCTAAGTTTGAGCTATTATGTCATGACCCGAGCCTACACCCTGGACGTGGCGGGCGCTCAAAGACCATTCCTAGTCCCCAAGAGAACCCTCAACCTGACTTACTATAAGAGGAAGACTAACTTTAGCATACAAAAGCTTTAAATTGAATAAAATTTCATGAAACTGAAATGGACAACTTTGAATAAAATATTAAATTAAACTAGCCATATAAAAGGCAACTTTAGTTTTTGAAACATTTAATAAAATAAATGAATAATACAGACTCCTTAACTAAAGTGACTCTCTATGAAGCCTCTAACTGACAAGATGAAAGTCGGGACAAGACCCACGTCCTCCCAACTAAACTAAAAGGTAAATGAAATCCTCCAGAAGCAAGGAGGCTCACCATAGCTAACTCGAACTCACGGATGTATCAACGAAGCTCCTATTGATGTTCCTGTATACCTATGTATGCATCATGAGAAGATGTAGGCCAATTGGCTCAGTACGTGGAATGTAAGAGCATGTATGGGGAATTCTAAAGCATAACATAAGCTTGATATTTGAATAAAAAGATGGAAACATACTTATCTCTTCTCGAACTTGAAACTCAAGGAATACTCAAGAATAAGGTACTCAACTCAGAAATTAAATACTGAACTCAATGATGTGATATTCGACTCAGGATTATCAACTCAAAATACTCAACTCATGATACTTAAATGAACTCATTTCAATGTGAAGCAGTTTAAAACAAGTGCATTATAAAGAAAAGTTGTTTAAAAATATGATGTTAACTCAAGATAATAATATCATAAAAAATATCATGCTCTATCTCAAGGTCTACTTGTGCAATGCATGAATGAAGTCCCATACCCCATTCATACTATGAAGAACTCATCGACGAACCATGTAATATTTCCTCTGTGGGATTTTCTCTAACTGACAACCATTATTATGAGCCTAAGTGATGATACAACGTTTTACCTCACGCTGCAACAGAACCATCCTACACCTTGCCATCGGTATAGGACCTTACTCAACTTAGTGGATCAACTATCTCTCCTTACGTGATCATCTAAAAAGTATGACACGTCAATTCCCATGTTGGCTACATGGTTTACGTGGAGACTTGACTTAATATGAACTCTCATCTCCACATCGGTGCGCAATACTACTCCCAAAAATGTACTTTAGCTCATACTTTCAATAAAACTTCCTTCCTTTGGGTTGGATAATTTACTGAACCCATTAGCTTTAAAAAGCTTCTTTTGGAA
Organism: Solanum pennellii; assembly: GCF_001406875.1. Lineage (NCBI taxonomy): Eukaryota > Viridiplantae > Streptophyta > Magnoliopsida > Solanales > Solanaceae > Solanum > Solanum pennellii. The sequence continues at coordinate 67,988,905 of NC_028645.1, forward strand.
TCAATGTTCCCCTTTTAGTTCAACGCCCTTTTGGAACTTCTAGTTCCCCTCTTTACTCAAATGTGAAACATTTGTAAACCTCTAGGGAAATACTTAGTTTCCTTATATCTTTTTGAGAAATGAATTCAACTCTTGCTCTTTGCATAACCTGAAACTTAACTCTCAAGGAACTTCCCTTATAGCTTTTGAGAATTTAACTCAACTCTTTACTCTTTCTTGACTTGAACTTTAAGTCTTTAAAACCAAGAAAAACTTTTGTGAAAGACTTTAGAAAACTTTATAAACTTTACTTTGACTTGGTCTTAACTTATAGACTTGACTCTTAACCATCCTTGAATTGAAGTATGGATTCAAGGTTCATGATCTCATGTTGATGATTTCATGATTTTCAACTTGGATGGTTCATGCAGAATTATGAGCATGAACTACTCAACTCGAGAACTAAAAGGTACTTCTTAACCCAAGATAGGAATAAGGAACTCTATACTCAAGACTTAGAACTTGGAGACTACTCCTCCCAATGATACTCAATTTATGGAATTTATGCGGAAGTTATGGGCATGAACAACTCAACTCGAAGGTCTAAGTAACTATATTGAACTCATGTATATGACTCTCTCATCCTCTTATTTACTTCCTCAAAACTTACTTCAAATCAATGATGGATCTCAAAGAATTCACAATTGAACTTAAAGACTTCCTTGAACTCTACTCTTAACTCTCTCTTGAATGTGAATTAGAATTCAAGAGTTATAGTTCATGATATAAAGAATCTAGGTGATATTGTAGACTCATGAATACATAATGTTCACTTTTATACTCACTTGCTTGAGTCTTGAAACACGTTACAAGAAGTTATGGAGGACTCCTCAAAACAGCTTTCTTAGAACGTTTGAAAGAAATTCAAAACATAAATCTCAACTCTACCTTGAATTTCATTTATGAATTCAAGGTTATGATCATGTTAGGACTGATTTTAGGTGTTCCGAAGTAGCTTAGATTACTTAGAATCGAAAAGGAGTGAAGGTGCACTTTAAACTAACTCAAATGGAGCTACCGGAGGCAAACTGGACTGGACAGACGACCCTGGGGCTATGGCTGGCGCGGAGCCCCAACCCTTGACAAACAGAGATGGGTTTGGGATGCTCTGGCAGGCGCGCTGCTCCAGGCCCCAACCCATAATTTCTGGAGAGCACTTTTGCTTGTTTTCTCACCCTAAATCGCCTAAATTCGAACGTTTCTTCCCCAATCACTTGGATTTGATTACTTAACTTATGTACACTCTAATATACTGCAAACAAAACTAAAATTACTCAGTTTTATCGCAAGATATCATCAAAACTCCAATACAACAAAAATTAGGATGAACTTCAAGAATACCTTTCAAGAACTCATAAGAAACTCTAATCTTTAAACTTTAAGTATGAAATTTCGCTGAAAAATATACATGATTGGCGTTTAGGTGAACTAATCCAACACTATGGAAGCTTACATACCTCTTAGGGATTAGACCCATGGCAAAAATCCGCAAATAGACTTAAAAACGTCAATGAACGCCTTCATCCTTGCTTCTTCTTGAACTCTCAACTAAAATCCTAGGTGTTTATTAGGATCATAAAACTGAACCTAAAAGGACTAGACCCTAAAATATGACTAAAAACTAGTTAAATCTAATTGGGTAAGGAAAGGACCAAAATACCCCTCACTATTTTTGGCTAACTTTTCTTAACTGGACAACTTAACTTCAAAAAGTCATATCTCACTCATCCGAACTCGAAATTTAGCAAACTCCGCGGCTTTGGAAAGATAATTCAAAGATTTATCTAATGGTATCTTAATCACACGTAACTCATCCTTTACTGGGATTTATGGTCGACTGAAGTTGACCCAAAACTCATACTTTGTTTAGCTCTCAAATTTTCAGATTTTTTTTACTTTCAATTTAATTCTTTATGGAACTCAAGGTATGAAATCTAGTGAAATGACCTTAATACTTAAGAAAATTTTAGTTCCTTGGTAAAACTCACTCACTACGATGAACAGTTCGAGTCTTAGCTCAAAAATTTTCCAAGGTGTTACATATTACCTCAAATTATAGAAGAAGTTTTTTTAAAATATATGCGATAAGTATTTTTGGTAGTAGTATTGAGCACCGATATGAGGACGCGAGTTCATATTAACGAAAGCCTCCATAAACCATGTAGTCAACATGGACAGAAGAAGGATCATACTTTTTAGATGATTTTTAGTGCTTTTTAGTATAGAATAGTGGATCCACTTAGTAGTTAAAGTTCTATACTGACGACAAGGTATAGGACAATCCTCTTGCAACTTGAGGTAATACATTGTACCATCACTTAGGCTCAAAGTGATGGTTGTTGGTTAGAGAACCTCTCACAGAAACTATAGTACTGCATATATGAGTAAAGTTGAGTTTATTATTGCATTTTTCTTTAACTAACTAAGTGTTTTCATTGTTTTAAAAGCTTTTATATATTGCATGCGTCTTATTGCTTTACATTATTTCAAGTTATTCATGAGTTGAGCTGAGCCATGGTAATTATTCCTTTGTTATACTTTTCAAGCTCAAGTTGTTGTTAGCATTCCAAATCGCATACTCGTACATTTAATGTACTAATGTCAGTTGGCCTGCATGATCTTATGATGAAGATGTATGTAATCAATATTAGCATTATCCAGCACCTCATTGATCCAATTGAGCATTCAGAGTCAGTGGTGAGCCTCCTTGCATCCCGGAGGACGCTTTTATTCGCTTTTAGTCATTCTTTTATAGGATACTGTGGGGTCTGTCTCAACAACCATCTTAGTATTATAGAGGCTTTATAGATAGTCAGACAATTTAGTTTTGAGTCTCTCATCTTTTTATTGCAGATATTTTGTTGTGAGACTTAAGTGTTATTTTGGCAAACTTATTATTCTGGTAGTTATTGAATGACACTATTTTATTGAGTTAAGTCTTTCACTGAGTTAAGTAAGCCATACTAAGGGTCCGCTCGAGGTCAAAAATGATCTTCGAGTGCCAATCTCGCCCAGGGTGTTGGCTCGGGGCGTGACAGTATTAATTTTATTCGATATACAATGAATACAACATGACCAAACCCATCGATGCCCCCTAAAGTTGACAACAATTTTCGCTTAGACACTTTATTTCGACGATGTTTATTTAAGACACCTTAGGTAGGGTTCCGATGTGTCATTTTGACACTTTTTTATATTCTTAGAATTAGCTTAATCGTGTGTATCCAAACGCCTCCTACGCGATAAATAAATGAATGAACATGTGGTACGTGGAATTTTTATTTTATTTTTTTAAGCTCACTTTTACTTTCTTTTATTTCTTTCAGAATATCTTACCCTGTTCCTCACCTCCACATCTTCCGCTTCATATTCTTCTTCTTCTTCTTCTATGCGTATTTGTTATGTTCTTTTCTTTGTTCTTTTTCAAATCCATCACAGTTCACGTGTTCTTCTAGTGTTGTACAAAATTGTGATTTTTTGTGTTACATTCCTTGAATCCTCTTTTCTTAAAAACAAATCAAAATTGCATCTTGAAACAAAAATAACAATATTATATGAATGGTGAAGATGCAGAAGGAGAAAAAAATTAAGGATTTTGTTATGAATGCTACGGGGAAATGTTATGGGATTTAGTTATGAATGCTATGTGGAAATGTTATGGGATTTAGTTATGAATGGTATGGGAAATGTCGGGGTTTAGTTATATAAATGGTGAAGATGCAGTCTGTGTAAAAGCTTGTACCTCCAATTTGTGTTCCTACAACAGACAAAAAAAATTAGGATAATTTTCAGTTAAAAATTTGAAATTCAAGAAAACTTCTCATTATTATTGAGGACGGTAGTCTTTTAGTTGTAGTAGCAGAAAACATTAATGTAAAAAAGCTTAAACATTATGTGATTTGATTTTAAAAAGAAAAGAGTCACAAATTCTTAGAGAATGATGATGATCTTAATTTTATATATGAGGTTGCTAAAGAAATTGACTCTTTTGTTGAAGAAATTGGATTCTAATATAAACCAACAAAGTTTTGCAGAATTTTCTCAAAAATTTGTATGGTGATGTTGGGTTGATGGAAGGTAGAGAAAGTGAGGAATAAGAAGAGAGCAAAATATTTTCCAACAAAAAAAAGTGTTTCACGTGCATAAAATTCGTGTAGCACACATGCTATGTTGAGTCAGCAAAAACTGTCAAAATAACATAGCAAAAATAAACATGAGGTGTCTAAAATGAACATCTCCTAGTTGAGGTGTCTAAGTGAAACTTGGTGCCAAGTTTAAGTGGCAACCGATGGGTTTTCCCAATACAACATGCATTCATCCTCTCGTTTGGTTCTCATGTACCTCTCCCAGTCTTGCTTTCCTCTCTCGTCCTCTACCGATCTCACTCGCCTCTCTCATCCATCTCTCAATTTCTCTTGCCTCTGCCCTCCCTATCTTGATCTCGCTCATCTCTCTCCACTCTTTCTTGATCTCGCTCGCCTCTATCCTTTCTCTCTTGATATCGCTCGCCTCTTTCATTCCTCTCTCTATATAGCTCGCCAATCTCCTCACTCGTCTCTCTCCTCCTAATATGAGTACAATCATATACATTTTGATACAAATCAATTAAATCAATTGTATTCGTGATACAATGAATACAACAAGCATTCAACTTCTCTCACCTCTCTCTCAGATCTTGCTTGCCTCTTTTATCCTTCTAATATGTAACTATAATTCGTTATCAAACATGCTATAACTATAACTTACTAATTAAGCTCAAATTATAGCCATTTTTGTAAATTTCCCTTTTAAAATACCAAATCAATCTAAAAGGGTAGTGGAACAAATTTTATATTTAGTGATTAATTATTTTCACTAAAATATCTTATTTCATTATTGTATATCTTTTTTGACAAAATCTGTTTTTATCGATCCTTTCTATTTCCTAGTTATATCATGGGCTATAAAATATAAATAAATAGTTCTCAATTTTGTTTTTCAAAGTGCAATTTTTTAGCAAAACATTTTAAATAATAAAAATAATGAGTCGGGGGAGGGGGAGCATGCCTTATTAGGCGAAGATCCTCCCACACATTACCCGTTATCCAAAGTCTTACCCCTTAATCATTAGGTCTGGAAAAAACGACAAAATAATTGAATAAAATTTTCAGAAGAGCAATGAAAATTCAGGATCAAACCTAAAGGGCAACCTTTGGATTGAATGAAAGATGTCATTAAATCGTTGGTTTGAATGCACACAGTGACAAGAGCCTTGTAAGGCACATGGTAACATGCGCCTTGTAAGGAGCATGCTGACATGAGCCTTACAAGACGCATGGCATCGTGGGCCTTACAATTACAACATTGAAAAAACATTTTAAAAATATTAATGTTCCTTCTCCATTATTTATTCAATTGTTTGTTGTTGTGTTTTCCTGTTTATTTTTTTCTGTTTTCACTATTTATATATGTAAATAAAAATGTAAGTAATATGGTCAAGTTTAATTGTTTTTTAATATAATTTTATAAAATTGAGAACAAAATATAAGGGACATGAAAAAAATATAAAGGACAAAACTTCTAGACATTGCATATTATTTTAGAGATTATCCTCAACCTCGACGTAGTTGTTGTTGTTTATGTGTACCCCTTCCACACATGATTGGTACGTGTGACCTTATTGTTCTTCAAGGTTGTTAATGTCTTGGAAAATTAAATTTATTAGTGAATTATTTTTAATATTTTAAAAATGTGAATATTGAAATTTTGCCTGTTATTATAACATACATATTGTTGTCGAGACTCATTAATTATTGTTGATGAGAAAAGTTAATATTCACATTTTTAAAATATTAAAACAATTCAATAGTAAATTCATTTTTGCAGTATATTTACAACTACCAAAGAACAACAAGGCCACAGGTACCAACCAACAGACATAAACAATAACAACCACGCTAAAATAATATGCAATGTCTACAACTGTTCTCTTTTATATTTTTTTCATATCGGTTATATTTTTTCCTCAATACTATCAAATTACATTAAAAAAAACTATTCAACTTGACCACATCACTTACATGTTTATAGTAAAAATAGAAAAAGATAAATACAAAAACACAATAACAAAATGATTGAATAAATAATGAGAAGGAATATTAATATTTTAAAACATTTTTTAATGTTGTAATTGGAAGGCGCTCACTGACATGTGTCTTGTAAGACTAATCTTAGCATGCGCCTTACAAGGCGCATGTCAGCATGTGCCTTCCAACCAACGATTTAACGAAATTCATATTAACATCCAAACATCGGCCTTTTGGTTTGATCTCATTTTTCTTTGCCCTATTTAGAATATTACTCAATTTATTTTTACCTTTTTTGTTCCGGATTCTTACTCATTTTATAAGACATGTTTTGGCTCCGAACTCTTACCCACTTTATAAGGCATGTGGTGGCTATGTCTTATAAGGTGCTGGCCCCCATGTACTCCACACCAATTTTTTTCCGAGATGAAAGCAAAAAGTTACTTAACATTCACTAATTTTGGGAGACCTATAGATAATAATTAATTATCATAGTGTATGTTAAAGGAGTCACTTAGAATAATTAATTAGCTTAGAATAGTTAGTTGCAAAGTTAACTAACTTATAGAAAGTTAGTTAATATAACAGATTTGAAGTTAGTTAGGATAAGTATAGAATTAGTTACATTATGTTTTATGTTCTATATATAGAGTACTTATGTTCTTTCCTGTTATCATTGAATAATAAAATTCATACAATTACTCTTTATCGAGTCTTCATCTTCTTCCTCTCCTCTTTTCCTGTTATTTTCTTCTTCTCCTAGTGATCTATACGATTTGTCACATTCATACAATTTCATGGTATCAGAGCAGTTAGAAACTAGATAAGCTGGTTGAAAGATTCGATCCACATCCGCAGATTGAAATTTAATCAAATCTGTTAAAGAAGAAATTGAGAATTTCAATGGCGGTAGAAGGAGATCAATCTACACAGCCACAATCAACTGAATCTAGTCAGAAGACTGGAATTGACTATAATCATCCATTATTTCTTTACCATGCTGATATTAGTGGTACTCAAATCGTTTCGTTTCAATTAACGGGAGCAGAAAATTACTTAGTATAGATCAATGAGAGTAGCTATACTGGGAAGAAACAAATTGGGAATGGTGGATGGTTCTTGTAAGAAGGAAGTGTTTCCATAACACGTGGGAAAGAGTAAATGTTGTGGTGTTGTCTTGGCTGATGAATTCTGTGGAAAAAGGTTTACTAGGAGGTATAATGTACAACTCTCATGCACAAGAAGTATGGGATGATCTGTATGAAAAGTTCAATAAGGTTGATGGTTCAAGAACTTGCAATCTTCACAAGGAATATGCTACATTGAGCCAAGGTACTACTACAGTATCAACATACTTTTCGAAACTAAAAAGCTTGTGGGAAGAGTTTGAAGCTCTTGTTCCAAATCAATGTTGTAATTGTGAAAAATCAAAGGAGTTTGTAGTACATTTGCAGAAGTTAAAATTGTTTCGATTTCTTATGGGGATTAACAACTCCTATTACCAATCAAGAAGACAAATCTTGCTCATGAGTCCTATGCCATCAGTGAATCAGGCGTATGGAATGATAATTAGTGATAAAGGACAAAAAATTGTAGCTGAAAACTCCAGAATATTAGGGGCAAGTCCTGCATCAAGTAGCAGTAATCTTGATATGGCTATGTTCACAAGAAATGACTCTGCAAGATATAAGAAGAACTACAATTTGCAGTCTGAGTTCTATAAAATGAAAGGACATACTAAGGATCTGTGTTACAAATTAGTAGACTATCCCTCAGACTTTAACAAGTTCATAAAGAAGGGAGTACAAACATGGAACAATGGTTATAACTCAAACGCAAGGGCTCATAATGTGATGACTGATCAGTTGCAGGCATCTGAACAATGTGACATGATGGGTGATCCTTTTGAGAATATAGCTGAAGAAAATAAGGAAGACCACAAAGGTAAAAGAGTGTCATACAAGGTTGAGTCTTCTTCACATAATAGAGAGTTTGAAATGGGGTTGTATCCTTTTTCAAAGGAGCAATATATCAGATAGTGAGTCTACTGAAGAATATGAGTGACAACAAGACATATGTGAACTCCTCAGTAAACTTAGCAGTATGAGTTGTGCCAGTACTCATTCAATTAAATATTTACATGAATGGATAATAGACATTGGAGCTACAAATCATATGGTAGCAGATATCAACCTATTAGATATGCCTGTTGTAGTTTCTAGGGGAATTTATTTGCCTAATGGGGCTGTTGCTAAAGTTACTCATGCTGGCTCTAGTAATATCACTGCAAGGACATCCTTGACTAATGTGTTTCAATTACCACGGTTCAAGTTTAATTTGATTTCTTTGTCAAAACTCACAAAAGAGTTAGGATGTTCAGTGAGTTTCTTTCCTGATTTTGCCTATTTAAGGATATCTCTAATGGAATGGTAAGGCAGATTGGTAGAGAAGAGAATCAATTGTATATTCTAACTGGAAGTACAAAGGTGCAGCAGCCTCAACTTCAGAACAATGGATGTGTTCTTTCTGTAAAAGGAAGTCACACAGGTCAAATGTCTAAAGATGTGAAGTTATGGCACAAAAGGCAGGGCATGCTTCTATAAGGTCGTTAAACAAGCTTATAACAGTAAAAACTGATTGTATAACAAATACTTTGAAAAATTATACTGTGTCCTCATGCAAAACAAGTTAGAAATTCATTTCCTACAAGTAGTATACATACTTCAACATGCTTTGATCTTGCACACATGGATGTTTGGGGTCCCTACAAAGTGCCTACATTTGATGGGAACAGGTTTTTTCTCAGTATGGTAGATGATTTTTCAAGGTTAAGTTGGGTGTATTTGTTTAAATTGAATTCTGATGTTTGTGTGGTCATTAAGCAGTTAATTGTGTATGCTAAAACTCAGTTTGATAGGAATGTTAGGGTCATAAGGTTGGATAATAGCACTGAGTTTGTCAATTCTGTGTGCAAAGATTTATTCAATAACTTTGGCATAGTTAATCAGACTAGTTGTTCCTATACTCCTCTGCAAAATGGTGTAGCTGAGAGGAAACACAGACACCTACTAGAAGTAACAAGGGCTTTAAGGTTTCAAGCTGAGATACCTATTGATTTGTGGGGTCCGTTTGTGTTAGTTGCTTTACATATTATTAATAGGTTGCCTAGTACTGTGTTGCATAATAAATCTCCCTATGAAAGAAGTGTTCTACAACAAGAAACCTTGATCTCACACTTAAGAGTTATTGGTTGTCTCTCCTTTGCTAAGGTGGTTCAAGAGGTTAAGAAACTAAAATCAAGGTTTAGAATGTTAGTGCATATGGGATATTCAATCGCTCAACAAGGATATGTTTTGTATGATCTAGAATCAAAAAGGTTCGTAGTTAGCAGGGATGTTATATTTAAGGAAGATATATTTCCTTTCAAAGCAAATAGTGATGGATCATGTAATAAATTGTTTGTTCCAGACAGTGCAGCATGTGATGAGAATGATATGACTGAAATAGTGATGACACATGGAGATACAACTCCTCTAGAACATGTTGAGAACATACTGTTGTGTATGTAGCAAGAATTGATGGGAAATCGAGGGAAGGAGATGAATTTGAAAAGTGGAGAACTTGAAAAGTCCTCTTATGCTTTAATGAAAAAGGCATTTGTCCCTCATCGGTGATGGAAAGAAAAATAGGAAAGTTTAAATACATAAACACTCCTATTAATTATTAAAAGGGTTGGAAAGAGGGACCCTCCTCGCGCCGTCGTCGTCGTCGCTCGCTTCGGCTTTGGCAAATGATCGATCGAGAGATTATTTTTTGACAAAGTTTGTGTTAATTATTTTTTTAATTAATTAAATGACCAAAATATTTTCAAACCCGACTCAAATCCGCGCATTACCCGTTTTATTTTCTGTTTTATTTAAATTTCCCGCCATGACTCATGACTGTTCTGAAAGGTTGCAACTTTCAGGAACAGTCAATACCTTCTGAAAGGGTTGCAACCTTTCAGAATTTATTCTTCTTGCCTATAAATACCACTTAGTCTTCAGAATATTTTTTAACGAATTTTCTGATCTTCCGTCTTCTTCTAAACACATTTTTCTTTGTGTACTTTCTTGCTGTGGATTGATTCGCTGACAGTAGAGTTTTTGGTATCTACACTCTGATGATTAAGATCATTTTACCCTGGGAGGTTATATTTCAAATCAAACCTCGGATACTAGAGGGGAATAATTTCCTTAAGGGGACACTATGAGTTGAGTGGACTTGATCTTCTTCCAAACTAAAAGATTATCTCAGATTCTGGTGTGTTTTAAGCATTTTGTGAAATAAATTTTTGTTCATCTTGCTTACTGGTTCTATAAACTTCAGTTACTTCGTGTTTCTGAATAATTTATTACAATCAGTAATTTTTGGTTTTGATAACACAGATTGAATAACAGTATTAAGGAAATTATTTTTTTAAATCTGTGTTTCTGGTGGAGATAAAAATCTTCGTGATTTTATATCCTTTAACTCTGCAATTATAGTTTATTTCTTACTTAGATTGTATCAATTTTTATTTATCAGAAATGACAAACAATGGTGTTACAGTGGCTGTTGCTGCACCAACCCGAACTCTTGTACCACAAGCAGAGAAACCGGGTAAATTCACAGGTGTGAATTTCAAAGGATGGCAACAACGAGTATTTTCCTGTATTACCATTCTTGGTCTGCAGAAATTTACAAGTGATGATACTCTAGTTCCTGCTGATGATATGTCAGACAAGCAAAAGTTCATGATTATTGAAGCATGGAGACAGGCAGACTTCCTATGTAAAGGCTACATTTTGAGTGCTTTATAGGATGACTTATATAATGTGTATAGTGCAATAACAACTTCAAAACAATTGTGGGATGCACTTGAGAAGAAATATAAGACAGAAAATTAATGCTTGAAAAAGTTTGTAGATGAAAGTTTTTAGACTATAAAATGGTAGATAGTAAAACAGTTGAATCACAAGTGCAGGAACTTCTACTTATTCTCCATGATCTGATTGTTGAAGATATGGTAGTAAATGAAGCTTTTCAAGTGGCTACAATGATCGAGAAGTTGCCTCCTTTGTGGAACGATTTCAAGAATTATCTAAACCACAAGCGTAAAGAAATGAAGCTTGAAGATCTTGTGATTCGGCTCAAGATTGAGGAAGATAACAAAAACGCCGAAAAGAAGTCACGTAAGAGTTCAACAATAATATTGTTAAAGAAGCTCCTACCAAAGACAAAAAGAGAAAGATGTCCAGCGGCAGAAGTAAGAACAGGCCAAGAAGAAATTCAAAGGCAACCGTTACAATTGGGCAAGGTTGGTCATAGGTCTTCTGATTGTTATGCTCAAAGAAAGGACAAAAACAAAGGCAAAGGCAAAAGTCAAGCAAACATCGTGGAAAAGATGGAAGATGCAGATGACTTGTGTGCAATGATATCGGAGTGTAACTTAGTTTCAAATCCCAAGGAGTTGTTTTGTCGACTCAGGTGCCACTAGACATATTTGCTCTGTGAAAGTAGCCTTTACAACGTACACTCCTGCTGAGTACAATGAAGATTTATTCATGGGAAACACAGCAACAGCAAGGATTGCAAAAACTAGGAAAGTAATGTTGAAAATGACATCAAACAAGGTGTTGACTTTGAAAAATGTTCTGTATGTCCCTACTATTAGGAAGAATTTAGTTTCTGCTGCACTACTCGTTAAGAACGGGTTTAAGTGTGTCCTAGTTAGTGATAAAACTGTAATAAGTAAGAATGAAATGTTCATAGAAAAGGGCTACCTTATTGAGGGTCTTTTCAAACTAAATGTAATGGTTGTTGAGAGTATTAATAAAAATTCTGCTTCTGTTTACTTATTAGAGTTAAGTGATTTATGGCATGCCCGTTTGGTAGATGTAAATTACAAAGACTTGCGAAAATTGGTTAATCTAGAAGTATTGCCTGATTTTAAATGCGATAACTCGAAATGCAAACTGTGTGGAAAGTAAGTTTGTTAAACATCCTTACAAGTCTGTTGAAAGAAATTCTAAATTTTAGGCTTAATTCACACAGATATATTCGATATGAAGTCAACACCATCTCGTGGTGGGAAAAAGTATTTTATAACTTTTATTGATGACTGCACTCGATTTTGTTATGTATATTTGCTTAATAGTAATGATGAAGTAATTGATGCATTTAAGCAATATAAAAATGAAGTGGAAAACCAATTGAATGTAAAGATAAAAACGATTCGGAGTGATAGGGGTGGAGAATATGAATCTCCTTTTGCAGAGATATGTTTGGAATATGGTATTATTGATCAAACTACTGCACCTCATACACCACAGTCAAATGGTTTGGCAGAACAGAAGAACTGAACATTAAAGGAAATGATGAATGCCTTAATGATCAATTCTGGTTCACCATGAAACCTTTGGGGGAAGTCATCCTTACAGCTAATAAAATACTCAATAGAGTACCCCATCGAAAGACACAATCAATTCCATATGAGATGTGAAAAGGAAGAAAACCCAACTTTAAATATTTCAAAGTGTGGGGGTGTTTAGCCAAGGTAGAGGTTCCTCTACCGAAGAGGGTTAAAATTGGACCCAACATAATAGATTGTGTCTTTATTGGGTATGCTGTGAATAGTAAAGTCTGTCGATTTTTGGTTCACAAATATGATAATCTTGAGATTCATGTTAATACGATAATTGAATTGGATAATGCAGAGTTTTTTGAAAACATTTACCCGTATAAAATTGAAAGTGAGTTAACAAGTGAAAGACCTAAACAACCACGAGAAGAATCAATGGAAAATAGTCTAACTAGTGAGGAACCTAGGCGTAATACTCGGCAACGAAAATCTACTTCTTTCTGACCAGATTTTGTAGCACTATTGCTTGAAAATGATCCTCAAACATTTAAAGCAACTATGTCTTAGTCAGAGTCAACTTATTGGAAAGAAGCAGTCAACAGTGACATTGAATCAATTTTAAGCAATCACACTTGGGAATTGGCTGATCTTTCTTCAGGAAATAAACCTTTATGATCAAAGTGGATCTTTAAAAGGAAAATGAAACCTAATGGGACTATTGAAAAATATAAGGCTAGACTGGTAGTCAAAGGGTACAGACAAAAGGAAGGTCTGGACTACCTTGAGACGGTACAAACAAAAGAAAGGTCTGGACTACCTTGGGACATACTCTCCAGTAACAAGGATAACATCAATTAGGATGTTAATAGCACTAGCAGCAGTGCATGATCTTAAAATCCACAAAATGGATGTAAAGACAGCCTTCTTAAATGGAGAGTTGAAGGAAGAAATTTACATGGAACAACCTGAAGGGTTTATAGTTCCTAGTAAAGAAAAGAAAGTGTGCAGACTTGTGAAGTCACTTTATGGACTCAAGCAAGCACCCAAACAATGGCGTGCTAAGTTTGACCAAACAATGTTGGCAAATGGATTCAAGATTAACGAATGTGATAAATGTGTTTACATTAAAAATGTTATGAATCGTGAAGTCATTTTTTGTTTGTATGCTGATGACATGTTAATAATGAGTAAAAAAAATTGACGATATATATGCTACTAAGCGCATATTGTCCGGCAAGTTCGATATGAAAGACTTAGGAGTTGCTGATTTGATCTTAGAGGTCAGGATTACGAAAACTCCCCAGGGACTAGCATTATCTCAATCTCATTATATTGAAAAAGTATTGGATAAATTCAAATACTTGAATCTCAATGTTGTCTAAACTCCAATAGATTTAAGCTGTACATTTAAAAAGAATGAAGGTCAAAGTGACTCACAATTGGAATATGCCAGAGTGTTGGGAAGTTTGATGTATATTATGAATTGCACGCGACCAGATAAAGCATGTGCTATTAGTAAACTGAGTCAGTACACTACTAATCCAAATCAAACTCACTGGATGGCCATGAAACGTGTGTTGGGTTATCTAAAATATACACAAAATTATGCTTTGCATTATAATAAATATCTTGCTGTGATTGAAGGATATAGTGATGCAAATTGAATCACCGGGTCAAATGATGTAAAATCCACGAGTGGTTATGTGTTCATACTTGGTGGAGGAGCAGTCTCTTTGAAATCGTCCAAGCAGAAATGTATTGCTCGCTCCACAATGGAATTTGAATTCATTGCTTTAGATAAGGCTGGTGAAGAAGCGGAATGGCTCCGGAATTTCCTAGAGGATATTCCATTCTGGCCAAAACCTGTTGGACCAATTTGCATATATTGCGATAGTCAAGCAGCAATAGGTAGGCAGGGAGCGTTATGTACAACGGGAAGTCTCGTCATATACGACGGAGACATAACACCATAAGACAACTGCTCTCTAGTGGAATTATCACATTTGACTATGTAAAGTCAAGCGATAATATGTCAGATCCACTAACGAAAGGCCTAGTGAAAGAGGCAGTTGAAAGATCATGTAAGGAAATGGGTTTACGGCTTAGGACAAGTCAGCATGACGGTAACTCTATCTAGCAAACTGGAGATCCCAAGAGCTAGATTCAAGGAGAAAAACAAAGTTGTGGCTGACGGTTTGACATTTTCAATTAACTCAATTCATTGTCATGATGAAGACAATGTTCACGAAAAGGTTAAGACTTTAAGGCTTGTTAATGAGGTAATTAAGCTTAAAGTTTTTAATGATCTGCTAAGTTTTTAATGATCTGCTAAGTTTTTAATGATCTGCTAAGTTGGGAACTTGAAAAGTCCTTTTATGCTTTAATGAAAAGGCATTTGTCGATCATCGGTGATGGAAAGAAAAATAGGAAAGTTTAAATACATAAACACTCCTATTAATTGTTAAATGGGTTGGAAAGAGGGACCCCCCTCGCGTCGTCGTCGTCGTCGCTCGCTCGCTTGGGCTTTGGATTTGGCAAATGATCGATCGAGAGATTATTTTTTGGACAAAGTTTGTTTTAATTATTTATTTAATTAATTAAATGGCCAAAAATATTTTCAATTAATTAGTAAATAAAAGAAGTTTTTAGTTAACCAAAATTTTTTAAACTTTTTAGTTGACCCGACCAAACTCGGATCCGCGCGTGTCACGTTTTATTTTCCGTTTTATTTAAATTTCCCGCCATTACTCATGACTATTCTGAAAGTTTGCAACTTTCAGGAACAGACAATACCATTTGAAAGGTTGCAAACTTTCATTAATGTTCGTGTCAATTATGAAAGGGTTGCAACCTTTCAGAACATATTCTTTTTGCCTATAAATACCACTCAGTCTTCATAATATTTTTTAACGAATTTTGTGATCTTCCTTCATCTTCTAAACACATTTTTCTTCGTGTACTTTCCAGCTGTGGATTGATTCGCTGACAGTAGAGTTTTTGGTATCTACACTCTGCTGATTAAGATCATTTTACCCTGGGAGGTTATATTCCAAATCAAACCTCGGATACTAGAGGGGAATAATTTCCTTAAGGGGATACTGTGAGTTCAGTGGACTTGATCTTCTTCCAAACTAAAAGATTATTTTAGATTCTGGTACGTTTTAAGTATTTTGTGAAATAAATTTTGTTCATCTTGCTTACTAGTTCTATAAATTTTAGTTAATTCGTGTCTGAATGATATATTACAATCAGTAATTTCTGGTTTTGATAACACAGATTGAATAACACATACAACCTGAAGAATTTGAACCAATGGAAACTGAGCCACCTATTAGAGGTAACAGGAGGTCTAAAAGACATAAATTTCCTCCTGTCTGGCTAAAGAATTTTGTTTCCTTAAGCATGAACGAAACAGTAGCCTATCATATGTCCAAATATATTGCTTATGATAATTTGGCACCCAAATTTCAATCCTATGTTGCTGCCTTTTCTGCATCCACAGAACCTAGAAGTTATGTTGAAGCAATCACAAATCCTAGGTGAGTGGATGCTATGAAAGAAGAAGTAAGGGCACTACAACAAAACAACACTTGGGAGCTAGTGAATTTGTCTGTTGGGAGAAAACCTATTGGATGTAGGTGGATATACAAAATAAAGTACAAATCTAATGGTGAAGTGGAGAGGTTTAAGGCTAGGTTGGTAGCGAAGGGTTATAGTCAAAAGGAAGGAATTGATTATAAAGAAACATTCTCCCCAGTGGTGAAAATGAAGATTGTTAGATTAGTGTTGTCTATTGCAGCAATGAAACAATGACATATCCATCGAATGAATGTGTTTAATGCTTTTTGGCATGGAGACTTGTTTGATGAAATTTACATGGAGTTGCCTAAAGGATTTTCGAGTCAGGGAGTGAATAAGACTATATGTAGACTCAAGAAATCCTTGTATGGTTAGTGGAATACTAAGTCAACTGAGGACCTCAAATCAATCTTAGAGAAGAATGATGCTCCCTGAGTTGATCAAATAAGTCATCCATACGCGGAAGAGGATACTTATTCTTCACTGTTACCTTGTTCACTGTATTCAATACACATCCTCATAGTCTCATCCTTCTTCACAAACAACACAGGGGCACCCAAAGGTGACACACTAGGGCGAATAAACCTTCTACTAAACCCTCGGAACACCATGTATCGTTAAGGTAACAATCTTAGCTTTAAAATCAAGGACAACATGATAAAGAGAAATTTATTTCATACCCAAGATAACATCAAAGTCTACCATCCCCAGAATGAGTAAGTCTACCTAAATCCAGCCAAAGAAATAAGTCAGGATCGATACACTCGATCCACCACTAAAGGCTCACCAACGGGTGTAGAAACACGAATACGTACAGTCATGCTATCACATATCATATCAAATTTCAGCAGCAAAATAGGTAGACACATAAGAGAATATAGGCCCTTGATCAAACAATACAAACGCATGTCAATGGCATACTGGTATGATACCTATAATAACAACATCAAAGGTCTCCGCCTCAGGTCTTCCTGGGAAAGCATAACAGAGGACTCCTCGTCCACCTCCAGTCTCGGTGTTACTTCTACCCCCAATCTGTTGAGCTGTAACACCACTACTAGAAACTCTACCGCCTCTACCTGACTGAACTCTGCCACGACCTCTACTTTGTGGTGGCGACGATTTAGTATGAAATGAAAAATTAGGTCGGGTCCCATCACGACCCCTCTCTAAGTACACTGCCGCATCAGGTGATCGGGATCTCCACAAGTAAAGTGAAATCTCTGAACCGGGAACTATTTTGCGGACCTTGAAAACCCACTATAATTACCTTGCCCTGTATGTCGCTGCTGTGAACCGTACGAGCCCAGACCCGAGCTATAAGAACCTCGAGATATCTAACTACCCTCAGATGTCGGCATAGATGCGTGAATGGGTCCCTGATGCTGTAATGAACCACTCCCTCTATGTGATCCCTTGCCTCCAATTAGGCACCATGAAACAAACTTGATGTACGAGCCCTCTTAGGGTCCCCAAACTCCTCTCTCTCCTTCAATTCCGCCTCTTTGGCGGTAATCCCAATGGACTGGAAAGAATCCCCCTCTCTAGATGCTCTAAACACAGTCGATCTAATTGAGAAAGTTATCCCCCTCACAAATCTAGGGATCCTCTCTGTCTTATGGAATAATGACCAAAGCTTACCTAGACAACTGGCAAAAACGCGCCTAATAGATAAGTCGTCCTGTCTCGGATTCTCAAACCTCAAGTGACTCTCCTCTCTCTCGCTTCAAGGTATAAAATGATCATGGAATGCATTAGAAAACTTCTCCCAAATCACCGGAGGAGATCCAACTGGCAAAGGACCTGAATAAGTCCTCCACTACTCTCTCGCTGGCCCACGAAGCTAGAGTGTCGCATATCGAATCCCATGTGGCTTATCTAATCCAACCACCTCGAGCAAATCTCAACATGTAGTTAGAAACTCTTTAGCGTCCTCACTCTTTTCCCCCGGAAAATGAGGCCGGTCCATCTTTCGAAATCTCCCATACTGATGTGAGATCAAAATACACATTTTTATCATTATTTACCTCATATTTATTATTTATATTTATCCGTTTTGACCATAAATTTTATGTGTTGTTCTAAATTGTGTATTTTATTTGTAGGATTAAATTTGTGAGAAATGAAGAAGTTTGAAACTAAAACGAATTAATGATGGAAGGTTGAAGAAAATCAAGAAGACAGCTTAATGAATTAAATTTAATATAATAATATATAATCATAAAGTGCACATTACAACATAAAAATTTCATCTTGAATTGGGAAATTTGCTGCTTGGCAGCAAGTTGAAGACAAGAGAACTTTTGAGGCGGCAGTACTTTCACGGACAGCTCACACGGCGGAAAAAAAAGGGAATTCAATTCCTTTTGGTTTTGGATTCCTAATTTAAAGTGGACTCAATTATCTTATTTAGGATTTTTTTTATTTATAAATAGTCCATAAAATTATTATTTTGGGAAAGGAGGTCAAGAATTAAAAAACAATACACAATATAAATTTTCTTCTAGCTTTGAAACTTAGCAAGAGCTGTCGTAAAGGCCGGAGAATTATGGTTTATTTTTTCTTCTGTTTTATTTTTATTGTATTCGTGATAAATAAAAGATAGTTTAGCTATTATTATTAACTTTTTATCATCAACACAACTTTATTTATTTTAATAAATTTTGATTGTGTTTTTGAGATAATGAGTAGCTAAATTTCATAACTAGGGTTGTGGGAACCATAAACGATTAACAAAGTATGAATAGTAGCTAAGCAATTCTCAAATAGGTTCTTACATGCATTGATAATTCTTTAGTTTAGAAGTATTTTTAAAGAGTGCACGCGTTAGAACTAACCGCATCAGATTTTGTGTGATACTA
Organism: Solanum pennellii; assembly: GCF_001406875.1. NCBI lineage: Eukaryota > Viridiplantae > Streptophyta > Magnoliopsida > Solanales > Solanaceae > Solanum > Solanum pennellii. Next base: position 68,007,831 of record NC_028645.1, read on the forward strand.
TCTAATACACTAATGTCGATTGGTGCGAAGTAATAACTAAGTCATACATCGATTATGATGTCTAATATGAGGTAAAGGTAAGGGTTAGTAGTTTATACACACGTAGTCGGACCAAGGTGGGGTGAAATTTTCTAGATGCCGGACCAAGGATTTAGAGATACATAACTTACCACTTTACATACAAAACACTATGAAAGAGTTGCTATTGCTAGGAATACGGCGTTATGAGCTTATGAGAACACATTTCTGGTAAATTTTTATTTGGATACATATAAATACTTAGTTCAAAGCTATTTTTATTGCTTTTATTTTTATTTCAATATAAATCCCTCCATTTTTATATAACGACTATTGAGTTAAATATTTGCTATTAATAATATTCTTTCATATTCTCTGTGGGATCGACCCCGAATCATAGTTGGTTAAATATATTGCATACGATTGCTTATGTTTTCTTTCAGGAAGTATATTTGAACGTTATCAAGAATGGCGCCGCTGCCGGGGAATATGACTTAAAATTGTCTTTAGTATTTATTTTAGCTTGTAGTTTTTTTTCTGTTTCTTAGGATTATTTTTAAATTATTTATTATTATTATTATTATTATTATTATTATTATTATTATTATTATTATTATTATATTTCGTCTACACTTCTTGAGATGTCATTTGAAATAGTATGTAGTGATGAGTGTCCTTTCAATTCTTTCCCAACTAATTTTATGTGTTCTTATACGGTAAAATTTTTTTCTCAACTAGATAAGTTGTATGAGGACATGAAAGATTTGGTAACACTTTGCATTAAATCAATATGTAGGAGCCTTAGTGAATATTCTTTTGAATTTGATCTCTATTATTTAGATATTGAGTTGAGTGCAAAGATTAAATCATATGACACCCAACAATTTGGTAATAATATGTGCTAGGAAGAAAAAATAGTTTAAAATAAACTTGAAGATCTAAAAGTTGAGGGCCAATTGCTTGATCACACTTATATTGATGTCGTCCCTGTTGAGGAGAGTGCACTAGAGTTATGCAATAAAGTAGATAATATTATTTTTAAAAACTCTAGTATGTGTAAATATGAGGGTGTAAATAATAAAACAATTCATGAGTTGGACGCATTGGACCTCATTTCAAACACTTTTCCACATTATGTTTGGATGATGAGAAATTGTTTGAGTCATCTCAGCCTATAAAAGAGTGTATGGAGGAGGAAAATTGTGTCTATATTCTTGAATTTATTGTTTCAACATCGAAAAATTACATTCCGCACTTAGGATCCAAGAAGTGCATAATGCGATATTTGTTGTTTGGGATCTTTATTTTTATACGATCACCCCTTGAGCTTAATAGAAAAATCTATGTGAAATTAGGGGTGCAATTCATATCTTCAAAGTGGAAGAAAAATAGTAAAATTGATAGTGTCGTGCCGCGACGTTAATTAAGCGCTTATTTGGAGGAAACAAAATTAGTAGTTTAACTTCTTTTATTTTATTTTATTTTACTTTATTTTATTTTATTTTATTTGAGCTTAAGTGTGGGATGACAACCCTTGGTATAAATTTAGAGAACGTGCTACTAGCTAGACCTAAAGGCCTCAGGGAGTTTTCCTAACCCTTGTTTGATATTTTATTTATTGTTTTAGGGACATAACATCTTTTTAAGTGTGGGGTGGAGGAATGACCTCCTAATTTTACTAGTGGGTTCATTGGCTTTTATTTTCGGTTCTTTTCCTGAGGATAATCCCTTTGAACCGAGTGTTTTTTTTAGGAATAAATTTTATTGATTTTAGTATTATTATTTTTTTGGAGAGAAAATAAAAGACTCTTTTGAAGTATGTGATACTTACTATTTCAGCCTAATTTTAACTAGTACTTTCTTGTGAGTGCTCGATTTGTAGTGAAATTGCAAACCTTTTGACATCTAAGTTAATGATTGTAACTTTGTATGTAGCTTATTTATTTTGTAGTTTGTTATGATCATGTCTCTCTTAGAAATAGAATTGATTCATCTTGGTTTATACTTGTGCCACGTGCGGTGAGGTTTTTTTTGTTCCATATTTTGCATCTTAATCTAGAACTTGCCCTGTATGTTATTGAAGCGAAATAAAAAGTGTTGCTTTGCTCAAGAGATGATGTTAGGCTTTTGTTGATTTGTCTTGTAAATTATAGCCCTTTTAAGATATTTAATCTTTAGTTATCTCTTTTGAGCTTGTAGCCTTTTGTTGGTAGCCATATTTTGCCCTAACCTGTTTTGTTGAATCCCTAGTTTTTGCACCTTGCTTCCTTGAGCATTATAACATAGGCTTATTCTAATTTTCAGTTTTGCAAAAAAAGGGATGGATGAGTGAAAAGTAATCAATGATAGCTACAAAGTGATTAGAAGTCCTCTTTGAAAGATGTGACATAAAAAAAAAAAGAAATGTGAGATAAAAAAAAGAAGAAAAAAGAAAAAAAAAGTTATCTTGATGATGACCCTGATCCTTCCAAGGACAATATGCAACTTAACTCATGTAAAATACGTAAATTGAGAGTGACTATAATGAAAGAATAAAATCGGAAAAAAGTTGATTGAAAAAAAAAGATTGAACTCCTTTAGCAAAAGTCAAATCAATTTTTTCCAAATCAATTTTTTCCAAATCATAAAAAAAAATACTATATCAAATTGGTTTCTGTGTTCATAGATAAACAAATGTTACAATTGATAATAAGATGTTTCTAAGAACCCCCATAGAGAGCACCAACTTTTTTTTATTTATAAAAGAATCTTGATTTTCTCATCAACTTCATTGAAATAAAATTTAATTTGTTATGAATTTCTTCTAGCTAGACTTCTTCTTCTTTGAAGAATATCAAGATTAGAAATAGAGGAAAGCAAAGTTTGCACTGAATTTAAATATGTATCTTTATTTTCTAAAAACACTTGAAGATTCACCAAAAATGGTGGCGGCAGCCAGATGGAGGTCTTTTAGAGGTGATTTATTGTCTTTGATGATCCCAAATAAAACTTCAAACATGACGTTGATAGGCCCACCCCCTCTCCATCATCGTCTAAGTTTTATATGTCTAAACATCACTGCTTCAAAATTTTCAAGCTTAAATAAATAAATTGAATTATTGTTATTATTATTTTCATTTATTTAGATTAATCGTATAGATAATTAACCTAATTTCGAATGAAAAAAGAAATTGTATTTTGAAGTTGTGATGTGAAATAAAGAATTGTGACGAAAACTAAAGAATAAGAGGATAATGAATGTTGGTTGAAGAAGAGGAGGCTAGAGTGTGCGAAGAAGAAGAAGATATGTTGAGGGTGGGGCACAAGGAAAATTTTGATTATTTTGATGTTTTTTTGACACATATGTTTATATTTTTTTATCACGTTAGTTTTAATAAATAAATAAATTACCTTAAATAGTTAAAATGTGTTATATATAAATACTCACCATGCTAATTTAAACGTGCAATTGACTTGTCCGGACAAGTTAAGAAGGAAATCTATGTCTTTTCCTACTATCTGAAAAATATAACGTCATGTGGAAATTAAGACCTACAATATTGTAAAAAATAAACAAAAGTAAAAAAAATAAATTAAAATAGAAAACATAAACTTTATATTATTAAATTATATAGATCAAAGACATGAGAAAAAAGAAACCAAAATACTAACAAGTAGACAACACATAAAGAGTTATTTTAAGAAACTAATCCTTATTCCTCATATGCCTATTTTTTCTTAGGGCCTAATTCTGCGTCTGGTGTTGTTAATCCAATTCTTCAAAAATTTGAGAGTGATGCCAATTTCATCAAAAAAAAAAAAGGGATAATTTTTTCATGTCTCTTTTTTCATTTCCATCCCATGATCTCGTTTGCAAAAATTTGAATCTTCTCCCTTTGGTAAGGATTCAACCTTATTCTCACTGTAGAAGACGAACAACCATTCTTCTTTCATTTCAACTTCCTCACTTTTATCTCTATTCCATCCACCTCCATCTTTGTCTCTACATCAATGTTGTTCTTCTCAGACATTTCACAAAGTTACGCCCTGGTTATCACTGTGTATTGTGATGGTGGTGGTGGATCATCCATGATAACAAGCGGTGTACCTGTTATTATAGTTGAAGATATAATTAATCACCTATATAAAATTTTAAATTCTAGATCTCAAAATTCCTTTGACGTTTTAAGTAAGAAAGAAACAAAAAAACAATCAATTTTTCTTCTCTTTTAGTTTAGTGAACAAAATTTTGCCTTTAGATGTGTAGTTTTATAATCTTTAAGTTGACGGTAATTATACAATTTAAAAAATTCCCTAAAAAAGAGAGAGCTCATATTTCTACACATGATGATCTGATGAATCACATTTGACGTACGAAAAAAATCATATCAACAAATGAGAGATATAAGTGTTGAATAAAAGTATGATTGATCTTTGTGATTTCAACAAGTCCCGTGGCTAGGATGATTAATAGAAATGATGGAACTCTCTGGCCCGTCCTCTACCTCCACCTCAACTTTTCTTGGAAAAATTCGATGGAAATGACAAGCAGCACAGGTGAAGGATTCAAGGGTTTCACGGGCACCAGTTGGAAAAAATTCACCACAACCATCAAGTACGTAAATAGTATATCTAGCTGCGTAGTTATGCCTACACGCAAGATATTTCACAAGAAAATGTTTGTTGTTGTTAGAATCCATAAGAAAGAGAGCCATTAATTGAAGGGTAGTTAGCTAGGCAACTAGTCTAGCGGCAGCTAGGCAACTAGTCTAGCGGCAAGGGGATAACCACCATTACATCAGTATAATTGGATTTTTTATTTTCTTTATCTCAAAAGAATAATTAGTATTTTATTTTTTGATTTTCGAAGATTAGTATATATATATATGTAAAGTTAAAAAGTTCAAGCAACCAAACAAGACCTTTGAAACATAAAATGATAGATCAATCGATAATTGAGCAAAAAGAAAATTATAGATGAAAATGAACAGGTTTGAAAGATAGCTAGCTAGCCTATATATACTTGTAGAAGTATATTATATGTCTAACCCTAGTTACATATCCCACCCAAACAAAAATGTACAGAAAAAGCAAGAACTACAACAACAGTAATAACATTTTTTAGTTTGGATTGTCAGGAGATATTGATTCTCCAGCTTGAGCAAGCTATAACTTTTTGATAGCTTTGCCCTTGCTTTTGATATACATCTCAATATCATCCGGCTTCTCATTTTAATCCTTTTTTATCTTCTTATTCTTATCATTTTCTGATCTCATGTTAAAAGTCCATTCTAGTTGGTTAGCAAGTATCTACGATTTTTCTTTCTCATATTCTTCAGCAATATATTTATCCAATGACTTTTTTCTCTTGTATCCATCATATTTCTTACTATACACCAATTTTTAGTAGCTCTTGCCATAATGGATTCCGCCAGTATAATTAAAATTCTCGGAGAATCAAATATTTATGTAGTGATATTACTGAAATGATTAGTATTTTTCGTGTTTGTTAATGTAACGACTCATTAGGATTTCTAAAGAACTAGAACTATTTGGACTCTTTTCGTAAATTTTACAATGGGTATTTTGAACTATCAGACAATTATGAAACTTATGGGTTGTTTCTATAATTTATTTAGTTGGTGGTCAAGAAAAATAACACTACAATTACTAATGGATCACTTTTACCATATTTATAAGAAAAATAAACATCCCACATACATTTAAGAGGATAAATATCAAGTTGTAATCATACTCTTTAAAAATAAACTACTTATAGCATATTATTATCATCTGATAGCACATCAATTAATAATATATTAATGAAAAAATATATATTTAAAAATAAACTATTTATAGCATATTATTATCAAGTTATAGCATATTAACTAATAATATATTAATAAAAAAATTTATTTTATTATTTAACTAATAATTATTATGTTTAAATAATTAGTTATATTTATTCACTTACCTTTTATCAACAAAACCATTTAAATTATTACCGATTAATCAATTACCTTTTAAAGTTTTTAATATAAACAATAAATTATTAAATATTAATCAATTACCTTATAAATGTTTTATTATTTATTAAATATTAATTAAACTTCATAATATATAGTTACCTTTTAAAAAAATCAAAAAATTAGGGATTTGATTTTAATTAATTATATATTATATGGTTACCCAATAACTATCAACCTCATATCACCCAATACTCTTTTATCTTTCCCCAATAAGCTCAACCTCTCCCCATTTATTAATGATTAAGAATTGTGATAACATTTATTTATTTGCTTTTGACAGTGTATTTATTGAATGTTCCATGCCTGAGAATTTGAAGAGTTTACCTTTTTATTGAGTTAAATTAAAGCTACATAAATTATTAGCATTACAATTATTCTTCATTCCAAAATTTCTCTAGTATTTTGAAATTTATTTCAACATATAATTCATTTTTTCTCCCAAAAATTCAAGATTATTTTCATAGCTGCATATTTGTGTTCTGATGGATAACTTTGTGTCAATTTTAATATTATGGAAAGTGGAATTCTTCGGGTTAGTTTTTAGTTATGATTTGTTTTTTTTAATTATGAATTGTTGGTTTTATTTAGATTGGTCGTTTTTTACATTTAAAACAGTGTTAAATTTTTTTTAACTGTATTCTGTAATACAATTTGTAAATTTCTTTTTTAAAGTAACAGTATGTTCTGTATAGCGTACATGAAGTCGGAAGATTATTTTTTTAGTGAATGAAATGTGTATGAAACATGTATCATTTGTGTATGAATTTTTTTTAATATTATGAAATTTTGTTTTTCCACAATCCCAGTGATATAGACACTCTCTATATATTGAATTTCTCATCTTACAATATGAAACATATCCAATTGGAATTTTATTTGACTGCATTTGCATACTCATTTGAAAGTTTGATAGATCATTTGGCTAAAGCATTGTGTGATTAAATTGCAGGTAAAAATCCTACTTGTCAAATATGTTATGAAGACGGAGATGATGCTTTTGTGAGGATTGATGAAGTTCTAGCTAGTCTCAAGGGAAAGGATCCTAATGGTCTATTATATGGTGGGATATCTTTTGAATGGTCTATAATGTATCAATGTTACAATTATTTTTGAATGAATTTTGTTTGAAATAGATTGCAACTTTATATGAACTAACTTAACAATAAATATATGTATCATAATAGTTTTTGATTGGCAGTATAGTTCAATGTATATTTTTAATGTATAAACATTGTATGAATTATGAATGTCATATTGATTTTGATATATGTAATAGAAACCAATGATATATATATAAACATTGTATGAATATTGTATGAACATTGTATGAATAACATATAGAACACTTTATGAATGGCAGGACAGTACAATTTATATTTATAATGTATAAACATTGTATGAATTATGAATGACATACTTAACTTTGACATATGCAACAGAAAAAAATGATATATATGAACATTGTATGAATACTGTATGAACATTGTATGAATACAACCTGAAGATTATATGAATGGCAGTATAGTTCAATTTATATTTATAATGTATAAATATTGTATGAATTATGAATGACATATTGTACTTTGACATATGTAACATAAACAAATGATATATATATATATATATATATATATAAAAATTGAATGAAAACTGTATGAAATATTATATGAATACCGTAAATGTCAGTGGTAACTACTGCATTCAATAAAACAAAATGTGTTTCAAACATTCAAAACAACATAATAACAAATTTAACATTACGAAATCATTGTTTTTGCACAGGATAATTTGAACATGTCTTTCTATTGTGTCCAACCTGACGGCATCTACTGCAAGTCTTTTTCGTCCTTTTGAATTTCACGTCAGCAAACACCTTTCATCTTTCAAGTTTTGGTCTACCCGCTGTTCTCTTTGGACCTGGTGGCAGCATTTTAGGATCTGAAAACAGTAGTGTGAACTTATTTTGATGCATTACAACACTCAACACGAAAATTGAACTTTTCAACAAGTCCAACATGCCTCATAACCTCCTTCAGTGTTTTCTTATTGTTGTAAACTTGATCCTCAGCAACAAATAGGTTTGAATGGTAACTTATTATATCATCACCACCTTCATTATTCTCTTTGATAACTCCTTCTAAATTCATTCTGATTAAATGAATAGAATTATTGGAGTATAGATCAACGTAAATATTTGTCAATCTAACATCACAATTTATTATATCAGTATTAATAACACTATGACCTTCATTATGCATCTCATGATCTACCAAAGAGATGTACAAAGGATATTTTTAAAAGAAATCCAAATTAACCTTTTTCTGATCTAGAAAAACCTTTACCCCAACATCATTATGAATAGTAATAGGGGGACACATATTGTTAATAACATATTTTATCTCAATAGAATTTATATTTTCTTCTATATTAAGTTGAGTTATTATTGCTTTAACTAAACCAATATAGAGAGTAGACACATCATATATGATGCCCTCCATCTGAAAATCGACGTATTTTCCTGTTTCACAATATTAAAATAATATTTTAGTAAAATAACATGTATAATTTCTATATAATTCATACACACTTCATACACATTTACTATATGATTCAATTAAATATACACTAATTAGTTCATATAATTCATACATATTTTAATTATATCATTCACTAACTTATACAATACTCCAATTAAAGATACACAATACATTTTAAAAACAAAATTCATACAATAACATATATTATAATTTAAATAAAAACAAAATTTTGTTCTATAAAAAAAAATTCATGCAAAAATGATACATGTTTCATACACATTTCATTCACTAAAAAAATAAACTTCAGACTTCATGTACGCTATACAGAACATACTGTTTCTTTCAAAAAAAATAATTACAAACTGATAATACAGTTAACAAAAAAATTTACAATGTTTTAAATGTAAATGACAAATCTAAATAAAACCAACAATTCATAATAAAAAAAACAAATCATAACTAAAAACTAACCCGAAGAATTCCACTTTCCACTATGTTTAATTAAAATTGACACAAAGTTATCCATCAGAACTGAAATATGCAGCTATAAAAATAATCTTGAATTCTTGGGGAAAAAATGAAGTATACGTTGAAAGAAATTTCAAAATAATAGAGAAATTTTGCAATGAAGAATAATTGTAATGCTAATAATTTATCTAGCTTTAATTTAACTCAATAAAAAGGTAAACTCTTTAAATTCTCAGACATGCTACATTCAATAAATGCACCATCAAAATCAACTTAATAAATGTTGTCATAATTCTTAATCATTAAAATTAATTACTCATTACCACTTTATCTACTTAATTTTTAATTAATTTTTAATAACAACTCTTTTCAATAAATTATAATTAAAAATATAATTACTAATAAAATGCTATAGAGTGACATATTAAATGCTACAAAATGAAATTAAAACTCTAATGTCATAACTTTAGGATTTATATTGTTCTGGGTTTAGAGAAGCTCCACTGGAAGGCTTAACTTATTATTATTATATTGTTTTAGGGTGCATTTTTATATTGGAGATGAATTTGGTAAATGTTTGGTTGTCACGAAACTAGTGGCATCAACTTTAAATTTATAGTTTTATTATTATATTACAAACTATAAATTTGGTATATTGATATAGGTAATTTAATATAAGGTTTAGTATATTATATGAATTACAAATAAGTTATGCTAATAGGAGGAATTAAGACTTATCCTTAGGTTTGAAATTGAGGAAATTGATTATAGAATTATGTAGTTTTGTGTATAGGCTAGACATAACATAACATGAGTGTGTCTATAGACTCGTTAATTTACAAATTATGCATATGTGATAGATTGGAAAATTCCGGAGGCATTGAGGAAAGGAAAAGTAGTGAAGAAGTAACTTGTTCAATTTGGTTCTTCGGCGGATGTAGGTTATGGTATATGCTATTTGATGGTAAACTCTTAATAGTGATTTATATGCATTGAATGATATTATTAAGTTTTCTTTGTACTTGATTTTGTGGTTGTGTGGCTTGGTTGTGTGTTTTGTGATTGGTCTGAAATCCTAAGACCGTGGAATTTATATTCTTGAACTCTTTAATGAAGTGATGTCTTGAACAAAGAAGGCTTGATGAAATAATATAACAATAAATTTAAAGCGATGATAATAAAGGATAGATTAATGGTATTCTTGGATTTGAGTGTCACGTTCCGACAAAGGTATTCTTGGATCGGAGTATTACATTCCGACACAGTATAATTTGATCGGAGTGTCACGTTCCGACACAGTATAATTAGATTGGAGTGTCACGTTCCGACACGGTATAATTGAATCGGAGTGTCACGTTCCAACACGATATAATTGGATCGGAGTGTCACATTCCGACACAGTAACATTGAAGGAAAAGGATATTGAATTAGTTTAATGTACTCAATCTCAAAGAACCCATTTTCCAACGAACGTGGTGTGGAGGCATGAGTCCTCGTGTGTGCTTGATATTGTGATTGATTAAGTACTTGCTTCAGTTATCACTTGTTCATGTTGTTTGTTGCTTATCACGTATTAAGTACTATAGTTGATTTTATGCTATTATTCTTTGTATATTAGTTACTATTTTGGATTGACCGATTATACTTACTCAGTACATGTTGCCTCATACTGAGCCCTACTTGTATTTTTCTTTGTTTTCCTTATATGGAGTGCAGCAACTGTACCGACGAATTTGAATCGCCCTCAGCTCTATCAAGTCTCGACATATCAGGTTCAACGGTGAGCTATTCATTCGAGCTTGGGTTGGATTCTCCCAGTCATTACCTGATGTCCTTAGTTTTCGAATAATTACTGTATTTTATTTATTTTGGTGTCTTTGATACTCTTAAACTTAGTACATTGGAGATTAAGTGTCCTTGTTGTGATGACTTTCAGATTTTGGGAAAAGATATTTAGTAAGTTTTGAGCTTCCGCATTATGTTTGTAGTTTGTATGTTGGGGTTAAATTTGTTGATTCTCCCACCTAGGGGGTTAAGTGTGGGTGCCACTGACGACTCATTTTGGGTCGTGACAATCTTGTACCAGAGCGTGAGGTTCGGTGATCTCATTACACAAGGACAAGTCTAGTAGAGTCTTGCAAAACGGTACAGGGACACCTTTACTTTTCTTCGAGAAGCTATAGGACTTTAGGAAAACTCATTTCTTTATTTCTTTCGTGCTACTGCTTGAATCCAATTGGTATCTAGTTTATATAAATTGGTATCTAAACTTCTTCACTCTATTTTAAATATTGTTAGTACTAGAGTGTTAGGAATTAAAATTGCAACAAGAGAAGAAAAATATGTCCTTAGAAATAAGTATATTTTCTCGATTCCAAAATGTGGTGGTAGTCTCATGTTGAGTGTCTATCAGTAAAGACACTAGTATGACTTCATAGAGTAAGGGTACATCAGAGAGGGTCATTGATGCTTACTTGGTTAGAGTTAGGAAGTGTGTTATTTTTGTTAATGAATTGCTTAAAGCAGTAAAGCAAACTGTTTGGGCTAGAGAGAGAACAAATTCGATAATGTTTTGCAATTATTCAACGGATAGAAATATGTGGGCTATTTGGGTATGATCTTATCGATAGGTATGATGTGTTCTAGTGAGGTATTGATGTGGCAGTACTAGGGTTATGTGAAAAGGGTAAATCAATTTTCAAGTAAGAATACTAACTCCTAAAGAAGTTATTAGTTGTAGGACATGTTGAGATAATGAGAATTAGGGTTTCATTCACATTTGTGAAATCAACTATTGTATTACTACAAGCACTTGAATTGCATTATTTTTAAGAAATATTTTAACGATGATTTTTTGGTACAATACTAATATATTTAGGTTGTGAAATGTATCATGAGGGTTGTGAATAAGGACTGATGATTTTATCTTAAGATTCAAAAGGTAAATTGATACTAGGATGATAAACTTAAAGGGAAAGAAAGTGATATTGAGTATACTTGGGTGAACTAAATTTAAAATTTTAGTAAGAAAATGCTTATCAAATTGAGCTAGTCCCTTAAATTTGATTGGTATACCTAAGTGTAAGGTGTCAAGTCGAGGAAAAGGTTCACTTCTTGATGATGAAAATAGCTAGCTTAGCATGATGGTAAAAAGAGAAAGTGATGTATGACCTATATAGTTTATGTTTGTTGTACTAGTATCGAAAATTATCATTTAGGATCAATTTTATTGGCAACAAAGTCTTGAAAGTGTTTCACCGGTTTTGATATCGAATTTAGTATTTGCTTAAGAGTTGGATACTAGGCCTAATCCTACTTCAAAAAGGATTTAAATTATTCTCTTTATTTGGTTTCCAATTCTATTAGGAAAAGTATTGGAATTGTAATTCTATTTCTAGTTGATTTTGACTTTGTAAGGAAAATAGAGGATGGTCTTAAGAGAAAAATTGAATTACTTACGATTATTATCCACAAAAGACATTAGGACATAATTGAGGTTTTGAGAGAACTTTCAACAAGAGAGGAGAAAAAAATTATTTTGCTACATACCTTTTCTCCGATCAGTAACCTTCAGATCATTTTTCTCAATTAACTAACCGTTGGATCGGACTAAATTTTAAACTACGTGTTCCTGACGTCTTGTTGGTTGATATGAACGGTGTAAATTGGATTCATATGTCCGCAAGTTTATATTTTTGGTTCCGAACAACAGCTGCGTTTGGGTGGTGCTTGCATTAAAATTGTAGAGGCATTGCATTTATAATGTGTATTATGAGGTGTTTTAATATAATATTTAATAAGAGGAATGTTAATTTAAAACAATGGAGGTGATTAGAGTTCGTAATGATGATAAGAGATTGGTGATGGATTGTGATTGGGATGAAATTATATAATAAGGATTGTTGGTTAAACGAGTTTTGTACAGCACTAACGATTTGCGAGCATCTAATGTTGTGGTTGTATAGAAAGATTTAGGGGATGTTTGGCCACCACTTGAATTGAATTTAAAAGAGTTGTAGTCATAATAAGAAATAAAATTGTGGGATATAATGCAATCGTTAGAAAGAGGTGAGAAAAAAAATATTTTCTCTAATTGCAAGGGATAAAGAGGTATCTTTTGGAGGTCTAGAATTGGATTCTGAGACATGTGGTTTTATATATTTTAATATGGTCATGGTTTTAGTGTCACATGTTTATCAAATTGGTTAAAATCTATCTAATAAAACTTAAGAAAGGAATGTACATACACTCAACTCGAGTGTGATAATAAGTTCTCTTGTAATTTTGAGTTTATTAATTAATAACCGCGTTGAACTTTTAGAAAAGGATATGATATGATTGATGAAGAGGCGATCAACAATAAGTTAAGATATGTAAATTCATAAAAATCTTCAAGTTATCAGTCATGTTGATAGATAAGGAGATTTGATTACATTGCTCGATTTATAATTCAAACGTTTCATTTTGAATCTACTATTGTGGTGGTATGTTTTATAAAGGTATGAATTGGTGAGGTAAAATAAAAATAAATAATATATTATTTACATCAGATATTAAACATATGGATGGACTTATGCATGTTTGAGTAGCAAAGTTAATAGACCTAAGGAAGGGTTTCACTTAAAAGTGTTGGATTAGAATATAAGGTAAAATGTCATGGGTTGTTGATACAAGGATGAGCTCGGTAAGCGAGCTAGAGAAATTAACAAGAGTCTGATATATTGAAGGATTGAGATATTTAAAAGTTTGCGCCATGAGAACTCTCATATAAATCCTTAGGGTGTAGTTGAAAGTTGTATTGATTTTGCCTATGAGTTTAGATTTGACTCTGACATGTGAACTAGTTCGGTACAGACATACTAGGAGTTAGTTATTGACTTTTATAAAGACTGAGCTTTGATTTGGGTGATAAATAGTGAGGTATGAAAATTTAGTATTGTACATGGGGTTAAATTGCTCAAATTAGGATAGATGACTTAAGAATGATGTAAAAGGTGAGATATAATTCTACATGGTTATTAAGAATAGAGTTTGGTTAATACTGCTCTATTGATGGGACTACATAGAATGTTAAGGTGTGTTACATGGGCATTTGATGGTGAATAGAGGTTATGAGCTTATAGCATACAGAATAACTTGATTGACAAAGAATTTCTCCAAATGTTGGCATGATATATGTGATGTTTTAGAATGGTAGCTAAAGCATGGTATAGGGAAGTGGTGTGAAGATGACTTTGAGTATGATTTAATAGTCTTAGCTCGATAAAAAGGTACTATGAAATTTGGATTAGTGTCATTAGTCTTTTTTGAGACAAATAATTGTCATGAAATTCTTAAATAGGAAGAGATATGACCATAGCTTTGATATGTATTTGATAACAATACTTTTGTACTAATGATGGTTTGGGAGTAGAGTGATGATCAGTGTGGTATGATTATGATGTTTTTTTTCTATTAAAAGCGTTGACTTCAGTGAAGTATCGATAAATCATGTATTTATAATAGGAACTAAATTCGTCATCATGGGTAGCTAGAAATCAATGGTTTAGAGCATAATTCACATTCTATGTTTGTGTGTTTTTTTGCTCCTATGGATGAGTCCCTAATAATGGATCGTGTTACCAATTTTGTGATTGTCCTGATGGTAAGGTGACATCCCTGGTTAGACTTGTTCATTCCATTTATTGCAGATTTGTTGTTGTTGGGATAGTTGAAGTTTACTTGTTTATGAGAGTTTATAAGAGATCTACCATGAAAATTTACAGTTTTTCGATAGACTTAACATTTATCTCTTCCCGGGTATCATGTTTTGTCTATGTGCGATTGAATGTGAGGACCATTGGGTCTAGTTTTTTCATTCTTGAGGTTTATTTGTAATGGCTACTAATCTAGAATTTTGATCTTGCTGTTAGAGGTTATGTATGATTGGGTGTATCACTCGATGATGATTACTTAATCATTTCCATCTTTGGATTAGATGAGTTTGTTTGTCCTAGATGGTTACTTGATGTTTAACGATCACATTTTTTTGGAGATTAAGCTCGAGGAAATATTTTATGTGAGGAAAATCTTAATAAGAGTGGTTTATGTATTAAGAGTGTATTAAGTGTGTGTGGTGTTGCAGACGTGTGTACGATTAACTTTTACTTGGTATTGAAAATATTTTATGTTATCAGTTGAGTTTACGTATAATAATAGCTATCACTGGAGTATCGAAATGACCCCATTTGAAGCATTGTATGAGAGGATGTGTATGTCTTCGATTGGTTGGTTTGATACATTTAAGGTGAGGTCTTGAAAACTAATATTTATGAAAGAATCGTTGAGACAACTACCGTTCCTACTTTCTTGATCGTTCGAGGACAAATGATGGGTAAATTGGTATCTATTGTAACAACTCGTTAGGATTATTTAATAACTAGATCTATTTGGACTCTTTCCGTAAATTTTACAATGGGTATTTTGAACTATTAGAAAATTATGAAACTTATGGGTAGTTTCTGTAACTTATTTAGTTGGTGGTCAAGAATAATAACATTAAAATTAGTAATGGACCACATTAGTCATATAATAAGAAGGGTTAATATTATTAGGTTATACCACAAACTGCTCACAACTCTTGGTTTTGGTTCTCAATGCCATGGACAAAGATCGACTATTAAATATTAAGGTAGAAACTTCATTCAATTGTCAATTTTATTTTATAAAGAATGGATGGTTTGGTGGGTAATGATTATTGTTAATATTATTTTATTATTTTAAAAAGCGCTGAATTTATAAGTGTGGAAATTATTATTTAAAGAAAAAGTTATGAAGGTCTAATGATGAAATATGTGTGTGTGTCTCTGTGTGTGTGTGTGTGTGCGCGTGCGTGTGTGTGTGTGTGTGCGCGCGGGCGCGCGCGCACATGCGTGCGTGCGTTCGTGTGTGTGTGCACGTGCGTGTGTGTGTGTGTGTGTGTGTTTGTGTGTGTGTGTGTGTGTGTGCGTGCGTGCGTGCGTGCGTGCGTGTGTGTGTGTGTGTGTGTGTGTGTGTGAGTGAGGTAGGTTATGATTTATGCTATTTGGTAGTAAACACTTAATAGTGATTGATATGCATTGAATGATATTATGAAATTTTCTTTTTACTTGATTATGTGGTTGTGTGGCTTGGTTGTGTGTTTTGTGATTGGTCTGAAATCCTTAGACCGTGGAATTTATATTCTTGAAATCTTTATTGCAGTGATGTCTTGAATAAAGAAGGCTTGATGAAATAATATAACAATGAATTGAAAGTGATGATAATAAAGGATAAATTAATAGTATTCTTGGATCGGAGTATCATGTTCCGACACAGTATTCTTGGATCGGAGAATCACGGTCCGACACAGTATAATTGGATGGGAGTGTTATGTTCTGACACGGTATAATTGGATCGGATCCGACACGGTATAATTGAATCGGAGTGTCACGTTCCAACACGGTATAATTGGACCGGAGTGTCACGTTCCGACACAGTAACATTACAGGAAAAGAATATTGAATTAGTTTAATGTACTCAATCTCCAAGAATTCATTCCCCTTACGGACGCGGTGTGGAGGAATGAGTCCTCGTGTGTGATTGATTAAGTACTTGCTTCAATTGTCACTTGTTTATGTTGTTTGTTGCTTGTCACTTATTAAGTACTATAGTTTATTTTATACTATTATTCTTTGTATATTAGTTACTATTTTGGGTTGACCGATGATACTTATTCAGTACATGTTGCCTCATACTGAGCCCTACTTGTATTTTTTCTTTGTTTTCCTTATATGGAGTGCAGCAACTGTACCGACGAATTTGAATCGCCTTTAGCTCTATCAAGTTTCGACATATCAGGTTCAAGGGTGAGCTATTCATTCGAGCTTGGGTTGGATTCTCTCAGTCATTGCCTGATGTTTTTAGTTTTCGGACACAAATTACTTTATTTCATTTATTTTCGTGTCTTTGATACTCTTAAACTTAGTACATTGGAGATTAGATGTCCTTGTTGTGATGACTTTCAGATTTTGGAAAAAGATATTTAGTAAGTTTTGAGCTTCCGCATTATGCTTGTAGTTTGTAAGTAGGGGTTAAATTCGTTGGTTCTCCCACCTAGGGGTTAAGTGTGGGTGTCATTCACGACTCGTCTTGGATCGTGACACTTAATTCCTCCATCTTAACATCCCTTTGGGTTACAGTCTGTTCAAGAGTAGATGCACAAACTTATTATCAAATGATATGTATATGTATATATATATATATATATATATATATATAT
>NC_028645.1:68025590-68029654 GCF_001406875.1 Solanum pennellii
ATCTGGGTACTGAGATCGACTCTCTGAACTTCGCGACAGAACTGCAGCACGGACCGTCGTAGACACGACGGACCATCACAAACCTCTTTACTACATTTGACTCTCTGAGCTTTGTGACGGACCTGCAGGACGGACCGTCGCAGATACGACGGGCCGTCATAAGTTGCGTAAACCAAACTAGGTCGGATTTCTGCTAAAATTTTTAAAGGGGTGTTTTGGACTATTCATGACAAACTTTATGAAATTAGTGGAGTAAGTTTAATAATTTATTTACTTGGGGGTTAAAGGAGATAACTTTAAAATAAATAATGGGTTACTTTTATAATAATTAATTATATGATAATTAGAGTAAAAGGAAAAGAATCTGGAGAAGAAAAATAAAAAGAAGCAGAGAGGGAGAACGAGCGAGAAACAGAGAACGAAGAGGAAAGCAAAAGGCATTGGGGAGATAGCTTGCTTGATCACGATTCTTCGGTGGAGGTAGGTTATGGTTTATTTCTATGTGATAGATAAACTCTAAATAGCGATTCATATGTATTGGGTGGTATTATAAAGTCTTCTATATACTTGATTGTGTGTTTGTATGTTGTGATCGTATAATTGTGGTTGTTAGAATGATGAGACTGTTGAATCTTCAATCTTAAGTCCTCTCTATTAAGATGACGTTTGACATAAAGAAAGCTTGATGAACTGAAATAATGAGATAATTGGATCGGAGTGTCACGTTCCGACATGTAGCATTAGGGGATCGGAGTGTCACGTTCCGACACGGTAGTAATAATGGATCGGAGTGTCACGTTCCGACATGTAGCATTAGGGGAACGGAGTGTCACGTTCCGACACTGTAGGAATAATGGATCAGAGTGTCACGTTCCGACACGATAAGAATAAAGAGAAGTAATCTTGAATTATGTTAATATACTCAATTTCAAAGAACCTATTTCCCAAATGAGTATGGTGTGGAGGCTTGAGTCCTCATAGGTGTGCTTGGTGTTGTTGCCAATGGTTTTTGTACTTGTTGATTGTCACCTGTTAAGTATTGTGGTTGATTTTATATTATTATTCAGTATATATTGCTTTCTATTTTGAGTTGGCCGATGATACCTACTCAGTACGTGTTCCTTGTACTGACCCCTACTTTTATTTCCTTCTTGTTGTTTTGTGGAGTGCAGCAAGTGCACCATTGACTTCGACTTGTCCGCAACTCTAGCCAGTCTTCAGCACATCAGATTTCAGGGTGAGCTATTATTCCTAGCTCGAGCTGGATTCTCTTCTTCATGTCTTGATGTCTTTGAAATTTGGACATGGACCATCGTTTTACTTATTTTAGTTTCTTAAATACTCTTAGACTTAGTAATTTGAGGATAGATGTTCTTGATGTGATGACTTCCAGATTTTGGGGATGATAAGTATTATACTTTAGAAGTTTATTTAATTGATTTCGTTAATGAGTTTTGGATCTTCCGCATTTTATTTACTATTCAAAATTTATATACTGGTAAACGTTGGGGTTTAGATTGTTATTTTGCTCACCTAGTAAGATAAGTGTGGGTGCCACTCGCGGCTCGTTTTGGGTCGTGACAAACTTGGTATCAGAGCTTTAGGTTCGTTGGTCTCATCACACAAGAACGAGTCTAGTAGAGTCTTGAGGAACGGTAGGGGGACGCCCTTACTTTTCTTTGAGAGGCTATAGGACTTTAGGAAAACTCCATTCTTTCTTTCTTTCGTGCTATTACTTGGGTCCAATTGGTATCTAGGTGATACAAATTGGTATCTGACATCCTCACTCTATCTCGCAGATGGTTAGAACTAGAGCAACAACTGTGTCAACACCAGCACCGGCAGGACAGGGTGCGTCTGAGCCAACCATTGGGACGGTAGCTCGAGGAGGAGCAGTGGCAAGAGGCCGTGGTAGAGGTCGCAGGAGGACGCCCTCTAGAGGTAGAGGACAAACACCTGGTCCAACTAGTAATAGGGCAGTGACTCCTCCACCGACTGATGAGGTAGTGAGAGAGGGTGAAGAAGGGGGAAATGAGCAGGTTCAAGATGAGGAATTACCACCCCAGCCTACCCCAGAGATGATTAACCAGGTTCTTACCTATCTTAGCGGGTTATCTGATCAGGGCCAGACACCTCCAGTGTTTTCTGCACCAGCTCCTCAGGTTCAGGGGGTACAACATGCAGCCGCTGTGGCTCCCCGCATGGATGCCTCATTGGAAGTAGGCACGTTTCCTCGATTGACTACAGGGTCCATAATGACAAGTGATCAGCATGAACTTTTCACGAAATTCTTAAAGTTAAAACCTCCAGTATTCAAGGGTGCTGAATCTGAAGATGCCTATGATTTTCTGGTTGATTGTCATGAGCTGCTACATAAGATGGACATAGTAGAACGATTCGGTGTGGAGTTTGTGACCTATCAGTTTCAGGGGGATGCCAAAATGTGGTGGCGGTCGTATGTTGAGTGTCAACCAGCACAGGCACCACCTATGACTTGGGCATCATTCTCTAGCTTATTTATGGAGAAGTATATACCCCGGACTTTGAGGGATAGGAGGAGAGATGAATTCCTGAGCCTAGAGCAAGGAAGGATGTCTGTTGCTGCTTATGAGGCTAAATTTCGTGCACTATCTAGGTATGCCACTCAGCTTTGTTTCAGTCCACAAGAGCGGATTCGCCGTTTTGTGAAGGGATTGAGGTCAGATTTGCGGATCCCAGCCTTACAGGTAGCTGCTGCAGCAAAATCCTTTCAGGAAGTGGTTGATTTTGTGATAGAAGTGGAGGGGGTGAAGCCAGACGACTTCACCATGGCGTCGACATCTAAGAAGTTCCGTAAGGGAGGTGAGTTTAGCGGTTCTTACTCCAGAGGGCAGAGTTCAGGAGGTTACCAAAACCGCCCTATTCAGTCTTCTCTGCAGGCTTTAGCTGGGGGTTCATCGTAGCCCAGTCAGCCTTTTTCTGAGTTTGGAGGTTATCCCCAGACTTCGTCACTTTCACAAAGACCTATGCTTGACTCCAGGAATTGTTATGGATGTGGGGAGACTGGACATATTAGGAAGTATTGTCCAAAACAGAGTTACAGACCCCCAATAGTTAGAGGTAGAGGTGGTCATGTGAGAGGCCGCCATTCTGGAGGACGTGGTGGCCAAGGTAATGGTGGTCACCCAATCAGTCGGGGTGGCGAGCAAGCTGGAACTGCTGCAGCGCAACATGATAGGGGCAATGGACAGACAGGTGATAGGTCCCATTGTTATGCTTTCCCCGGGAGGTCTGAAGCAGAGACATCTGATGCTGTTATCACAGGTAATCTTTTGTTCTGTGATTGGATGGCTTCTGTATTATTTGATCCTTGATCCACATTGTCATATGTATCTTCCTCATTTGCTACTGGTCTTGATTTACATTAGGATTTGCTTGACATGCCTATTAGTGTCTCTACTCCTGTGGGTGAGTCTGTGATAGTTGAGAAGGTGTATAGGTCTTGCCTTGTGACTTTTGTAGGGAGCAATACCTATGTAGATTTGATTATCCTAGAAATGGTTGATTTTGATGTAATTCTGGGTATGACTTGGCTTTCCCCAAATTTTGCAATCTTAGATTGTAATGCTAAAACTGTGACATTGGCCAAGCCTGGGACAGATCCGCTAGTGTGGGAGGGTGACTACATTTCCACCCCAGTCCGTATTATCTCTTTTCTTCGCGCTAAGAGGATGGTTAGTAAAGGTTGTTTAGCCTTCTTGGCACATCTCAGGGATGATACTTCCAAAGTACCTTCGATTGAGTCTATTTCGATAGTCTGTGAGTTTCTGGATGTGTTCCTTGCAGACCTTCCTGGTATGCCACCAGATAGGAATATTGATTTTTGTATTGATCTGGAGCCGGGTACTCGCCCCATTTCCATGCCCCCCTTATAGAATGGCTCCAGCTGAGTTAAGGGAGTTAAAGGCCCAACTTCAGGAGTTGTTAGGTAAAGGTTTTATTAGACCAAGTGCATCCGCTTGGGGTGCTCCTGTGTTATTTGTGAAAAAGAAGGATGGAAGCCTTCGGATGTGCATAGACTACAG
>NC_028645.1:68034579-68038324 GCF_001406875.1 Solanum pennellii
CTATTTCCCAAATGAGTATGGTGTGGAGGCTTGAGTCCTCATAGGTGTGCTTGGTGTTGTTGCCAATGGTTTTTGTACTTGTTGATTGTCACCTGTTAAGTATTGTAGTTTATTTTATATTATTATTCAATATATATTGCTTTCTATTTTGAGTTGGCCGATGATACCTACTCAGTACGTGTTCCTTGTACTGACCCCTACTTTTATTTCCTTCTTGTTGTTTTGTGGAGTGCAGCAAGTGCACCATTGACTTCGACTCGTCCGCAACTCTAGCCAGTCTTCAGCACATCAGATTTCAGGGTGAGCTATTATTCCTAGCTCGGGCTGGATTCTCTTCTTCACGTCTTGATGTCTTTGAAGTTCGGACATGGACCATCGTTTTACTTATTTTAGTTTCTTAAATACTCTTAGACTTAGTAATTTGAGGATAGATGTTCTTGATGTGATGACTTCCAGATTTTGGGGATGATAAGTATTATACTTTAGAAGTTTATTTAATTGATTTCGTTAATGAGTTTTGGATCTTCCGCATTTTATTTACTATTCAAAATTTATATACTGGTAAACGTTGGGGTTTAGATTGTTGGTTCGCTCACCTAGATAGATAGATAGCATTACACGTTCAATTTTTCTGTAGGCAAGAATTAATACTAGTGTTGATTTAGTGGACATGAAAATCTTTTGAAATCTTAAGTATATGGTGGAATTTTTTTTATTCGATAAGTAAGACATTAAATATTTTTTATTTCAACTTTCTAGTATAAAACTTCTATTTGAACATGAAAGATGAAAATATGTTTTTAGGGGACTTTCAATATATAGATATATGTATGTATGTATGTATGTATGTATGTATGTATGTATAACATAATGCTTTCACTTTTCTCTAGGCAAGAATTAATGCTAGTTTAAATTTAGTGGACATGAAAATCTTTTGTAATCTTAAGTATATGGTAAAAAATAATTTATTAAATAAGTAATAAATTAAATATTTTTTATTTCAACTTTATAGAGTAAAATTTGTATTCGGAGAAGAACGATGAAATTTTTTTTTTTTTTTTTNTTGGAGATGAACGATGAAATTTTTTTGGGTTGACTTTCAATAGATCACTTGGTTTGAATATGTAAATTTTCACTATGATGAAATTATTTTTTAATCTTATGAATCTCTTCCCTCATTTTTTTTCTCTTACCCTGATGTAATTATGTTTATTTATTTAACATACCAACATTTTTGGAGTGTAAAATAAAATTATTTCATACATGTGACTTTGTTTGTTTTGGTACATAATTTATGAAAGTAAATGAGACTTTTAAATCTTTTCATCTTAAATCAATAATCTATACAATTTCCCCCCCTTATATCGGTTATATTTGATACCATTACTTTCAAACAGATGAAAAATAGAACAAAAAAAATTAATTGAAATAGATCTAAGAAAATATAATAATTTTGATAATAGATGAAAAGTTTAAAAGTATTTTTATGTTTTTTTTGGGCAAAGCAAACAACAATTCAACGATTTATTAAAAAATTCTAATAAAATTAACCTGTTGTTGTGTTTGTGCTGGTGCTGGTGCAACCTCATGACTGTAGACATCCAACCTACGATGGACATTCTGATGACAATAACAAAATTGACATTGAAAAATTTTATGTTTCCAACGGGACTGCAAGGAGCAAAAGTCATAAATGACTAGACCTTTAGGCTTATAAATGATTTTAGCAGCTTGATTAGATCGAAGCAAATTATAAATTTTTTTTTATAATTTTAGATATATTATAATAGCCATGATTATTTTGTAATTTCTTTTATTTGGGGAAGGATATGAGTACTAATTTTCTTTAGAAATAGTGTGTTGAACTTTTGAGATGGTCCACTAAATAGAAGGTTTAAAAATTAAAAATCTAATAAAAACTAAAATTATTAATTATAGTAGATTATACATTAAATTGAACTTAGAACCAAAGTTGATTTTGAAGAGAATATTATCTCATTTAAACTTTATTACAGTAATACAAAAAAAGATAGAAAGTTAACTTGGAATTGCATTTTGCACCCTTTCTTTTTTAAAAAAATCTTGCAAAATAAGATCACGTGGGCAAAATTAAAATACAAACACGTAAACACACATATAATTAAGAAATACTCAATAAAAAAATAGTGACTTTCTTCCAGTGCAATTGGTGGGCGTTGTTTTAGCGTTATGAAAATTTAAAAATACCTATACAATAGTTTATGTATAAAACTTTAAAAGTATAAATATATATCAAACTTAAATTTAATTTTAGACTTCTTATTTAGACTTTAACAACATTATCATATGACTATTATAATATATCTAAAATTAAAAAAAAATTAAATATCTCAAAAAACTATTTATCTTTAAAATTTGATATTCAATCATTTACCTTACAAAACCAAATTAAGGGAAAATAACTTACAAAAAATAAAATTAAATAAAAAGCTCTTTATTAGTAATCAGAAGGAAAAGCAGTCTTCCAAAACCAACACAAGAAGCTTTTTTTTCCTAAAATAAAAAGCTCTTTATTAGAAATCTGAAGGAAAAGCAGTCCACCAAAACCAACAAGAAGAAGCATTTTTTTCCTTATGGAGTTTTTTAAAAAAAAAATTTCAATTTCGCCCCTGTGGATTTTTTAAAAAGGAAAATAATATGTAAGAAAATAAAGAGGTTAGATTGCAAATCATAAAATATTATGATTAAATATATAATACTAGAAAAAAACACATGCTAGGGCGTAAAATGCAATTGACTCATTTGTTTTGAATATACTTATTTTCAAATTTTATTTCAAAATTAATTAGCTATCCATATATTAGATTCAATTAAGTAGATTTAACTACTATGACAAATAAATCTAACCTTCTAATATGAATTATTAAGTTATAACATATTAGTTGATTAGAAAAAGAAATTCTCTAGCTGGTTTTATAAGAACTATCATAATTTGTATCCCAAATTTGAAGAATTATTTTGAGCATTTTGTCGATTAGTTAATAATGGACATGTCTGTAGGTCTACTCTAGGCGGTAGGACTGGATGTGAGTATGATAAAATAGAAAAAATGAAATTTGATTGACTTAGAATTTATTTAAATTGAAATGCGCTAAAGATCAAGTCATAACTCAATTTGCTCCATTTTTTTTTGGTTAAATTATTAATCTATTTTGTTATAATTTGTCTAAGTACCTAATAATTTCTATTTTTGTAAATGACTTGTCATGAAATTTTAAAAAATCTTCTAAAAAGCATATAGATAAAGTTTTACATAAATCAATTTGAGTTGTGTATCAGTCAAAATGATTTGATCTAATGAAATAAGAAAATAAGCCGGACGATCCAAATCTTAACGTGATAGTCGAGTCATGATTTTATGCACTTGGTCATTTATACATAATACATTTATGATCACTACCACGATCACAAGGTCTTCCACATTCTCTCGTTAAATATTATTTAGCTATATCAATTATAAAACTGTGTATGTACAAATCTAACAGTGTCCATATGAGTTCAGTTGAATAATTTTGACTTAAATTTTATAAATAATTAATTCCAAAACCCAATAATTCGAATGGTCAATTGATTTTTTGGCATCTCAAAATGGGAACATTCAAATATGAAATTTGCATAAATAAATATATATAGTGTTTCAAGGAACGAAGAAACAAAAAGTATATATATCTATATATCTATATATCTATCTATCTATCTATCTATC